>NC_142014.1:72795539-73108039 GCF_049901735.1 Notechis scutatus | reverse complement strand
TCTATCTGTCTTTCCAATTATCTATAGATCCATGAATTCTTCCTATCCATGTTTCTTCTTCTCTGAAATGGAATTCAGCAAGAAACGGTTTGCTGCTCATTGCCAACACCACAATGCCAAAGACTAAAAGGACGGCAAGGAGATCCAATCAGTTGATCCTAAAAGAAATCAACGTTAACTGTAATTTGGAAGGGTGGATCCTGAAGCTGAAGTTCAAATACTTTGGCAACCAAATTAAAAGAGAGGACTCCTTGGAAAAGACCCTGATATTGGTAAAGATGGAAGGCAGAAGGAGACGGGGACAGCCGAGGATAACATGGTTACAGTGTCATCAATACAATGAACATGAATTTGTGGAAACTTCATGTCCAAAGCTGCATTTTCAAGGTTATCTAAATAATAGCTGATCCTTTTTCATCCACACTTACCTAGGTAAACACTGATAATAATTGCCCCCCATGGATGGTTCTTTTTCTCCCATACATAGTGTTATTTATGGCCCCAAAGAGGGACAGTTGTCAGTTGAGAGTCAGAGAGTAGGATTAGAGCAGAGATGTCAAACTCAAGGACCCGTGGGCTGGATCGGCCCATGGGCCACCCTGGAAACAGCAAAATCCTGGCCCACTGTGCCTCTGTCAGTGAAAATGGAGCTCGGAAGGGGTGCATGCATCCCACCTGAGCTCCGTTTTCACTGGCAGAGGGTTGCAGGAGGCCGTCGCAGCCGAAAACAAAGCTCAGGAGCCTGTTTTCCTTGGCTGAGCACTCGGTCCGCCACAGGCACCCCCGACACGAGTGACGTTGAGCTGGCCATGGCCACCTGGCCACCCCATCCCACCCCCTGAGGTCAAACACAACCCTGATGCGTCCCTCAATGAAATCGAGTTTGACACCCTTGGATTAGAAGTGTTCTGACCCAGGCTTCGTCAATCGTAATTAATCACAAACTTGTTTCGAAAAGCAACACCTATTTTATTGCAATGCTGGGAATTGTTTTCATTCCCAGCCAGAACTAATCTTCAACAGTTCCCCAAGATAAGCACACACCTTTCAGTTCTGTGGAATGCTGCCAAAAACAAAACTATCCAATTAACTATAAAAGAAACCAACCGAAGTACAAGAAAAAACAACAACAACCAAAGTACGCAGAGCTTCCAGGAGGACTCGGAACCGATCAAACTACTTTGCTTCCTGCAAAGGTTTCGTCATTTAGGCCTGACTTTTATCCCTTGTGGAGGGGCAATCACTTCCTAGCCTTACTCCCGAGTCACCCCTTCTGTTTCAGCTGCTCTCGCCTTCTAGCAGTTCTGTGCACACGTGCACTGGGAACAGGCTTCCCCAGGTCCTCTGCTTCACTGCTGCCAGACTCCAGAGGCTCCAGAGGCAGCACCCCACTCCCAGATGGTCCTGGCCCCATCCTTGCATCGGATGCAGGACCCTCGTCCGAGTCCTCTCCAGACTCCCTGACTGGTCCCCTTTCATCCTCACTGTCCGATACTTCTACCATTCACACCGGCTGCTAGCGAACCACAACAAGAGGATTGAAAGGGCTCCCTGAAACTCTCTCTCTGCTCTACACAGGAATTCAAATCAAAGCACCTCAGACTGAGGACTGCCGAGCCTTTGCTCAAAAAGTATTTGGTGAATGGGAATCCACCACCTCTCTGGATAATTGGAACCACTCCTGTGCTGCTCTTATTGTTTGTAAGTTTTTTTTTCCCCTCGCCTTTAACCACATTATACTTTCTTAGAATTTATTCCACACCCTCAATTCTGGGATAAGAGAAAACAGGTCATGCTCTTCCTCTTTGTGACATTTTTTTCAAATACTTGAAAAGTGCTCTTCCCTTTCAGTTGTGTTTTCTCGAGGGGAAAAAAAAATGTACTCTCTTGATTTTCTTATTCTTTGCTTGTAGCTTCCTTAGTTTTCTGCCCTGCACTGATTCCATTTGATGCAAATCTTTCTGAAAAACTAGTTTTCAGTTACAGTGCCATACATGAAACAAAAGTATCACTTCCTGAAATTTGGAAGGTATATTTTGAAGGATACAACCATATGTTCTATTTGTCTTTTTAAAAGTTAAGTCTCGCTGCCGACTCATATTCTGGTTGTGATCCAACCAATTTCCCACCAGGCTAAGTATCCTCCATCCTATCCCTACATATTTGTATCCCTCAGTGAAGGATTTGGCATTCTGGCAATTGATGTTTATTCTGTTATTTTTAGCTTTAACTTAACAAGGTCATCTGGATTTGTTTTGATCTTCTAAAGTATTAGCTAGCCCATCAGTTTTGTGTCATAACAATATTTGTGACTAATAAACACATCATCCACCTCTTCATTCAAATCACCGAGACACAACACTTAATAGTTTACTCGTAACACAACAGTGATGAGCCCGGTTTAAGTGTGATTTTCACACCAACAATGGAGCAATCGACAGACATGCCATGAAGACCACATTTAATTAATATATTAATCAATATGTTTTATTGTACTTTGTCAACTGGATCATGTATGGAATCTTAGGAACATAGGAAGCTACTGTATACTTAATCAGTTTCTGGACTAGTACTGGACAAAAATTATTACGAGCCTAATTTTGTTAACACTAACTGGCAATAGATTTCTAGGGTTTAAGCTAGGTGACTAGGGAATATCTCCATCTTTCTGGGGATGCTGAAGGTTAAACCAGGATTTTTCTGCAAGCAAAACGGTGCTTTATTACTGAGCTAGGCTCCCCATCCATTGAAGGAAATTAGTATGAGCTTCATGTAATAACACCATCTTCTCTAACCTAGCATTTCCCACTGTTGAATAGGAAATTGGACTTATAGTTCCAATAAAAGAATAACAGAGTTGGAAGGGATCTTGGAGGTCTTCTATCCAACCCATGTCAAAGCAGGCGACCCTATACCATTTTAAACAAATGGTTGTCCAAACTCTTCTTGAAAACCTCCAGTGTTGCAGCATTCACAACTTCTGCAGCAAATTGTTCCACTGATTAACTGTTCTCACTCTAAGGAAATTTCTCCTTAGTTCTAGGGTGCTTCTCTCCTTGATTAGTTTCCATCTGTTGCTTCTTGTCCTGCCTTCAGGTGCTTTGGAGAATAGCTTGACTCCCTCTTCTTTGTGGCAGCCCCTGAGATATCGGCACACTGCTATCATGTCACTACTAGTCCTTCTTTTCATTAAACTAGACATCCCCAATTCCTGCAACCCTTCTTCATAAACCTCTTCAGTACCAAGTTTGCAATAGGAACACCTAAATCTACCGAGAGCAACAAAAAATCATCCATGTGCAGTTGTAACTTAAAAGAAAAGCTGTCAATTCCACTGGACCTGGTGGGATAATATAAACCTTTCCAGAAAAAAAGCAAGTAAAAAAAAATTCAGTGTAAGCATGAGTTCCAAACAAATAAAGATCTGCCTTCATCATTAAAACAAAAAACAAAAAACCTAAGCCCTGTCATTCACAGGGGCATGAATTTTATTTATTTGCTTGATTTATGTAAAAATACATTTTCCCCAACAAGGCACTGCATATGCTCAGCTTGTCATATCTACTCAGTGCATGTGCCTTAATCTCTCTCTCTCACTCATGCACTGGATGTGCTTGACTTCCCTTCTCTATCCAGTCTCCATGTTCAATCCCTTGTTCTTTTGCTTCATATTTGTCTTATCTCTACTTCGCTTTCCATGTGCCCTTGGTTTTCTCACCAACAATGTGTGGGGTCATCCTCTTGGCTGACCCTCAAAACTGAGGTGGTATTCAGCAGGTTCTGACCGGTTCTGGAGAACCGGTAGCGGAAATTTTAAGTAGTTCGGAGAACTAGCAAATACCACCTCTGACTGGCCCCGCCCCTTCTCTTCTCTGCCTCCCAAGTTCCGGCTGATTGGCTGGGTCTTCTTTAGTTGCCCTGCACAGGAGAACAGAGCTGGAAAGCAGGTTAGTGGGGTGGGGAGGGAATGGGGATTTTGCAGTATCCTTCCCCTGCCATGCCCACCAAGCCATGCCTACAGAACCAGTAGTAATAAATTTTGAATCCCACCACTGCCTCAAAATCACACCATTTTCGAGTTCTTGAAGAAAACACCAGCTCTTAGAGCAGGGTGTTTGGGGAACAACCCCCTCCCCTCAAATTCTTGAACACATCCACAAAATTGCTTTGCAGGGTTTTATGAATGCAAAGCCTTGTTGTTGTCTACAATTTCCAGACTAACAAAGTTAAGTGGCAGAAGTTCCCACAAGAAAAGATATCTAGAGAGGTTTCAGACCCTTGGAGAAATGACTGCAGAATGAAAAACAGAGCGTTAACCCAACCTGTGAACACTTTCACAAAACAAATGCCCTTTACCTGTGGCCTTTTTCTTCTAAAATTCTCTTCTCTCATGAAATAAACATCTAACATAATTTCTCTTTCATCGTATTGAATGAAAACTGATAGGGGCAAAAAGGAGATTTTCTTCTTTTCAAACAAAAGCATGGTATTATTTCTGAAAATACAACTAAATACTATCTATGCTGTCAATCCAGTAACATTTCCTCCCATGCCTGATTTTAATGAAACCCACAAAATATATACAGTATTTGCATGCCTGACTTTATTGAAACCCACAAAAATGTAGTTGCCACGCTTTTGTGTGTAGAGAACAGTGGCACATGGTAACCTGTTTTAGTTAAGAAGAAACATTTCTGGTTTTCATCTCAAACAGTATTGGTGAATAAGGAGCTATTGGCCACAATGATTAAGAGAAGTATTTGAGGCAAATTTTGCCCACAGTCTGGAGTTTGATCCTGACTGGCTGAAAGTTGATTCAGCTTTCCATCCTTCTGAGGTCAGTAAAATGAGGACCCAGATTGTTGGGAGCAATAGGCTGACTCTGTAAACCACTTAGAGAGGGCTGTAAAACACTGTGAAGCGGTATATAAGTCTAAGTGCTATTGCTATTGTAATTGCTAAGGTGTTGCTACAGTGATGGATTTGATACGTGGACATGACTGGAAATCATCAGAAAGAATATTTCACTTTTTCCGTTTCCCTCTTCGTTTCCCTCACAAAAATAGCATAGCTACTTCTTTCTCGGTTGCAAGATGAGCTATTCAGAAACACTGATTAACAAGGCATATCTTTTAAACTTAATTTATTGAAGCATTTAGACCAGCGGCCCCCAACATTTTGGGCACCAGGGACCAGTTCCATGGAGAGAGGTTTTTCTGTGGGCTGGAGGGGCCGTGGTTTTGCATGCTGCCCACATCCTGCAGATGGGGCTTCACTTGTTTGCGTTGCTCAGTTTCTGGCATGCCACGATCCAGTGCCAGTGATAGATAGATAGATAGATAGATAGATAGATAGATAGATAGATAGTATAGATAGATTAGATAGATAGATAGATAGATAGATAGATAGATAGATAGATAGATAGATAAGATAGATAGATAGATGGGTAGATAGGTAGATAGGTAGAGAGGTAGAGAGGTAGATAGATAGATAGATAGATAGATAGATAGATAGATAGATAGATAGATAGATAGATAGATAAGATAGATAGATAAGATAGATTAGATAGATAGATAGATAGATAGATAGATAGATAGATAGATAGATAGATGACAGATAGATAGATAGATAGATAATATAGATAGATAAGATAGATTAGATAGATAGATAGATAGATAGATAGATAGATAGATAGATAGATAGATAATATAGATAGATAAGATAGATTAGATAGATAGATAGATAGATAGATAGATAGATAGATAATATAGATAGATAAGATAGATTAGATAGATAGATAGATAGATAGATAGATAGATAGATAGATGACAGATAGATAGATAGATGACAGATAGATAGATAGATAATATAGATAGATAGATAAGATAGGTAGATAGATAGATAGATAGATAGATAGATAGATAGATAGATAGATAGATAGATAGATAGATAGATGACAGATAGATAGATAGATGATAGATAGATAGATAGATAGATAGATAGATAAGATAGATAGATAGATAGATAGATAGATAATATAGATAGATAGATAAGATAGGTAGATAGATAGATAGATGACAGATAGATAGATAGATAGATAGATAGATAGATAGATAGATAGATGACAGATAGATAGATAGATAGATAGATAGATAGATAGATAGATAGATAGATAGATAGAGATGAGAAAGAGATGATGTGACATGTCAGTCAGGAATGTTTGACAGGGTTTCTGGCATATCTAAATGTGTCTCAGTTAGGGGAGACTCCTCTTAAACAAACCAACTACCAGCAGACTCTGCAAATTTATGCCAGAGAGTGACTGGAATATGTGATGATGGCTGGCTGGGGAATTCTAGGAGTTGAAGTCCACATATTTGAAAGTTTCCAAGGTTGGGCTAGTGGGTATTGATCTTACCAAATCTTCCCCCAACTGCCCCACAAAAGAAAAAGGAAGTCTGGAAGAGATAATTGTTCTAACCAAACAATTCATTGTTCATCATTAACTACAGCAGAGCCTCGGAACTGGATGGATATATTCCACCAATGTAACATGTTTTCTTTCTATGGATTCCGGACTAAAGATTAGACTGGAAACTTGAAGGCTAGAATGTGCATGTCTTCAAGGCCCCTTTCATGTTAATGCTGAGGGTTTTATGCTGCCCATTTTCGACATCCAGATCTTCCTTTAGCTGATTTATGCAGAGGGCCAAGACTAGGATAAATATTTCTTCTTCCTTTGATCTCTCTCCCTACCACCCTGGAGAGTGATTTCATAGCTCTACATGATCTCTAGAGTTCAGAAGAAATAGCCTAGAAGCTCTGCTTCTCAATGCCTGTGCTGATTTGTAGAATAGCCTATTTAAGGGGGGGAAAACCCTCTTCTATACATTGCATTGAAGAATGTAATTGTTGCTGATTTTCTACCTTCTGTTTAACTGTTTTGTTCCCTTGATTTACCTTTTAGTCTTATTAAAATTACAATTTTGATTGCCTTGAGGTTTACTTGGCTGTTTTTGCATTGGTTGTATGTTTTATTGGGCTTCTGTATACCACAATGGATCTTTTTAAAATTTGTTGGTACAGCAAAAGAACAAATTCTTGTAGTTTGGGCTGGGCTTAAAGGGACTGAATTGAACATTGCAAGCTGGGAGGTGATCTGCTTGACAAATGCCTACATCAGGTTTTCTCTAGCAGTCAAACTCCTTGCTAACAAATGTATTACCTAAGCAAAATAGGTGAGCACTTAAAATGCAGTGGGGGGGAGGGGAAATACAAATTAAATCTGGGTGAAAGAAAACATCACACCTTTTGAACAGGAAATGAAGTTTTTGCAGACCCTTCCTTCCTTCCTTCCTCCTTCCTTCCCTCTCTCCCATCCTATCTCCCTCCTTCCATCCCTCGCTTCTTTCTTTCTTTCTTTCTTTCTTTCTTTCTTTCTTCCTTCCTTCCTTCCTTCCTTCCTTCCTTCCTTCCTTCCTTCCTTCCTTCCTTCCTTCCTTCCCTCTCTCCCATCCTCTCTCCCTCCTTCCCTCCCTCGCTTCTTTCTTTCTTTCTCTCTTTCTCTCTTCCTTCCTTCCTTCCTTCCTTCCTTCCTTCCTTCCTCCTTCCTTCCCTCTCTCCCATCCTCCCTAGCTCCCTCCTTCCCTCCCTCACTTCTTTCTTTCTCTCTTTCTTACTTTCTTTCTTCCTTCCTTCCTTCCTTCCTTCCTTCCTTCCTTCCTTCCTTCCTTCCTTCCTTCCTTGCTTCCTTGCTTCCTTGCTTCCTTCCTTCCTTCCTTCCTTCCTTCCTTCCTCCTTCCTTCCCTCTCTCCCATCCTCCCTCTCTCCCTCCTTCCCTTCCTCCCTCTCCTTCCTTCCTTCCTTCCTTCCTTCCTTCCTTCCTTCCTTCCTTCCTTCCTTCCTTCCTTCCTTTGAATTTCGCCCCATTTTACCACCTTCCCTGACAGCAGCTGATACAAGTGAGTTTTGCCCCATCTTATGATGTTTCTTGCCGTCGTTGTTAAGTAATTCACTGCAGCTGTTAAGTTAGTAACATGGTTGTTAAGTGAATCTGGCTTCCCCATTGATTTTGCTTGTCAGAAGGTCGCAGAAGGTGATCATATGACTTCAGGACACCACGACTGTCATAAATACACTCCCTCACACACTGTTCTACAAATTTTCCAAAGGCCGCCTGTAGAGACCTGGTCAGAGCCATCATTTAGAAAAGCTACCCAACCTATATGCTTTCATTTCTCCCTTTCCCATCCCAAAATTGGATTCTATCCACCCTGAAAGGAATTGTGGTAGGAATATATAAATATTTTTGCATTGCTCTGCATGTCTGAATTGTTGCAGGAGTCTAATGTTAAATACCTTTAATTACAACAATAATTGAAATGTAGATGACCTACATCTATCTATCTATCTATCTATCTATCTATCTATCTATCTATCTATCTATCTATCTATCTATCTATCTATCTACTTACCTACCTACCAGCATCAATCAATCTACCTACCTACATCTATCTATCTATCTATCTATCTATCTATCTATCTATCTATCTATCTATCTATCTATCTATCTATCTATCTATCTATCTACTTACCTACCTACCAGCATCAATCAATCTACCTACCTACATCTATCTATCTATCTATCTATCTATCTATCTATCTATCTATCTATCTATCTATCTATCTATCTATCTATCTATCTACTGTATCTGTCATCTAACTCTTCCCGAATGCTTGAAAAGGGAATAAAAACTAGTAGAATTAGACAGAGGAAAAAAAAAGGTAGGGCATGCAAAGAGATAGGATAACTCCATTCACCTTCAGCTTTGCCCTGACTCACATCTTGCTTCAGTTTTTTCAAACAGATGATTCCTGAGCAGAAAGTCATTCTTCACAGAAAAACCATCAACCACAAAGGTCTCCAAACCTCTGCCAAGCAGTCTTGGCAACTTTAACACTTGTGGACTTCAGGCTGGCTGAGGAATTCTGGGAGTTGAAGTCCGCAAGTCTTAAAGTTGCCAGATTAGGAGGCCCCTGCCCTAACATATTGTTTATGATGCTGCAGGACACAGTACCATGCTGTTGATATGCTTTTGCTTATCACTGTTGGCTCTTATTTAGCTTTCTAAGACACAGGAGCAGCATTTTTCATACCGGTATTTGGTAAAAGCCAAGATGACATCATAATCATGATGAGGATATGGAGAACAAGTTGGAAATTATGTTATTTGCATCTCTTGCATCAGGACATCAATGATGCACAATATGTGATCCACATCATTTACAGGCTGATGTCATTGATGCCATCATGGAATTCTACTCTTGGGGTTCCTTAACTAGAATAGAATAGAATAGAATAGAATAGAATAGAAGAGAAGAGAAGAGAAGAGAAGAGAAGAGAAGAGAAGAGTTGAGTTGGAAGGGACCTTGGAGGTCTTCTAGTCCAGGGGTCGCCAACGTTTTGGACCTCAGGGACCACCAAACTCATAATTTTAAATCCTACGGACCACTAACCAGTCTGTGGGCATGGCCTAATCTGTGCGTGTGGCTTGGTGATCATGTGACTGGCTGGGCATGGCTTGTATGTAAATATTATAAATATTTATATAAATATTGATATTTTTTTATAAAAAAAGAGGAACTTTTACCTAAAATCAGGCAAAGCAGGCAGGCAGATTGAGTTGCTCACAGAATCATTCAGTGATCTATCTATCTGCCATCGGCTTGCTCAGTCTCTCAAATTTGCTTGCCGTGAGTCTGCACTAAATAATAGAACCTTCAGTCCTAAGGGAGGTTCGGCTGTGCTTAAAAGCAGAGCCGAAGATCTAAAGACTAGCTAGAAAGCAAGAAATCCAACCATTTCCTGCTTCCTAGCTAATCTAAATTTTCCAGCACAGCAGAACAGATGATGGTCGGAAAAATAGCAATTTAGCAGGCAAGTTTGCCAGGTAAGGAGTGAATGGGTAGGGAGGATTCCCGCGGGCCATGTGGGAGGTGCAGCCTTGTGTTTCTGTGCAGCCTGGATTAATTGCTTTGCGAGGGGGATGGTGCTCTGGGGGTGAGATTTCTCTGAGGCCCATCAAAATTTGTTCTAGTCCAATTCCCTGCCTAGGCAGGAAATCCCATACCACTTCAGACAAATGGTTATCCAACATCTTTTTAAAAACTTCCAGTGTTGGAGCATTCACAACTTCTGAAGGCAAGTTGTTCCACTGATTAATTGTTCTAATTGTCAGGAAATTTCTCCTTAATTCTAGGTTGCTTCTCTCCTTGATGAGTTTCTTCCCATTGCCTCTTAAAATACAAGGGGTTGAACCTAGATCATTTTACATGTAAGACAGTAGTAGAGCAAGTGATCCACCAGACAAAGTTGACTTCACCACCTGCAAATGGTTGCCAGCTCCCTTGTGGTTGTATTGATTTTGTAAGCTGCCCAGATTCACTCGATAGCAAGATGGACAGCATATAAATTTAATAAATAAATAAATAAATTCTAAATAGACCACAGAAGATCAAAATTCACTGAGGGCAGCAGAAGGTAAAACAACTGAAAAGGGACTAGCTGTTTAACCAGGATGGCTCTGATAGGGTTGCACATTGTAGAAATACTCAGGAAAAATGGATGCTAAGAATAAAACAATGAAATACATCTATATTTATATACTGTATTCAGTGCTCTTGAACCCCGCCATTGCTAGATTTTAACAATGTTATTTTGCATTTAGACTTTGTTATTTCAGCATTAAAAAAAAACACTATGTTGCAAGTGAAGACAGTTGCTAGGTTTACAGTGTAGAGAGATTGAAAACGTACTGCTCTCTCCATCTGCCTCCACGAAAAACCGAAGGACGCATCCTAAGCATATTTAGGTGGAATTTTCTCTTGAAGTAAAATATGTTTGTTAGTGGAGAGGGAAAATATGCTTTGCAAAGCTTATCTTTGAAGAAGGTAGGGTTTGTAGAGTTCCATACTTGGTTGCAGGTCTTTTTTCTCTGGGGCTAGTTTTATTCCTAAATCTGTATGTCCATCTACCTTTTTGCCTGGTCTGCAAACCATTGCATACGTTAAAGGATAGCCTAAAGGTTATCTGAGGGAACATCTCTTGCCAGTCACATCTACCCAACCCATCAGAGCAGGAGAGGCAGGGAATGCTCCGGGTCCCACCCCTGAGGGAGATACATCTGGTGGGACCCAGAAGAACGGCCTTCTCTGTGGTGGCTCCCTCTCTCTGGAACATCATTCCCCCAGAGATTAGAATGGCCCCCTCACTAATACTCTTCCGGAAGGCACTGAAGACCTGGTTTTGCCAGTGGGCCTGGGGAACCCAGAGTGGGATGGAGCCCATCAAATGGCTAGGGTGTGATCTGCTGTTGTCGGGGCGGGGGGTGGGAGTTGGGGGGTGATATTTTTTTTTATTTTTTTTTATTTTTTCCAGATTTTGTTCTATTGTACGTTATTAATTTATTTGATTCTTTTTGTTAGTTTTTATATTTTTATTTTTTGTTTTAAATATGGTTTTACATTGTGTAAGCCGCCTCGAGTTGCCATGGGAGAATAGGCAGTAATATAAAATAAATAAATAAATAAATAAATAGATAAATAGATACATAAATAGATAGATAGATAGATAGATAGATAGATAGATAGATAGATAGATAGATAGATAGATAGATAGATAGATAGATAATAAAATAAAATAAAATAAAAATAAAATAAAATATAAAAAAATAAAAAATAAAATAAAATAAAATAAAATAAATAAAATAAATAAAAATAAAATAAAATAAAATAAAATAAAATAAAATATAAAATAAAATAAATAAAATAAATAAATAAAATAAAATAAAATAAAAAATAAAATAAAATAAAATAAAATAAAATAAAATAAAATAAAATAAAATAAAATAAAATAAAATAAAATAAAATAAAATAAAATAAAATAAAATAAAATAAATAAAGCTAGGGTACCTGCAGGAGTGGAATTCTACTGGTTCAGCCCAGTTTGGGTGAGCCAGTAGCTCCAAGGATCAGCTGTGAGCAAACCGGTTTGCTCCGACAATCAGCTGTTGGGCCCACCTGTTCACTCCAGCTCTATTCTGTGCTTTATATCCTGGTTTTCAAGCTCAGCTGATTCGCACGGCATAGCGGATTGCCACGCGTCAGCTGTTAAACACACAGAGATTGCTGGAGAATATCAGTAGCAAATGCTCTGCGTGCGCTCACTGAACCCGATGTTACCCCGGTTGCATCGCACCCCTGGATACCTGGATAGGATAACACAAATCGTGGTAATGAAAAATATATATGATATTATGTATGCACCACCACATTGTGATGCAAATCCTGGCTGTTCATTGATGTTGTGTCTCAACATCGGACTCCAGTTTGTAAATCATAAGGTTTGGTTGTGAGATGGCAACGCACATTTTATTATCCCCCCTAGCATCTTCCTCTGCCCTGTAGATGCCTCTGGGCCATATGGTGTGACCAACCATCCCCACAGAGCAATACTAGCTGCTGGTTATCTACCAGGCATTGTTAAAAGTGTTAAACAGGTGGCAACAGCTGGTTAATTTTGGCTGAGCTCCAAGCTAAGCAAGATGAGCCTTGGTTAGCATTTGGATGGGAGACTGATTGAGAACTTCTGGGTTGTTTGTTAGACTTTTTTTTTTACTAAAGAAGAAAAGATACCAACAATATTTTTCCATAATGCTGCTAAGAAAACTGCATGGATGTAATCACTAAGAGTTAATCTTGATTTCATGAACATCATAATTACCAAACTTATATGCCATTCACCACTCAGTGGCTATGGGAAGTGCACAACCTGCAAAACAAAATCCCAACTCATAAAAGATATCAATAAAGTAGAATATTTGTAACTCAAGGTTGAAATGTGGGGACCTTGGTGGTCTCTGAGCTTGGTTGTTTTCTTGCAGACGTTTCATTACTCATCTAAGTAATATCATCAGTGCTAGTGACTTCGGGTAATGAAACATCTGCAAGAAAACAACCAAACTCAGAGAGCTTCAAGATATTTATAACCTCTTAAAAGATAGTTATAACCTCTTGAAGTACTCAGTGCAGGATCCCTGACTAAATGACCTCTCCTGTATAAATATCTGCTATTTAGGACCCCTGCTCTGTGGAATAGCCTTCTTCTAGTTTAAAGCACATTTCAATGTAAATGCAAATACATTTTAGCAATGATCAGTGCTAACAACACTTTCACTCAACTCCCCTTGTGATAACTCAGGAGGGTTCCAACACCACTAACTTATGGACACAGATATATTTTTAATGTTTTGATAGTTTACTGCACTTGACTTTTAAAATCGTTAATTTTTCTTTCAAGGCATATTAACATGTATTTTAATATTGCATACTGTCTGAGGATGCACAGCAGGAGCGATGGTATAGAAAGGGCTAAAACAACAGACGGTGGGATAAAATAAAGGGAAGTCACACAGAACGAGGCCTAAGAATGGCGCGAGATAATTTCCCATTTCAGCAAGAATGGCATCGGATCGATTTCCACCCCGCTCCTGAAAAGAACGCATGCCAAATTCGAAAGAGGATATTATGGGGGAGAGAGAAAGAGAGAGACAGGGAAAGAAAGATCTCCTCAGCATGGAGCCAAAATCTGGCACCGGTAACTGCAGGTTGTAGGGATATCTCAAAATCACTTTCCACTATTTTGGTGATGGGCTGAATTATACAACATTACTGTAGGCTTTTGTTACCGCTGTAATATTGCCAGATTTAATAAGGAGGGATGGCATCCAAACAAAACAGCGCCTTATTACCCTGTGCTAATTTCAGCAAGAGTGTTAAACACTACCTTAATTGTCTCCTACGGAATTAAAGTGCACGTTCCATCTCCCTATTGTATGGGACTACCATGGCTCCCTTTCTGAAGGATTTCTCTGGTCCACAGACCTATTTAGCTTTAGAAACACTGCACCCTCAGCTGAGACAAATGCTGAAGTCTCTCTGGACCGTCAAAGTTTTGGCTGGGTTCGCACTTGTCTGAGACCGGCGTCAATTAGCTGCTCAGAGTCTAATACAGATTAACAGAGTTGGAAGGGATCTTGTAGGTCATCTAGTCCAACCTCCCACCCAAGCAGATCCTACACCATTTCTGACAGATGGCAGTCCAGTCTCTTCTTGAAAGCTTCCAGTGATGAAGCTCCCACAACTTCTGAAGTCCTTTTTATGCTTTTCTTCACCAGGAACATCCCATTCCAGATCTTCATTGATCACATTTAGCACTGACTTCCTCTCAACATAACAATTGCCCGATCTGACTTAGAGTGGAAGGTGTGTTTGGGAAACCTTCGGAACACATCCATTAAAATCAGATTCTAAATCAACACTTGAGATTTCCTCGTGGCAAGGTCCAGTTCCGATTCCCGGCTCGGGATTCCACAGCAAGAAAATAAAATGAAATGGGCCTTAAGATTTGATTTCATAAAAGATTCAACTACAAGCTATCAGGCCAGTTAGCAAAGAGGTGTGTTGAACCTATGCAGAAACTGCCCCGCTCCATTTTAAAAATAAAGTCTTTGCTGTTTAAAAAAGCAAGCACCCATTCAAGATTTCATGTATTAAGATTTACTGAATAAATCCACATTGGCACAGAGAAAACGAAACCAGCTCTGGGTTTCCCATGCAAAAGCATGCATAGTTCATTCCCCCTTTCCCCACAGGCCAACCACAGTCCACTACGTCCACCAATCACTTTGGTTCATTTTGTTATGAGTAAACCGGCTAGTCACGCTGTGACATCTGCTCTGGGTATCCTTACTGTTAACTGACTAAGACAGTCCTCAACTTAAAACCATTTGTTTAATGACCATTGAATATTACAACGGCACTGAAAAAAGTGTCATGACCCATGGTGTCATGTTCAACATTCGGACGCTTGGCAACTGGCACGTACATAGGATGGTTGCTGTGTTCCAGGATCATATGATCAACTTTCGAGAACTGTTGTCAAGCAAAGTTGATGTGGAAGCCAGTTTCGCTTAACCACTGCATGTCACTAACTTAACAACACTTAATAACCACATTGCTTACCAACAGAAATTTTGGGGTGAGTTGTGGTTGTAATTTGAAGATTACTTGTATTTTCTTTCCAACAAGCTTATCAGCATCGTTTCCTGGCATGGTTAGCCTTTTCTAGGATTCCGCAGTTTTTTTAAAAAAAAAAACTCTTGGAAGTAACTATACAGCCTAGTCCTCAGTATTACATACCATTCATTTAGTGACTATTCAAAGTTATGATCGTTGCAGCATCTCTGTGGTCACAGAAACGCGATCCAGGTGCTTGGCAACTTAAGTACCTACGTTGTTTAATGATTGAGTTGCCAGACCCAATTCTGGTCATTAAATGACTTCTCTCCTGAATGAATAGAAGTTAGAGACAGGAACCATTTTGTCCTGTCTCAATGCTCTATGCCAGCAATGGTTAACCTTTTCGGCACTGTGTGCTGAAACTGGAGTATGCATGTGCACGCCGGAGCACCAGAACCTGGAAGAGAACAGCTGGCTGGTGCACATGTGTGCAGCGGCTAGAGGCACTTCCAGGTTCCGGTGCGTGCATGAACACCAGACAACTGCTCTCTTTCAGGTTCCACCATGCGCATGTGCGCTGGGCAGTTGGTCAAGACCAGTTGTCCGGCACGCATGTGTGTGACGGAACCTGGAAGAGCGGCTGGTGATGGCAGGCATACCTACAGAGAGGGCTCTGCATGCCACCTCTGGCACGCATGCCATAGGTTCGCCATTATGGCTCTATGCATTCAGACAAATGACTGAATGGAGCCAGATTCATCCTCTAAGGCTGGAATCCAAGTATTCCCGGGCAGTTGGCAATATGTCTCCTAGCATTTATAACAAGGAGCAAGAGTAGAAAACTACTGATGTAAATAATATACCATGAACCAAAGATATACTCTGCAGTACATACAATAGTCCAACTATTGCGTACTGTATCAGTCCCATTCATGCAGTCAAGATGACTCACCCAGCACAAAATGAGACCCAGGAAGACAAGTAGCAGAGACAAGAGAGAGAAAGAAAAATTTATTTGTTTTCCTTACGATTGTTGAAAGTATGAATGGACAGAATGAAAGGCCGGATAGAAATAGCTGAAAAATTATAGACAGGCTGGACAGCGGTGCCCAACATGAATTATGTTAAAGGTCAGACAAGGGAGAGATAAGGAAGAATCACAAAATGCAGGGAACAGCCAAGTCTCAATCAATAAAAAAGGAAAACCAGATCCAAAAAGGATATCAAGGAGAAATAAAACTACATTTTTTCTCCTGCCAATCAAATCTGCCTAAATAATTCTGGTAGAAGAAGGAGAAGACACAAATGACATATCAACATTCCTCCAAGCGTTTTGTGGTTTGAAACTGGTTAAATTAATTGGTCACCTACTCAAATCAATATTAGAGAATCTAACACAACAGCCATGAAGAGATATTGCAATTTTATTTACAGATATTCATAAGGATGTCATCCATTTAGATCAGGGGTGTCAAACTCGATTTCATTTAGGGCCACATCAGGGTTGTGTTTGACCTCAGGGGGGGCCTGGGGGGACGTGGCCAGGGTGGTTTTGGATAGCATGATGTCACATGTGTTGGGTGCACATGTGTTGGCCAGAGGGCTCTGCCAGTGAAAACGGGCTCCCAAACTCCGTTTTCATCTGCAACAGCCTCCTGCAATCTTCTGCCAGCAAAAACAGAGCTCAGCACGCATGGCCCTCGCGAGCTCCATTTTCACTGGCAGAGGCACTGCAGGCCAGTCCTTTGCTATTTCCAGGGCAGCACCCAGGGACAGATCTAAGCACGCCATGGGCCGAATCTGGCCCCCGGACCTTGAGTTTGACACCCTTGCTTTAGATCAGTGGTAGTCAACCTGGTCCCTACCACCCACTAGTGGGCGTTCCAGCTTTCATGGTGGGCGGTAGAGGTTTTGTCCCCTACTTTATAAATCACCAATTACTGTGGAACCGGTGGGAGGTTAGAGAAAATTTTACAACAAACAGAGATACAAAAGTGGGCGGTAGGTATAAAAAGGTTGACTACCCCTGATTTAGATGGTAAACATTTAAGAATAACCTCGCTGGATCAGGGTAAGACAACTTTTAATCCAGTATGGTGTTTCTCAAAAGGCCAACAAGATGTGTCTGGTGTGCTTGCAAGCAAAATAATGGAGACCTATACCAGTGTTCCCTGAAACTGGACCAGAGGTGGGTATTCAGCAGGTTCTGACCGGTTCTGGAGAACCCGTAGTGGAAATTTTGAGTGGTTTGGAGAACTGGCAAATACCACCTCTGATTGGCCCCGCTCCCCATCTATTCTCTGCCTCCCGAGTCCCAGCTGATATGCTGGGTCTTCTTTTGTTGCCTTGCACAGGAGAACGGAGCTGGAAAGCAGGTTAGTTGGGATGGGGTGGGAATGCGATTTTACAGTAACCTTCCCCCAGAAGTGGGGAGGGAATGGGGATTTTACAGTATCCTTCCCCTGCCATGCCCACCAAGCCATGCCCACCAAGCCACATCACACCCACCAAGCCACGCCCACAGAACTGGTAGTAAAAAAAAAAAAAATTGAATCCCACCACTGAACTGGAACTTGGAAGCATGTGGTTCCTGATTCAGAAGAAACCTAGTCTCAGTTGGGCCTGTTCTTCATGGTTTTATTTAGTTCAGACTAAATAAATACATTGGCTGTTTTCTAGGTAAATTCCTGACAGAAGGCATGATGCCATCACACAGGGCATGACATCATTGTGCAAAATTGTCCCACCCACCCACCCCCTTTTTTTTTTTGCTTTCCCAACAGAAAAAAAGGAAAATAAATAAATAAAAAGAACAAGGCTGACAATCAAAGAGGCCTGGTAGTTCTGAATCCATCTCACTGCAAGAGACCTTAAATAGTTCCACATCTGCAAAGGGGCTGCTGCTTCTAAAGCATTTGAGCTGCATTAGCCCAAGGTTTAAAACTTAAAACGTTATCCTACTGATTAGCCTCCTTATTTCTGCTTCTCCTCCTTTAAAAGCAGATCATGCCAAAGCCTTCAGACCTTTGATTCTAGCTTCCAGATGACAGGCTCCTAAAGTAGCACATAATTGATTACTCTTCCTAAATTGAGAAGAGCCCCCTTCACCCTAACCCCCAATCATGCTTACTTTCTTGGTCTTCCAACTTGTCTGGTATTACTTAAATTGAATTATCCATTCCAGCCCATAGACAGATTCTGCCTAGATTCTTTATCTCATGATTCTGCATGTCACCTAACAGATTATCCTTTTTAATCCATACATGGAATCCATGTAACATGTGTCTTTAATTCATAGACACTGATGAGCTATAGTGTCACTGAACAGATTATTTCTCTTAATCCATTATTGGCAGTTATAAAAGTGGATTTAAAAAAAAAAAACTGGAAGAAAATCCATATGGCCTATCTTTAGTTTAGGGCAAAGTAAATACTGTCAGATACTAGAGACTGCTTGATCTAAATATCCATTGCTGATGCTTTGAACCACACCTTCCAAGCACACACTAAACTAACAAGGATTTAATAGATGGTGTTTAGGCATGTTAAAACCAGAATTTCTGCCTGCATTGTGTTCTTTTAAATCTGGAGTTAGAGAAATTTTGAATTTTGTCCAAGACAAAACTGATCACAATTGGATGAAATTGATCGTTAGAGTTTCTAGCTAACCAGAATCTACATGAAAAGGTAAGGCAATTACATATTATACAGAGTTAGCAGAACAGATGTGGGCTTCTGTATCTCTGACTCTGAAAACTCTGGTGAACATCACTTGATTTCAGCTCTGTCCAAAAGCTATATACAAACTTGAATCAACAATATATTAAGTCTAATTTCTGGTACGAGCAGAAACATTTTTAACAATATTTAGTGACCATTCAAAGTTACAACGGCATAAAAAAGTGACTTATGACCGCTGCAGAATCCCCCTGGTCACATGATCAAAATTCAGATGCTTGGCAACTGGTTCATATTTAGAATAGAGTACAATATTGGAAGGGACCTTAGAGGTCTTCTAGTCCAACCCCCTGCTCAGGCAGAAAACCCTACACCACTTCAGACAAATGGTTATCCAACATCTTTTTAAAAACTTCCAGTGTTGGAGCATTTACAATTTCTGGAAGCAAGTTGCTCCACTGATTAATTGTTCTGACTGTCAGGAAATGTCTCCTTATATCAAGGTTGCTTCTCTCCTTGATTAGTTTCCATCCATTGCTTCTTGTCCTGCCATCAAGTGCTTTGGAGAATAGCTTGACTCCCTCTTCTTTGGGGCAGCCCCTGAGCGATTGGAAGACTGCTATCATGTCACCCCTAGTTCTTCTTTTCATCAGACTAGACCAGGGTGGGCAAACCACGGCCCGCGGACACATCCGGCCCGTTGGTCATTTTAATACGGCCCGCCTCTGAAAAAAATATTCCTCTCTGAAAAAAAATTGGGGCCGGCCAAAAGAGACCCCACGCCGCGCGCCAAAAATTGCACACACAACATGGAGCTGGGCAGCCGCTTCCTGGTAGCGGGGCCAAGGCCACCGCCCAGGAACGCCCACTGCTTTCCCTCGCCAGGGCTGGGTGGTGGCGTGTTGCCCTGCGCTGCGTGGCCCCCGCCTGGCAGTGTGCTTCTCAGCTGGTCTCCTCCTCCTCGGCCCTACAGAACAAACAGGCAGAGAAGGAGGAGACCAGGCGGCTGGTTGGGGGAAGCTTTCTGCGCCGAAAAAGGCAGCTACTAATCTCCGGCTTTGCTCCGCTTCTCCAATGGTCCGGCACCACCCTGTTCTTCTTGTGTTGCGAAGAGGCGGCTAATGATCTCCGGCTCCGCTCTGCTTCTCCAACATCCGGCGCCACCCTGTTCTGTGTCAGGCCCAGCAAGTCCGAGCAGCCGGCGCACAGAACAGGGCAGCGCCGGATGTTGGAGAAGCAGAGTGGAGCCGGAGAAGAAGCCTCCCCAACTGGCAGCACAAGAAGCCTCCCCAACTGGCCAGGTGCTCTCCTCCTTCTCTGCCTCCTTCTCTCTGCCTCTCCTCTTGCTCCTCACAGTTGCCCTGAGCTGGTGCGGTTCTTTACTTGGGCAGCCAGATGCCCGCAGCAGCGCCCGCAGCAGCAACAGGCAGTTCTGCCCGGGCTCTGCTCAGGTGTCCAGTTGGGGCTGTCAGGAGTTGCTACCACCGGCGCAGCTCCGCGCGGCTCCAGTCCCACGTTGCCTTGGGAAGGAAAGGCAAAACCAGGAGCCGCTGAGCCTGAACCTCCGGTGCCGTTGCTGCCGTTGCAAAGCACCGCCGCGGCTCTTCCTTTTTGCCTTTCCCTTTCCGAGGCAATGTGGGACTGGAGCCGCGTGGAGCTGTGCCGGCAGTAGCAACTCCTGACTCAGGGGCCTCCGAGGGGAGGGGAAGGAGGAGAAGAAGGGGGAAGGGGGCGATTCCCAAAAATCTTGTGCTGACCCGGCCCGTCTGTCAAATTTTAAAAGTAAATGCGCCCGCCGAGCCAAAAAGTTTGCCCACCCCTGGACTAGACATACCCAATTCCAGCAACCCTTCTTTATATGTTTTCGCCTCCAGTCCCCTAATAATCTTTGTGGCTCTTCTCTGCACTTTTTCTAGAGTCTCCACATCTTTTTAACATTGTGGAGACCAAAACTGGATGCAGGATTCCAAGTGTGGCCTTACCAAGGCCTTATAAAGTGGTATTAACACTTCGCGTGATCTTGATTCTATCCCTCTGTTTATACAGCCTAGAACTGTGTTGGCTTTTTTTGGCAGCTGCAGCGCACGGCTGGCTCATTATTTAAATGTTTGTCCACTAGGATTCTGAGATTGCTCTCACAGTTACTACTATACTATATTTATGATGGTTGCAGTGTCCTGTGACCATTTTTTGCAACCTTTGTAGCAAGCAAAGTCAATAGGGAAGCCAGATTCTCTTAACAACCGTGTTACTAACTTAACAACTGCAATGATTCACGTAATAGCTGTGGCAAGAAAGGTTATAAAATGGGACAAAACTTGCTTTAACTAATGTCTCACTTAGCAATCGAAATGTTGGGCTTAATTGTGGTTGTAAGTTGTGGACTACCTGTATTGCAAAATGACGAAGCCAACTGAATTTCCAGAGAAGGAGAATTTTGATGCCACAATTTCAGGATCACCTCTGAAAAGCTAGAATCTCGTACATTTGTGCTGCTTGCTAAAAACAGGTAGCCTTTTCTACATGTTTACAATAATTTTCACCAAAAAATGCTAGCCAGGCTCCATTTGACAAAGGAGACACACACAACCCCTGAGTAGCATAATGTGCTTAAATGCCCATTATTAGTGACTCAACATAAACCAGAGCTAGCATCATTGACTTTGCTCTTCTGAAAGAAACAAGGCTCTGAATCAATCCCAAATGTGTATATATATGTTGACAGGGAGAAATATACAACATATCAAGTGAGTTTTGATACCTTGTATGTTTGAAATTCCAGAGCTTCTCTAATACACTTGGAATATGTTCTTGATTAAGAATTCTCACTTCATGAATTTGTGAAATTCAGCACAGACGATGTTTACAGTGATTTTTTTTTTTTTTTTGGTTCAGCTTCCTCACACAGAGATCCAAAGCTAGTATTGGAAGAAGAGCATTCCGACAGATATTTCACCATAGATATTATATTTTTACTTTCATAAGCAATCAAGTTGGCAGTCTTGCAGATTTAGGATTGCTACCATGATTGCGATAGGATTGGACTGCCCGATGTTTATTATGGAGACCGCATAAATTGTAATACGGTATGGGATTCATTTTTTGTAACATGTATTTTGTTTTATAATATGTTTGTGATAGCAACAGCATTTATAGACCACTTCACAGTGCTTTACAGCCCCTTTCTAAGCGGTTTACAGAGTCAGCCTATTGCCACCCAACAATCTGGGTCCTCATTTTACCAACCTCAGAAGGATGGAAGGCTGAGTCAACCTTGGGCCGGTGAGGATCGAACTCCCGGCAGCTGGCAGAATTAGCCTGCAATACTGCATTCTGACCACTGTGCCACCACAGCTCATGATCATTTCTATTAACCGGTAAAATCGATCCGTGAAAACATGAATACCAGGAGCAAAACACATTGCTCTCATGCAAGTGAAAATGTACAGTTTTCCTTTAAGAGGCCGTTGAAATTCCACCTGTTATTTTTTTTTAATGTGCATCACACACACACTCTGCAACCCTCTTTTTGTTTTTAATCCATTGGCTTTGTTATCATTTTAATATGGTTTTTAATGTTGCTTTGATTTCTGATTAGAAGGTGCCCAGAGTTTGTTGTAAGGTGGGCAGCTATCCAAATGTTATTTTATTTTTTTGTTAAATTTATATGCTACCCCTCTGACTGATAAAGCAGACAATAAATAAATAAATAACTTTCAGAATTTCTCTTCCAGAATCCCTTGGCACCATCCATGCAATGTGTTTCACCAAATTCACATCACACAGACAATAGGATTACCATAAAATGCAAACCAAATAAATGTATAGCACTGTTCTAACCAAGGAGCAGTTTTAGGTACAACTTATCTTATCCACTTACAATTTAGTCACCTTTTGAAGTTACAAGGGGACTGAAAAAAGTGACGTATGATCATTTTTCACAAGACTGTTGTTGCACCCCCATGGTCATATGACCAAAATTAAATCACTTGGCAATTGGTTCATATTTACGACGGTTGCAGTGTCTCAGGGTCATGGGATCACCTTTTGCGACCTCCTGACAAGCAAAGTCAATGGGGAAGCCAGATTCACTTAGCAACCATGTTACTAGCTTTTGTTCTGACCAAGGCTTCCAAGACTGTAATTATGCACATGCTTATTTTAAAAACAAGTCTTGTTTTACTGCAATGCTGGGAATTATTTTCATTCCCAGCCGGTAATCAATCTCAAACAGTCTCTCGAGATAAGCACCCACCTTTCTTTCCTGTGAAGCGCTGCCAATAACAGAAGTGTCCAATGAACTAGAAAGAAAACCAACCGAAGTACAAAGAGCTTCAAGAATGAATCTGAACCGAACGAACGACTTTGCTTCCTGCAAAGGTTTCATCATCTTTGCCTGTCCTTTATCCCTTATGGGAAGGGGAATCACTTCCCAGCCTTACTCCCAAGTCACCCCTTTTGTTTCAGCTGCTGTCGCCTTCTCGCAGCTCTATGCACATGCACACTGGGAACAGGTTCCCCTGGGTCCTCTGCCTCGCTACTGCCAGACTCCAGAGGCTTCGGAGGCAGCACCCCACTCCCAGATGGTCCTGGCCCCATCTCTGCATCGGACACAGGACCCTCGTCCGAGTCCTCTCCAGACTCCCAGACTGGTCCCCGTTCTTCCCCACTGTCCGATTCCGCTGCCATCTGCACAGGCTGCCGGCAAACCACAACAGCTTTTAACAACTGCAGTGATTCACTTAACAATGCTGGGAAGAAAGGTTATAAAATGGAGCAACACTCACTTTATAATTTTGGGCTCAGTTGTGGTCGTCAGTAATGGACCTGCATGAGAATGTTGTCAGGAGAGGAATTAGGCCTTGTCTGGGGGAGATACTCTGCTCTGCAGAGGTATGCTTGCCCTTTGACCCCCTTCATTGTTGTTTGCAACTGAGATTCTTCTCCAGCATCTCATGAATCTCCCTTGTGAAACCAGATCCTTGTAGCAGGACTCTAAGATGGACTCTTGATTTCCTCTTCCTGAGTACCTCTTTGATTCAGCCTTCAGCCAGCAAATTAAGAAAATCAGACTACAAACAAATGACTGTTTTATCTGTAAGAGGCTTCTCATCAGAGATTTTCTAGTCCACTTCTCACAGCTTTTTCTCTACATTAGACCAGCCATGCCAATTACTTAAGAGTGATTTATAGTAATTACAGCAGTAAAACAGGATGCAAGAGGAGGTTGCAATGTCTCCTCATTGCTGTCATTAATACTCCTTTGATTAAAGGAAACCTAACAGGGTAAAACAGCAGGGAGAGGGATCTTGAGCATTGTAAGTTTGTCTTCTTTTAGGACACAAGCCTTGGCAAATGCCTGAAAAGGTGACTGCTGTTTTGAATCTTATCAACATGTATATTTCTTTATTTTCATTGGTTGCTCACAAATTTGATTCCAACGTTCCTAGCCGCCAGCGCATGATTTTAAAGTAGCAATCTACCAGAAACTTTTTCGTAAAAAGTTGTTTTTATGTTTTGTTTTGTTTTAAATACAATGTGTATATTTATGTGTGTATGTGTATAAAATTGTATCCATCATGACTTATGTGCTGTCCCCTTGGACAAGTCTTCTTCCAAAGATGAGAAACTAATTTTAAGAGCAGGAAAGTACCTTGAGATCTTGATCAAAGAAATTTCCTCTACCCCAATTTTCAATCCTGCAATTAAATTTTGAAGCAAAGCCTACAAGCAAAGTCCCCATGATCTAAGTAACATTCCAGACAGCAAAGAGATAGAGAAATGGGTCTATATTTGTTTATTTATCATATTTATACAGCTGCTGAGACAAAGATACAAGAGTTTTAGCTTTAACAGGACAATTTGATTGCTTTTTGTACCCTATGACTATTATTAAGTGTTGTACCTTATAATTCTTGACTCTTGATAAATGTATCTTTCCTTTTATGTACACTGAGAGCATTTGCACCAAGACAAATTCCTTGTGTGTCAATCACACTTGGCCAATAAAGAATTCTATTCTATTCTATTCTATTCTATTCTATTCTATTCTATTCTATTCTATTCTATAAAGCCAATTTTTACCATGTCCTAATCTCAGATGAAGAAGAGCAAAATGAAGTGAAAAACACATGACTAATACAACTCATCATATTTACAGGTAGATCTTAACTTACAACAGCAATTGAACATACAATTTCCATTGTTCAGCAAGGCAGTTTTTCAGCGAGTTTTCTGTATTTTTCCACCCTTTTGCCACTGTTGTTAAGCAAAATCATTACAATTATTAAATGAATAATGCAGTCAATAAGCAAATCTGGCTTCCTCCATTGATTTTGCCATCTGGGAAGATTGCAAATGGTAATCATAGGAGATTGCAACTGTCATAAATACAGGCCAGTTAGCCAAGCGCCTGGATTTGATCATGCGACTATTGGCATATAAGTTGTAAGTGTGAAAACCGGTCATTCGTCATTTTTTTTTCAGTGCTGTTGTAATTCCAACTCTAAACGAACGGTTGTAAATTGAAAACTATCTGCACTCCAATTTCTTTTCTTTTTCTTGCATTCTATTCTTTCGTGAATAGAAATAAGTGTTACCTTTTATTTCTCCAAAGTTGCCTGATCCCATGGCAAGGAGCTTGTCTTTCCAATCTTTTGATAGTAGTTTTTCAATACTGGGGGTTTCTGAATGAAGAGAAAGAGAGAGAGAGAGGAAGAGAGAGAGAGAGAGAGAGAGAGAGAGAAAAGGAATCAACCTGACTGATAACACAATAGAACTCATTAAAAGTCTATCTGCTAAAAATAAGTGCAATTCCCATCACAGACCCCAGTTCATAATGATTTCATCAACATACTGATAAGAGGAGAAAGTATGGTTTAAAAAAAGAGAAAGAATGCTGTTTTGTCACCTGCTGTTTCAAAATCATTAGCCTTTCCTCTTTCTGAACAAAGCTGTTTCCCGATGACAATGGGCACACAGAAACCTGGCGTATATTGTTTTTCAATTTAGAGAACAAGTTTCTGCTCATAATAGATGCTTGTCAATTTCAGGGTGTTAGCCCGCAGTCAAAAAAATATAATTATGTTGATAAAATGCACAGGGCAGGGGGGGAGGAGAGGGGGAAAAAAAACAAGGCAAAGAATTAGTGACTAAATCTGCTACATGTAATTATATCCCTCGGTGTGTTTACAATTACATCCACTTTACAATGTGTTTAAACATAGTGTGGTGGTAAGCATGCTGTGGCAAGGTTTTTTTTTTTTCCCTCTTCAAACCCCTCTCCATTGTAACATACTCACAACAAACGAATAATAAGTGCAGCAGTGGTAGTAATAATCCAAAAAGAGCTCAGAATAGTAAAGGCCGGCTGTGCAGTGCTTTGAATTATATTTGAAAAGGGAGCTTCAGAATGTGTGAAAATGTGGCCCTGTTTGCAACTCTACAGCTGTTCCCAGGTTCTATTCCCGGGCAAAGCTAGGAAAAGACATGGCTGCTTTAAAGAGCTGCGGATGAGGGGCCAAGCTCTGCCTTTTGCATCCAGGTAAATCTAGGAAATGTTACAGCTGCTTCAAAGAGTTGCAGACAAGAGGGCAAGTCCAAATGAAGTCCATGTAGAAAAGGGGTGTCCAACTCGCAATGACACATTGTTGTCATGTGATGTATCGCAAGTTTCCCCCCCACCCTTTGCTAAACCGGGGGTGGGCGTGGCCAGTGTGTGATGCATCTGGCCCACGGGCCACGAGTTTGACACCTCTGATCTAGGCCCCAGAGATCTTCTAGTCTAACCGCCTGCTCAAGGCAAGAGTCCTTATACCACCCCAGTCAAATGATTATCCAGTCTATTCTCAAGAACCTCCAATTAGTTCCACTGATGGAGCATCCACAACTCCAGGAGGCAAGCTATTCCAATGATTAATTGTTCTTACTGTCAGAATATTCCTCCTTAGTTCTAGGTTGGGTCTCCACACATTGCTTCTTGTCCCAATCTCTGGTGCCTTGTTCTTGGTGACAGCCCCTCAAGTACTGGAAGACAGCTATCATGTCCTGTCAATCCTTTTCTTCAATAAGATAGACATGGCTGTCATATGTTTGAGGCTGCAGACCCTTCATCATTTTTGTTGCTCTTCTCTGCAGGCGTCTAATTTTTCTGCTTCCCCCAATGGCCAGGCTAATACCTCCAGAAACAAGGTTTGAAGACAATCTAACCTTCCCTTGTTTATTTTTATTCTTGCAACCTGGAAATATCCAGCCCACCAGGATGGGAAGGCAGAATATGTTACAAAAGGGGCCTTTTTGG
The DNA here is from genome assembly GCF_049901735.1 of Notechis scutatus. Classification (NCBI taxonomy): domain Eukaryota; kingdom Metazoa; phylum Chordata; class Lepidosauria; order Squamata; family Elapidae; genus Notechis; species Notechis scutatus. The sequence continues at coordinate 73,080,984 of NC_142014.1, read as the reverse complement.
TGGTGGCCTCTTCTCTGTGGAACAACATTCCCCCTGAGGTACACTTGGCCCACACCCTGTTGCTTTTCTAAAAGGCCTAAAAATGTGGTTTTTGTCAGTGGGCCTGGGTACCACACAAATGGAGAGAGAGCCAATCAAGTGGTTGATTTGATTGTGTTGTTGCTACCATAGGGGAATGGGACAGGGTTGTTTATAGGTATTTATGTGGAGGATTTTTAAATGTTGTAAGTGTAGGAGATGACTAGGCTGAGCCGGAGGGAAGAGTCAAACATGTCATAAGTCTCCAGGGGTTAGTTTCTACCGGTTCTATCCACCTCTGTAGAGCAGCAGAATAGAACCGGTTCTATGACTGCTGATGTTTTTGCCCACCTGGGCTGTTACCTGATCTTTATTTCCTGATTTTTCAACTTCAGCTGCCGAACGAGGCACAGCTGCAGTTAAAAAAGCAGGAAAAGAGGCCTGTTTCAAAGGCTGCTTCTCTGCACGCAGTGTGCTGATGACGATTTACGGGAGCGCAGCTCGCAGCGTGCAGGGAAGCACATCAAATCACCAAACTGTATGTCTGAAAAAGATCTAAGTCCAGCCCACCATGAATTCTTTATCTACAGCCAAATTGCTTTGAAATTTAGTAGCTCAGATTCTTGTACAGAGCTTAAGGTTGCAATAAAACTTTATACTCATTTGAACTGCCTGAATCTTCTGATTTCCCCAGGTGCTTGACACAAAGCTGCCTGGAGTCACCTATGTTTGAGCTGGGCAGCCATATAAATTTGTTAAATAAATAAATGTAAGTATGTGACTAACAGGCAGGAATCGATTGAAGATTTATTGTCCATGAATTTATTCCATAGATTGACCTAATAGCCATTAATATGGGAGTGGGGGGGAATTAGATTTATGAATCTAATTTCATTTATACACTCTCTAAGTTAGTGTGCTAAAAAAAAAACAGAGAATAACCCCACAAATCCTTAAAACAAAGTCTGCACCATTAGATTCTCGGTGTTGGATCAAATGGACTAGAAATAGTAAACAACGCAGAATGAGTACATTGCTTACTTCACTGTTTCTCGACCTTGGCAACTCTACGATTGTAAGGACTTCAACTCCCAGAATTACCCAGCTGCAATGTTGAGTGGGTAATAGTAGGAGTTGAAGACTGGGGATTCTGGGAGTTGGTCCATCCATCTTAAAGTTGCCAAGGTTGATAAACATTGGCTTACTTAAAAGTGTTTAGAATTTTATACATTTTATCCATAAACAGTTTCATCATTCATAATTTGTTGACTGTCTTTGCTTCTCCCACAAAACTTTTGAAAAATGTTTCTTGCAATGATAAAGTACAAAACCTAATACAACCCACAGAACATTCAACCTCCAAACAATGTGATTGTATATTCTAGTCAGCAGTTACAAAGATTCACAATATAATAGCTTTCAATCCCGCGATTAGTGTTGCATTCAGATAGAAAATGGAGTGCAGTAAAATATAAGTGCTCCAGTATGTTCCATCTAAATAACAATGGCCACAGTGGCTATCTTTATCTTACAACATTAACCACTATCCCCCACTTCTGTGCTCAGGTCTAATTTCAGCCAGTATTTGTCTAAACAGCCCTACTTGGGGACTGAAAGGGAGTTATATGTTAACTTTTCAAAGGAACTGTCTAGCTTAGAGACTGCACGTTATTAGCAGCTGGTAAATTTCCTCTCCAGAAAGACAAGACAGAACAATAAAGAAAGAGAGACGCAGGCAACAAATTGTTGATTAAACTGTCTAATTTTGTTTTCCTTGTTTTGTTTTTCAGAACTGACATCTCTACACTAAATGACAGATAAAAACCAGGAACAAACTGCTAAACAATCCTAGGGTTATTTTGTTTAGCCTGCTGCATGAACCTCGTATTTTCCTCAAATGTGGCTTAAAGTGAAATATTTGAAGCTGATTGATGAGTAAGCTTACGAAATAGTTCCATATCGAATTCTCTCAAGGCTTTGATCACAGTAGCATCCTCAGCCTAAATATATTGATCATGTGACAAGAAATTGGAACAGCTTTATTTTGAGAAGGGCTTTGGACTTGTAAATAAATTGAGTTAAGCAGTCAACCTCCAAGTTTAATGTAAAATGTGTCATATTTTGAACTTGAAAATTATGACACAATGGATTAAGAATAACACATGTTATTCTTCTAGTGCATTTGATTCCCCTCCGCCTTGTTCCTTCCAAATTTAAAAATTGCAATCTGTTGACTCCCAACTTTGAATTTTTCATGATGGAGAAAGTGTGTGCAAGATTGTTGCTCTGCGCTAAATTTGTATGTTGCATGTTCTTGGTATCCATTACCAGTCCAAATCCTGTTTAAGTGTGATGCATGGGATATTGTGTAGGTTGTCACTTTCTCCCACTCAACTTCAAGATCATCTATGGGCATTGACGAAATCTTGGCTTTAGATAAGAGAAACGAGGAACTCAAGATGCAATTCCGGAGAAATATTCCTCATCTATGTTTATAACAGTAAGCAAGATGGGGTGGCTTCTGGCCCTTTAAAGAGATGCTACCTCTCTTTTTTTTTGAAGATAGCATTGGCTAGTTCATGGTATGGGGATTAAACCTGAAATCATAGGTGAAATGTGCAGAACTCACTGGTACCACATTATACAGTATTTTAGTGAGATTGTTTCAAATGTGCTTTTTTTTCCAAAAGGCAACTGGACTTCATTGTTGTTGTTGTTTTCCTTTGAAAACATTTCACTTCTCATCCAAGAAGCTTCTTCAGTTCGAACTGAGCTGAACTGAAGAAGCTTCTTAGATGAGAAGTGAAATGTTTTCAGAGAAAAAAAGGGGGGTAGTCTAGTTGCCTTTTGAAAAAAGCATCCTTGGGACAACCATGACCTAGGTCAGGGGCGTCAAACTCTATTTCATTGAGGGCCACATTGTGGGAATAACTCTGACTCCAGTATTGAGTAATGATTAATCTAAGACCTTATACATACATGCCTGCCTAAAGGTCACCTAGATAAAACAAGGAAATTAAAAGTAAACACCAGAAACAATCAAGCAGCTCAGACAATTGTAAATAATTCTGTGTATTATGTTTAATTATTGTAATCCACAATGTGAATGCTTACTATGTGTAAAATTCTCAATAAAAAGGGAGCACTAGAAATTGCTCTGGACTCCCATCCCGAGTTCACTCGCTTGTGTCTCATCCTTTCCATGGGAGTCCACCACACCACATCAGGGTTGTGTTTTACCTCAGGGGGCCAGGGTGGGCATGGCCAGCTCAACGTCACTTGTGCAGGGGCTCCTGTAGTGACCTGAGCGTTTTTGCCAGTGAAAACGGGCTCCTGAGCTCTGTTTTCAGCTGCAACAGCCTCCTGCAACCCTCTGCCAGCGAAAACAGTGCTCGGGCCCTCCCAAGCTCTGTTTTCACTGGCAGTGGGTTGCAGAGGCCATGGTAGCCAAAAATGGAGCTTGGGAAATGGAGCTTCTAATACTTAGAAGGGACCTTGGGGTGAACCCTATACCATTTCAGAGAAATGGCTGTCCAGTCTTTTCTTAAAAACTTCCAGTGATTGAGCACCCAGAACTTCTAGAGACAGGTAGTTCCACTGGTTAATTGTTCTCACTGTCAGGAAGTTTCTCCTTAGTTTTAGGTTGCTTCTCTCTGTTCAGTTTCCATCCATTGCTTCTTGTTTGCATTCTGCTTCTTTGGAAAATACATTGTCTCCCTTTCTTTGGGGCAGCCCCTTAAAAGCCTATTGCCTATCACACTCTTGGGCAAAGCATGAGAGCCATTTCCTCCTTTCAGTGGTCCATGAAAGTACATCTATAGCAGGGGTCCCCAACCACCGGGCCGCGGACCGGTACCGGTCCGTGGATCACTTTGCACCGGGCCGCAAAGAAAATAAAAATAAAATAAAAATGGCGGCTTTCTTCGCCTTCGGTGAATGCTGCTGAGATCAGAGATCAAGGACACAAATGAAAGAAGGGGAGGGAGGAAGCAACCAAAGCCTGTCCTGCTCTCTGACTCAGCGGCTTTGGTTTCCTCCCGCCTCGTTCCTCTCTCAGTCGCTCTCTCACTCCTCCACCAGCCCAGGAAGAAACTGCTTCAATGGAGCCGGCAGGGTGGCTTCCTGTCGGCGCAGCTCCCCGAGCGCTGTCACCCCCACCCGCCACCAATCAATCCAGGTTCAATCCAGTGCTCCGTTCTGCCTGCCTGCCTGCCTTCGTTTGTTTCGGAGCAGCTTCGGCTGAGAATAATAACTATTCGCCTCTTTTACTCAGCCGAAGCTGCTCCGAAACAAACGAAGGCAGGCAGGCAGGCAGAACGGAGCACTGGATTGAACCATGGGCGGCAGGGCGGGGCGGGGGTGAACGGGCGCTTTTGGAGGAGCTGCGCTCCGAAACCACCAGAAATGAAGGCAGACAGGCAGAACGGAGCACTGGATTGAACCGTGGGCGGCGGGGTGGGGGTGAACGGGCGCTTCGGGTGAGCTGCGCTGACAGGAAAAGCCACCTTGCAGGCTTCTTTGAAGCAGTTTCTTCCTGGGCTGGTGGAGGAGCGAGAGAGCGACTGAGAGAGGAATGAGGCAGACACCTGAGGGATGGGGCTGATGAAGGCAGGGCCGAGAGGGGCTTCTCAGCTGTCCTGCAGGGACTATCTGTCACTCAGGGTTGCAATGAGGAGGCATTGGTGCTCCCTGAACTTGGTGATTTGCTGGCAGACGTTTTATTACCCGACTAGGTAACAACATCAGATGTTACCTAGTCAGATAATGAAACATCTGCAAGGAAACCACCAAACTCAGACCCACCCCCCGTCCTTGAAAAAGTGTTTCTGCGTGAAACTGGTCCCTGGCACAAAAAAGGTTGGGGACCACTGATCTATAGTATGCAAATAATAAAGTAAAAAAAGGTGAACAACATTTTTACAGAACTATAGATAAGTTGAGGCTGGGTGACAAGGAATGGCTGGGAGGGGAGGGGCCAGGTGAGGCACCCCTTGATGTGAGTGACATTGAGTTGGCCACACCCACCCAGTCACACGACCACCAAGCCATGCCCACCCGGTCACATGACCACCAAGCACGCCCACCCAGTCACATGACCACTAAGCCACACCTACCCAGTCACATGACCACAAGCCATGCCCACCAAATAAGCCACGCCCACAGAACCGATAGGAAAAAAAATTGAATTCCACCACTGGCTTCATTCCATTATCAGTTCAGGTAGTTCTCAATGTATGACTTATAATTGAACCTACTCAATGCAATCCTATGTTTTGATGGTCATCAACTGGGTTGATCATGTGACCAACCTGATCTTATTTCCTTTTTTTGCGATGGACACTAACCAAGCACCACTCTTGTTAAGCAAATTCAGTGGTTTTTAAGCCAACGGGTTTGCTATGGGTATGGTTTTGCCAAAACCCAGAAACGTCATTTTTTTTTTGCAAAACCATTGTACAATGCGGCCACATGACCACATCTGCAAATACCTGTAAATGCAGCCTTGTTACCAAGTGCCTGACATTCAGTCATGTGACCATTAGAATTTAGAATCTGGGTTGAAGATCATAGTCCCTGTTTCGGGTTGGTCGTAACTGCAAACAATCATTAAGTGATCGGTTGTAAGTCAAAGACTATCTGTAGACAATTACAGTACATAATATTATGTATATTGCTTTGTTTACTGCTTAGAAACCATTGTGACTAAAGCACTTAAAATAAATAAGTTTGATTTATTTCAGCGGGTTTATTCCAAATGATCTTTACTATTTCTTTTTTAAAACTTTCTACCTTGGTCTAATGTCTATTTCAGGGTCTTCTGAAGAAAAAAAAATGGGTGGAAGAAATTCCAAGAGGGAAGATAAGATATAAATCAAATCAGTGGTGGGATTCAAATTTTTTTACTATCGGTTCTGTGGGCGTGACTTGGTGGGCCTGACGTGGCTTGGTGGGCATGGCAGAGGAAGGTTACTGCAAAATCCTCATTCCCTCCCCACCCCACTAACCTGCTTTGCAGCTCCGTTCTCCCATGCAGCGCAACAAAAGAAGACCCAGCCAATCAGCTGGGACTTGGGAGGCAGAGAATAGATGGGGGTGGGGCCAGTCAGAGGTGGTATTTGCCGGTTCTCCAAACTACTCAAAATTTCCGCTACCAGTTCTCCAGAACTGGTCAGAACCAGCTGAATACCACCTCTGAATCAAACCAATGAATGCAATGAAAAGTCAGCCATAAGAATAAAAACAATTAAGACTACATTTTGAAGGCAATAGGAAAGTAAGCAGCTTTCTCCAAATCATAAAGTGCTAATAATGTTCCACACTGTGGTAAGAATGCTCATCTAAGTGTTGCAGGAAAACACGATGATGGAACTGATGAGATATCCTTCTTTAACAGCACCGTTGCCAGATGTTAGCCAGATGCAGAATTTTCCACCCAGTCTATACGGACGCAGAACAAGTAAATATGGGCACTTCTACTGAAAGTGGCATTGAGAATTAAAGAAAACCTTTTAGCAACCTTGAATAAGTAATATAAACATTGCTATTTCCTTTTTGTCTTTCTGCTGTTGCTTCAAAAAAAAAAAAAAATCCTTGAGCGGTAAGTAAACAGGCCAAGCATACTATAATATTTGCCGTGGAAGACTGTCAGTCATTAAAAGCTAACAAACCTTCACAAAGCAGGAATGCAGCAAAATAAATCTATTCTGGATTAACAATAGGCTACCGATCCCACTGGCACCATTTTGCTTCTAAGCCTATTGTAAGCAAGGTCCAGGACAAAGCCTTCCTCCTACGGCTAGACAAAATATTCACCTCTGAGCACTGATAAAGAAACAGCAGACTTTGAAACTTGTGGTTAAAGCAACAGTAACCTGATTTAGGATGTCAAAAGACCCCAGTCAGTTGCCATAGCTCAACAGCACTGGAGATGCACTTGCATTTTCCTTTAAACAAATGTAGCCTCTGAATAGACAACCTCGTTGATGGGCAAAACTACCCAGGGCCATTTTCAAAATGGCACTAAAGGGATTTATGTACTAGTTCATAGAACTCCCAGTGATTATTATCCATCTTGAGCCACGATGGCGCAGTGGTTAGAGTGAAGTACTGCAGGCTACTTCTGCTGACTGCCGGCTGCCTGCAATTTGGCAGTTCAGATCTCACCAGGCTCAAGGTTGACTCAGCCTTCCATCCTTCCGATTGTTGGGGGCAATAGGCTGACTCTGTAAACCACTTAGAGAGGGCTGTAAAACACTGTGACTCAGTATGTAAGTCTAAGTGCTATTGCTATTATGGGAATGCCAACATTAAGAACCTTGGGAATTCCTAAGGAACATTGGTAAATGAATAGGGATGGGAGAGAAATTTGGTTAGCTCACTTTTATTTATTGTTCATTTACTAGATTTTTATCCTGCCTTTATTGGCAATTTGAGGTAGCAAACATGCATAGTACTCCTTCTTTCTTTCTCCTATTTTCCTCACAACAACCACTTTTGTCCAAAGTCACCCAGACAGCTTGCATGCCTAAGGTGGGACTAGAACTTACTATCTCCTGGTTTCTAAGCCAGTACATTAATCACTACACTGAATTTGTTCTCTTTTGAATCAAAATAGACCTAATTCACAGATGTTTCTCTAATTCTCACATCAAAATAAACATTTTCTGAGTTACATATTATCTCAATTGTTGTGCTTCAGCTATCCAACAGAAAAACACACTGAAATGTGTTTTTAAACATTTTCTGAGTTACATATTATCTCAATTGTTGTGCTTCAGCTATCCAACAGAAAAACACATTGAAATGTAGATTATTAAAAAAAATAGGACATGCCAAATTGGGAAGAAAGAAAACCAAAACAAAATATTTGCTTTTCTTATTAAACTGTCCCCGGGTTATTAGTATTAAATTAAATATGAATATTTATTTACATATTTGTATTTAGGTATATAAAAAAATATTTATAGAAATATTATACATTTATAAATATAAATTAAAAATATTAAATGTAAAAAGAAAAATACATATTAAAATGCATGTTGATTTCCATGCCAATTTTTTTAAGTGCAAATGAATACAAACTTTGGCATGGTAGTCTTTAGGTAAAGTGCAAATCTGTTGTATAGCATATAGTTTGTGAAATCTTGTCCCTTTGCTTACCAAGATTTCTCCAATATTGCAGGTGTGAGTTGTGGAAGAGAAGCGATTTGAGTAATTGCTACTTATATGTATGAACTGTTTGTTTTATTTATAGCATTTAGATGGCCATCCAAGTCTAGAACAAACAGGCTCTGGGCAGTATACAATAAACCACTAAACCAAATAGAGACTACCAACTAAAAACTGATGTAAACAATCTATCAGGGATCAGGTACTCAAATAAATTGCAATAATTTATTTATAATGCTTCTAGACAAAAGCACCATTCAACCTGACCCTAATGCCAGAATAATAAGCTAGATTTACACTGCCTGTCTATGACCCTGCAGCAGGGGTGGGATTCAAAAATCCCAGCAACTGGTTCTCTGCCAAATTGCTGGGTGGGCATGGCCTACCAGAACTTTTGGGAGGACCACTTTTCATCTTCCCCACAGTCCAGAGGCTTCCCTTGGGTTTCTGAGAGGGTGAAAACAGCTTCCCTGGGCTCCGGAGTCCCTCCAGAAGCTGGAAACAGACCCATTTCTGGACCTCTGGAATTTTTTGAACTACCAGAACTTCCATGTGGCTCCTGCACTTAACATGCATCCAAAATGGGCTGCATGGAGACACTTAGGAGGGGCGAGATGGTCGGTTCAACTACCAGTTCGTGCAAACCAGATGTAAATTTACCATCCGGTTCACTCAAACCGGTCCAAACCGGCTGAATCCCACCCCTGCCCTGCAGGATCTTCAGTGCAACAGCAGAATGGAAATCTTTCTAGCCTCTCAAAAAACATTTTTTTTTTACATTTACCGGTGCTATTAAATCAGTATTAACCATGGTGGCATAGAGGTTAGACTGCAATACTGCAGGCTAGCTCACTGCTCACTCTAGTTTGATCCTGAAGCTCCAGCTCAAGGTGGACTCAGCCTTCCAGCCATCCGAGGTGGATAAAATGAGGACCCAGATTATTGAGGGCAAGATGCTGACTTTGTAAACCACTCAGAGAGGGCTGTACAGCCAGTATGAAGCGGTATGTAAGTGCTATTGCTAAGTCCCTGCTGCTCTGAGAATTCCCTTGCTCATTCTCTTTTAATAAGAAAGACTTTTTTCTTAAAAATGAAAAAAAAAAAAACTTTATAAAACAATTCTTATAGATGACATTTTGTGGTGGACAGAAATCAATCGGAAGATATCTGGATATCTACCCTGTTTCTCCAACAATATGGCCTCCCCCAATAGGAAGTCCCAGCATGTTTGATAGGCATGAAATGAAATTAAGCCCCTCCCCCCCAAATTAAGGCCTATATTAAAACATGTGAAATGGGGGGAATGGTGGGGGGGCTTGCCATTAGGAAGTACTTTTGTTGCACACCCGGATATGGTGCTGCCTGCGTTGACCCCAATACGAAGTGCCCCACCAACGCCAAGGTCAACATCCAAGCCATCCGCCGCCCGCCCGCCCAAAGATGCAAGGGGGGAAGAATTAAGTCACCCACGAAAAGACTGCCTAGCCATTTTTTCGGGCTCAAAAAAAAAATAAGACCCGGCCTTATTATATGAGAAACACGGTAGTTCTATATGGAGGCATTCAAATTCCAAAGGTCATTTGTGTCTATTTCTCATTATTATTCCCCTAGTTATGACTCTGTATATTGGACCAAAAGAAATTTGAAATAAATTCTAAAGTACTCAGAAAATGATATTGCCTCTCCCTACCCGCAAGAAGAGACAACTTTTGGAAAACAGATAAATTTGAGGGTTAGTAGATAGCTGCCCCGTGGAACAGGATTTGGACAGGATGGCTTGGCATTAAGCAACCAATTTTGAATGGGGATAGGTTTGATTTAAGATTGCAGGAAGGGAGGGAACCCTAAATAATCAGACAACCAATAATTTCAAAGTAGTCATTTACTAACTTTAGGAGATAGGAGGAAGAGCTGCAGTGATGGCAGTGATTAGATAAGAAACATCTTAACCCACAGAAGAAACATGGATGGAGAAAGACATACGTGCTTTGAGATTTACAAGGTTCTGTTACTATAATCCAGGGCGCTCCAAACTTGGCAACTTTAAGAGTTGTGGATTTAAACTCCCCAAATTCCTCAGCCTTTCCCTTGAAGTTGCCATGTTTGGAAACTCCTGATATAATATTACAATTAAGGTACTGTTGGTACTCATAGTTTTGATCTTCTGACTGGGCTACCTCAAAGGGCTGATGGCTCTAATGAAAAATCTATTTTCAAGGATTTAACATTTCCAACATTTCTAGGGTGAGGGTACATGATTGGGACTCTTATGATCTCACTCTTTCACCAAAAAATATAGAAGGCAGCATGGCAGGTTGCTCTGTAGAGCAAAGACCTGGTATATCAAGTGAGCAAGTTGGAGTCCCAATGTCTCCAAATCTGGCAGGGAAAGCAAGACCAGCTGGGATTCAATCGAGACCATATTGAATCAGATGGACTAGTGACCTGACTTGCGTTCTTGAGCTATCTCACTGACTTGGCTTCAACCCGCATAGCTAGGCAGCAATTGAGAGCATCTAGTCGAGATCTAACCTTCTGATCAACAGGGATTTTGTCTGCCAATGCAAGAAGATCTCTAATCTCACTATCAACCTTCTCTTATTCCACTTATTATTGCATTTTTCTTCCCCAGAGCGCGTTGGCCTTAGTTCTTGCTACCATGCCCATTTTATTCCCATACATTTAAAACATGGTCAACCACCCTGTGAGTTCATAGAAGAATTGGATGAGCTTAAGGTCACCTAACCATCATCATGGTTGATTGGGCTATGAAAAATTGATGACCTTCCGACTTATTCCAGTACTCTAGGCCCTGTACTAGCCTGCCTTTTCCCAGCTTTCTCTGGCAGCATCAAGAAAAAAGAAGAATCTGGTGGAGAGAGAGAGAGACAGACAGACAGAGACAGATAGACAGATAGACAGATAGACAGATAGACAGACAGACAGATGGACAGACAGATGGACAGACAGACAGACAATCAGACAGACAGACAGACAGACAGACAGACAGACAGACAGACAGACAGACAGACAGGATCACCTTCCTTGCCTTAAGATTTGAACTCTCCCACTGCTGTTGTTCTACCAAAGCTTGCTCTATTTTGGTTCATTAAGACCCTGTTCCTCCTTGGCTTTCCTGCCTTTAGCATTCTCTCTCTCTCTCTCTTCTCTCTCTCTTCCCTCTCTCTTCTCACTCTCTTTCTTCTTTCTCTCTCTCTCTCTACTCTCTCTTCTCTCTCTTTCTTCTCTCTCTTTCTTCTCTGTCACTTCTCTCTCTTCTTTCTCTCTTCTCTCTCTCTCTTTCTTCTTTTTCTCTCTCTTTCTACTCTGTCTTCTCTCTCTTTCGTCTCTCTCTCTCTCTCTTCCTTTCCTCCATGCTCCCTTTGACAGCTGTCTTCCCATCATCCCAACAGGTGCTATTAGTCCCTGAACAAAGGGTGAGGCTTTTAAGCCACTGGCTGTTGACAAGTGAAAAGGAAACAACTAATGGCTCGGCACTGCTCTTCTCCCTGAGTCGCTCAGCCAACGGAAATCGCTATTATTTTTATTTATTAGTTCTGCGGCACTGTCCTCTAACCTGTCTTTGCCCACCCGCCTCCACTGCCTTCATTCCGTGACAGCCTGGAGCATTTTAACTTTTAATAATAAAAAGTGGAGGGGGGAGAGAAACCCCCCAACAACCGAGCAAGCTTTTTGGGGGGTAAAGTGCCTGGCTAATGAATGTTGTCCATTTAGAGCTGGATAATTTTTGATGTCAGCAAAGGCAGGAGGGAGAAGGGAACCGGCATCAGGATTTAGGATGTTGTTTCATGGCAAGCACTAAAAGAGGCCAGCAGAGAGGAAAAAAAGAAGGGAAGAGAGGAGCAAGGGAAGATCCTAAGAGAGAGGTTAGGCTGGGTCTTTCCTTCATGAAGATGTGGGAACGAAGAAGATCTTCATTGTCTGAAGTCATCAGGTGAGCCCTTAAACCTGGCTCTGTACCGAGGTGAGGCGTGTCGCTAGAACTCTTGTGGCACGTTTTGATCGTTTAACTGATAGTTGCGTTTCCATGCATTTTACTTAATCTCCTCTGTGTTTTGTTGTATTCTGTAAGCCACTTAGATTCATATCATTTAGGGCAGGGGAGGAAGGAAGGAAGGAAGGAAGGAAGGAAGGAAGGAAGGAAGGAAGGAAGGAAGGAAGGAAGGAAGGAAGGAAGGAAGGAAGGAAGGTGGCATAACTCAACCCAATGCCTTTTGTATACCACTCAGGATCCCTTTATTGAATTGGGCAACCTTATAAATCCAGTAAGAACTAACTAAAATTAATAAGTTGCATTTGAGTCTGTGGCGCATACAAATAAATAAATAAAACTCGATTACGTCCTTGAAAAACACAGGTTTAGGAGTCTGAATAAACACATTTAATAATGCCTACACCTGATTAGTTACCAAAGGTTACTTAATCTTTCTCCCACACCAGGGAACACGGAGCAGCTTCTCCAGGGGCTAAACATTTCTGCCAGAAATCAAAAGAAGACCCTGATATAGCAATACTGAAAATAGGGAGAGTGCATGAAAGAGTGTTAGGAAGAGTGGTTTGGGGGTAGTGTAAGGTCTGCATGATGACAGTAGGCCCATTAGATTTGGACTAGGAAACTACAGAGAATCACAACATGGCAGCATAGAGCGTCCATCAGATTTCCTCAGCCCAGTTTGAGACACTGGGTGGAGGTCAGGAGAGTAATGGAGGAATAGTAGGCAAAGACAGAAAAGGAACTGATTAGTAGTTTATGTCCTAAATAGATCTTTATTTCAGGCTGCAAAAAGGAAGAAGAGGTTTAAAACCTTCTGAGAGACTTTGCCTTAATGAAGTTACTACTGATAGATAAAGGCTTGAAGTTCCTACAGGAAGGGAAGGAGGGAGGGAGGGAGGGACAAGCAGCCAGAGATAAAGAGTTAATAGATAAGATAGATGAACAGAATAGATGGATGGATGGGTGTAAAGATAGGTAGGTAGGTAGGTAGGTAGGTAGGTAGGTAGGTAGATAGATAGATAGATAGATAGATAGATAGATAGATAGATAGATAGATAGATAGATAGATGGATAGATAGGTGGGTGGGTGGGTGGGTGGATGATGGATGGATGGATGGATGGATGGATGGATGGATGGATGGATTCCTATTTTATTTAGCTTCCCCCTCCCCCAAACCATACAAATTAACTAAATATGGCACTATACCATTCAGTTGAATGTTAAGTTACTGTGGTGGCCATCAGGAACAACAATAAAAGCATTAAGACAACATGAATTTCTTGATCTGGAACAAGTCTTTAAAATATTCATGATGTTGGGTTACAGTTATTATTTCATGTGCAGAATAGAAAGTAAAAATCATCACCAAGAAAAACAGATCCAGTGAAATGCTTGGAAGCCTTTAAAATGTGACAGCATGTTTTACCACTGGAAGTGATAAGTGAACCATTCATGCCTGATGCTAAACAACTTCACATCCTGAACCCTTCTTGCATAACATATGTGAAAACAAAATCACAAGCATTATTGTGCCAGATGCCAGAAAAACATGAGGTTTTTTTCAACAAAAAATTCCATAAATTGGAGCTAATAAAGAACAAGGTACAATTTCACAATAAATAAAATGATTTGCCTTCTCCCTTTTCCCGCCTCTTCAATATAGAAGATATTTGCATAAAATCATAATGTCAAATTAAGTAGAAATTATTAAAGCAAATGTCAGCTTTGAATCTGCTTGAAGGGGGAGAAAAACTCTTGCAAGATTCATTTGTGAAGTTCTTGACTAAAATACAGGATCCCATCTGCTTTGGCAACTTATTGTACTCATTCACACTTGTTGCTGTTCATAGTATTAAAATACTTCCATTCTTCCCTGAACTATTTCCAGTATAGATAAACGTAGCATTTCCTACTGCTCAACTCTTCCAAAAAATCAATATGTGAATAAAGTTTTTCAAAAATGGACATCTGTAGTTATAGCTGAGGAAACAATCAGAAATATAAAGTACAGGTAATGTTCTGACCCAAACCCTTTTCGAATAAAACAAACACGAACCAAAGGGAACAGAAACCTTTTAATGATTCTTACGAATCCCCAGTTAAAAGGCTGCTGCAGACTTAATTAACTTTGATAAGCACTAGCCTCCTGTGCCAAGAATAACAGATAAGGTTACCTAGAGATATTTTACAACACAAGAGTCTTCAAAACATCTTTGCTTCCTACAAAGAACGTCTGATTCACAGCTGGTTTTTATCTTCTTGAAGGAGGGGCCATTACCTTGCAGCCTTACGCCCGAGTCGCCCGTGCTGCTGCAGCTGCTCTTTCCTGTGAACAGCCCTGTGCACACGTGCACTTGGCACAGGCTCCTCGGGAACCTCCTCATCGCTGCTTCCAACTCCCACAATCTCCGAAGGCAGCAGTCCACTCCCTAATGGTCCTGGCCCCTCATCTGAGTCCTCTCTCTCCTCAGCCACCCACACCTGCTTCCAGCTAACCACAACAGGTAGTCCTCAGCTTACGACCACATTTGGGATTGCTAAATGGCTGCTACTAAATGAATTGCTCCCAAATGTATGACCTTTTTTTGCCATGGTTGTTAAGCAAATCAGACAATGGATTGTAGAAAACCTGGAAAGGTTTTAATTCAGTAACCAGGTGAGGCATATCCTATGAACCTAGCAGACACCATCTCCATGGCTTCAAGTGTTCGTTTCTAGTTGGTGGAACAGGCGGGGACAACGATGGCCCCATTACAACCTGTGCAATCATCTCCCAGATTTCCTAGTCAGCATGTCTAGTAAGCACAAGAGAGCTTGCCACCTTTAGAGGCAATTTTTGAGGCAAAAATTGAGGCACCTTTGGGACAACCAGGACCTGGATGACTGAGAATCTCTATAGACTTTTAGCTATACAATTCCCTTTGAATGGTGTGGGAATAGGAATGGATTTCCAGAGAAAAAAATTGCAGACTACAAGAACCAGGAGCACTATTCAGGCGACACATTATACACATTATATCTGTGAAGACACAGATATAACCTCCAAGTGTTTCAACAATCCTCTAAAAGGATGCAAATGACCAGCCATCTGCAAGGAATATAAATCCTTCCATTCCCCACCATCCTGTCATAGCTGAAGAAGCTTTTTGGATGAGAAGTGAAATGTCTTCAAAACAAAAAAACACACCAAGAAAGTCCAGTTGCCTCCTGAAAAAAAGCACCTTTGGGACATTTTGAGGCAATCGCTTCCAAATTACCAAAGTTGAATCCATCTCTATTTTTCTTCCCATTCATCCAATCGACAGTTGTACCATTTGAAAGAATTCAAGACATCTGTTGTGCCAACTTGGTGCTTTCCAGATGTGTGGGAAGCGTGGCCAACGCCCCAACGGCCTGGGAAAAGTCTGAACAGCAACAGAGACTCCATGAACATATGATCACGATATGCTAAATGATGGCCCTTAGCGGAAAAGAAGCAGAAACTGGTGACAGAAAGCCAAGGCAAATTAAAAGACTAAACATGACACAACCAGCATAAAATGAGAAATTACCCAATAAATTTTGCTGGTTTTAGAACATGTCTATCCAGGATCTTTGGGCCAGTTCAGATTCAACTCTGTAATGTTGTTCTCTCATGGTTATGTGTGGGAGCTAAAATGATGTATTGCTACTTGAGCTGAAGCATATCTAAAATGGTAGCAAGGCCGGTCTCTTTGCTTGAAAAGCTACAAGTTTTAGAATATAGAACTTATAATCATGGGGCTGGAAGGAAATTTAGAGGTCTTTTAGTCCAACCCCTGCTTAAGGCAGAAGTCTTATACCAGTCTACTTTTAAAAACCTCCAGTGATGGACCACCCACAACTCCAGGAGGCAAGCTATTCCATTGATTAATTGTTCTCACTGTAAAAAAAAATTAGCCAGTCAGAGGTGGGATTTTCCGGTTCTCTGAACTCCTCAAAATTTCCACTACCGGTTCTTCAGAACTGGTCAGAACTGGCTGAAGACCACCTCTGGGGTGATAGGAGCTCAAGAAATGGCTGGGTGCGGCGATGTTGTCTTCTGCAAACTTGTCAGAGTATATTCATGAACTGGAATAGAGCTTGGTAACAAGGTCAGCCAATGAATAGGCATAACAATTAAGTCAGCCAATGAGGACTTGTTTTGGAAACTGAAACTAGAAGTAGCCTAGGCATGGCTCTATATTAAGCTCTGCAGCTCTGAAGCTATGTTAAGCTCTGAGTCTGTCTATTGAAAATGAAACTGCTTCTCTCCTCTGCTGTGTATCTTGCTTGCCTGCTGAACTAAAGTGAAACCGATGTCTGTTTCTGAGCTCTTGAGTTGTTGTTCTGCTCTGAATCTGTAACATGTCTGCTTCTGTTTGAGTTTGCTCTATGTTGGAGAAATCTACAACTGGTATTGTAAAATTTACTTTATATGTTTATAAAGATGTTAAATGAAGCATCAGCCATCTGTGTTTATTTTCCTGGTGCTGAATTAACACTGCAAAACTCTGAACAGCTTCACCCATTACTTCTTGTCCTGTCCTCTGGTGCTTTGGAGAAGTCAATCTTTTCTTCTCTGTGACTGCTCCTCAAGTACTGGAAGACAGATATCACATCCCTCCTAGTTCTTCCCTCCTATAGGCTAGAGCAGTGGTGGCTAACCTTTTTGGGCTCCTGTGCCAAAAATTGTGTGCGTGTTGGCACTTGTGCGCTTGCGTGCCAGCACCTAGAAGGCAATGCACAACCTCCCGCCCCCTGCGCATGTGCGCGCAATCCCCTCACCCCCCCTTACCTGCACTGCGCCTCATAGCTGATTTTTGGCTGGTTTGAGGCCTTTTTCAGCCTCCCGGAGGCTTGAAAAAAGCCTCTGCAGGAAGAATAGGCCCATTTCATCACTTCCGATATTAACAGGAAGTGACAAAATGGACCTGTTCGGCCTGCAGAGGCTTTTTTCAGGCCTCTGGAAGGCCAAAAAAGGCCTAAAAGCAGCCGAAAATCAGCTGTGAGGCAAGCACATGTGCAGTGAGGTAAATTTGCCTGCAGCTCGCGTGCCGGCACAAATGGCTCTGCGTGCCACCTGTGGCACGGGTGCCATAGGTTCACCATCATGGGGCTAGAGGGTCTTCTCATCGGCTTCATTCTCTTTCCACCCATAGCGTTTCAACCTTGGTATCCACGTTTCTAGTATTTTGAAACTGGTGGAAGTTAATAATAGCCACAGCTTGGCTTCACCCCATATCCAAGCTACTATAGCAAGCCATACATCAATAAGCAAAAGCAAGAAACTTAGTTGTTTAGTTACAAGCTATACAGCCTCCATAAGGATTGTTTAGATATCTGACGGAATAAAAAAATGAATGAAAGGGGATAAGAAATGGAGGAAAATCATGTAATTTAATCATTTACTATAATAGAGTTTGACTGAATGTCTGTGGAGATTCTCAGTCATCCAGGTCATAGTTATCTCAAAGGTGTGTTTTTTTTCAAAAGGCAACTGGATTGTTTCCCGCCCCGCCCCCCATCCTTTGAGGAAGAAGACATTTCACTTCTCATCAAAGAAGCTTCATCACTTCTGGCAGGATGGTGGGGGCAGGGTGGGTGGTGGTGGGGAAGGATCCTATTTCTTTACAGTCATCTGGTCATTAGCACTCTCCCTGAGAGCTCTTGAGGCCACTTGAGGGTTTATCTGTGCCCTCAGGGTCAGCTGTGAAAACAGGGATGGAGCCTACTTGGAACTACTGAAAAGACTGTGTTGTAGACAGGAGATAGGTAGTATGTTATTCCTTCCTCTCTGTTGAGAGATGGCTGCTCAGTGTTAACATAAATGGCCTTTTTTAACCTCTCTTTCAAACCAATGGCCCTCTCTATCCAAAATGTTTCCTGCTTTCTCATGCAGGAATGGACAACTGTAGTCTTCTAGTTGCTACTGAACTTCAACTCTTGGTAGCCTCACACCAATGACAGAAAATATTTCTTCAATACGTTAGAATCAGGTTTAGGACTAACATGAAATCCCTTACTGCTGTTTTAGCTGTTACTAGATTAATGAGACGTCTCAGAAATACATTCATTCTTCAGGTTCCATGTCCTCTCTTTAGCCAAACATCTACAATGCACTAAATGAGACGTTAGCAAGAGGTGGAATTAAATGAAAAGAAAAACAAAACAAAGCCTTCCCCATGACATCACGACAACATGTTTCCTTTACAGTTTAGAACATCAGTTCTGCAGATTACTGTGAGAAGAAACTTTGATAAAATACTGACAGAGCAAGGCCTGAATTATCAAGTCTGCAACTCAAGCAGAAAAGGTGTGATACCCCATTTAAATAATATGACCCCAGCGCTACATTCTTAATTGAATTGCAGCCATTCATTTAATCAGCTGCTTGGCAAGATTTCCCACACCAAAGTATCCAAAAGATTGTGCCTGTCCACTCATTGCCCTTTCAAGCCTGCCTTGCTATAGGTTCTGGAATGTGCTACTGTTAAAACTACCAGGAAACAGAGGCAAATAGAACAAAACTCCATGCACGGTAGCCACAAAAGTGAATAATGCAAAGGACTCTCTCGTCACTGTCTACCATAATCTTCCAGATGTACATGTAAAACCATTTTAACTATTACGATTGGGAAAGTTGTAGTCAGAAGGCCAGAAGATATGAGAGGGCCACCTTGCCTAAACAGATGCAGATAAACAGGCATCAAAAAATTTTGCATCAAAATTTTTTCACTGCCTTCTAATAATGGAAGAGGAACATTTGTTCAAAGGAGCGGTGGGTTTCAAAATAGTTTACCACTGGTTCAGTGGGCGTGGCTTGGTGGGCGCACTTTGTGCGTGCGCACACACTTTGTGCAGGCGTAGAGGCTTTCCGACTCGCCTCCTACAATCCTGCATTCTCCCTGTCGCTTCAGCAGCTGACGCGCGGCATTCTGCTGTGCCGCGCAAAGCAGCTATGCTCCAAAAGCAGGAAATAAAGGTCAATATGGGAGCCCAGGCAGGTAGGTGAGCCCAATAGAAGCTCCTCAGAGAGAACCTTCTGTCTGAAAGTTCTGTCTCCACTGATCTTCGGTGCTACCGGTACGCCAGAACTGGGCCAAACCGATAGAATACCACCACTGGTTCAAAGTATTAGCCACGCATGTATGAAATCTCAAAGGTTTACACATTCTGTTCGTTTTCTTTGTTTCATCTTTTTTTTGACCAACAACTGTCTATGAATTTTTGCAGGCCATAAATAACATGACACCCACAGATTTAGCAGTAATTAATAAGATAAATCAATGCGCAGAAATGATTAGACTAACAACATTATTAAAAAATAGGGAAGAAGAAGAATATTTTACGATATGGAACATATGGTATAAATGGTTAAGAAAAGGAGTAAAATGTTTGTGAAAATGTCTAAAGAAATCTCAAAGAAGAATATGATATATGACTTATGTGTATATATGTAAAGTAATGTAGATAAATAAGTATTGTACTTTAACAATAGTATAGTTAAGTAAGGAACTAGTAAATTAGCTACAGATATATCTATGGTAAATGAATCTGATTATTACTAAAGGATATATACACTGCTATCGCCATAAAATGTGAGAACTCATTTCTCTTTTTTAAATTTTTGAAACTTTGAATAAATAAATGTTTTTTTTTTTAAAAAAAGAACAGGTTATAATCAGAGTTATAGTATGAGAGCATTGAAAGGAATGCCTTTCAGTGTGGAAGCCTCGAAGTCTTCTAGCACAACCCCCTGTTTAACAAAGGCTCCTGTAGAGTGGTATTTCTCAGACTTGGTGACTTTAAGATGTGTGGACTTCAACTCCCAGAATTCCAAAGCCCGTGTGAATTAATTCTGGGAGTTGAAGTCCACACATCTTAAATCTGACAAGATTCTGACTGGTGGATGACTATGGAGATTCTGAACAAGTGAAGGAAAAGTCACCACTTCATGCTATAGCCAAGTCCATTGGTCAATAGTTCGTACAGCTCAGGATATTCCTTCTGATGTGTAGTGTGGACTTGCTTCCTTATAATTTTAACCCGCTGGTTTTGAGCTTGCTGGAGGAATAGGGAATAAGTCCATCCCTCTTCTGTGTGAGAACCCTTCAGGTATTTAAATTATCCTCCCTCTCATTCTCCTCCTGTTCTTGGAGTTATTTTTAGAATTTCTTTCTAGATACCTTGGAACAACTGAACATGAAGTCCTAGTTCCTCTTGTTTCTCATCACCTTTCAGCATTCTGTATCATTAGGCCCACATCTCTATTGTCAACAAATGCATAATTATTACTGGAATTTGTCATCTAGTTTATTACAGCCTCTGAGAAGGTCCCTGGTCTGTGCTATGATGGGAAAGAGTCCATTCCTTCTGTACTGGCTATGGAACAAAAAAGAATGAAATGACCTCCTCCCAACAACTGACCAGTGATGATGTGACAGCCAATGATGCATTTCACTGTGAACTTTAATTGGATTCCATGACTTCATCTGAAGAGGTGGAAACAAATTGCCTTTTGACAGTCTTTGCTGATACAGTTCTACAGAGGAATTATTGAGTCTGTCTTCTGCACCTCTGTAACTGTCTGGTTTGGTTCTGCAACCCAACAGGACAGACACAGACTTCAGAGGATAATTAGGACTGCAGAAAAAACAATGGCTACCAACCTGCCTTCAATTGAGGTCCTGTATACTGCATGAGTCAAAAAGAGGGCTGTGAAAATATTTACAGACCCATCACATCCTGGACACAAACTATTTCAACCCCTTCCCTCAAAATGACGCTATAGAGCACTGTACATTCGAACTAGACACAAGGACATTTTTCCCCGAACGCCATCACTCTGCTAAACAAATAATTCCCTCAACACTGTCCAACTATTTACAAAGTCTGCACTACTATTACTATTAATCTTCTCATCACTCCTTATCACCCATCCCCTCCCACTTGTGACTGTATGATTGTAACTTTGTTGCTTGTATCCTTATGATTTATATTGACTGTTTCCTAGTATGTTTTGATTGCTTTATTGTACCCTATGACTATTATTAAGTGTTGTACTTTATGATTCTTGACTCTTGACAAATGTATCTTTTCTTTTATGTACACTGACAGCATTTGTACCAAGACAAATTCCTTGTGTGTCCAATCACACTTGGCCAGTAAAGAATTCTATTCTATTCTATTCTATTCTATTCTATTCTATTCTATTCTATTCTATTCTATTCTATTTAACAAAATGGTGGGCAGAGAGGTTCGCTAGACAATTTCTTCAGGACAAGATGGAATTGTACAACAGGTTCTCATCTCCCCATTTGTGATATAAGGCAGAGAATGCTCTTGACAGAAAAATGTTGTAGAAGGAATTCCCTGTGAATGCCTTCTTTGGAACTGAACAGCCGCAAGAGACGTGAGGGAGGCTACAGTCTTCTGGAAAGAGGATTGTATAATAAATGACAGAACATTTCCACACATCTCTTGACTGCATCCTACATAAATAAGTTTACTTCACCCTTGAAAACCAGGATTCCGGTTTTGAACATGTCTGGACCACGTCAGAATATCATTTTATGGAGGAGAGCAATCTTTCTGAAGCAGATGATTCATCTGTGGTCCTTTCCAAGCATTCGGGAAGGTATATTTTTTTAAAAAAATCATTACATCCTTGCTTAATTCAATGGTGTGATAGAAATCCATTCCAACTCAACATCATCATTACATCTAGACATTCTAAAGACGTTTTGATTTGTTTTATTTATTTTATTATTTTATTTTTTTATTTTATAATTTTATTTATTTATTTATATCTTCCTTTATTATTTTTTACAATTAACTCAAGTTGGCAAACATATCCAACACACCTTCCTATTCCTATTCCCCCCACAACAACAACCCTGTAGGTTGGGCTGAGAAGAGAGTGACTGGCCCAGGGTCACCCAGCCAGCTTGCATGCCTAAGGTGGGACTTGAATGCAACATCTTCTGGTGATCGGTCCAGAATAACCCAGTTGGCTTTCATGCCTAAGGCAGGACTAGAACTCACAGACCCCTGGTGATTGGCCCAGAGGTACCCAGCTGGCTTTCATGGCTAAGGCAGGAGTAGATTTACCTTGAGTTTGTATCTGTTGTGTGCTTGTGTATGGTTGAGGTTGAAGCTGAAATAGTCATTGACGGGTAGGACATTGCAATAGATAATTTTATGTACTACAATTAGGTCAGACCGAAGGTGGTGTAGTTCTAAGTTATCTAAGCCTAAAATTTCAAGTCTAAAGGCATAGGGTATTCTGTTGCAAGTAGAGGAGTGGAGGACTCTTCTCGTGAAATATCTCTGGACTCTCTTGATTGTATTAATGTCCGATATGCAGTGTGGATTCCAGACAGATGAGCTGTATTCAAGAATTGGTCCAGCAAGTGTTTTGTATGCTCTAGTTAATAGTACAATATTACCAGAGAAAACGCTTCGCAGGATTAGATTAACAACTCTTAATGCCTTTTTGGCAATGTTGTTACAGCGGGCTCTAGCACTCAGATCATTTTTGAAAAAATAGCCACATTTCTCATGGGAGAAGAAGGCTAACATACATCACAAGCTTCCTTTCCTCAAAAACATAACGTTGGTGTAGCCCTCTGTGAGGCAGCCCCCTCTAAAAGAATAAATGAGAAGGCTATTCACCGCTCCTTTGGCAGAATCCATTCAGTCTGCTGAAGTCTGAGAAAGAGGAAGCATTAAAACAATGGCTTTAGTTTGGGAGAACAATTGGGTTTTCAACGGTACGCTTGATCTCTCTCTCAATGCTTCCACCCAACACTGGGACACCATAGTACTTTTCCTTATCGTTCGATGGAGCCTTGCGAGCCTTTTGACCAATACGTCCTTCTCAATACCTCCACAGTGCAGGAGGAAAACTCATTCCCCTCCGTTCCTCCCTCCCTTCCTATTTTCTTATATTTGTGTAGCTGTTAGACATTTTGCAAAGGAGGGGAGGACCCAGCCAAGCTCTCACAACAAAAGAACTACTGTCACTTCGCCAGTCCTAGACATGGTGGAAATCAGCCCACAGGAAAAGGGCTGGCACCGGCGTTAGGGCCTCGGCTGAGCACAGTCACCGCATTCACTCAAATTGGCAACAGGTCTCAGTGTTCCTGGCTTTGAGCTGTGAACAAGGGTCGGGATTGAATAACCAATTATACAACTGCTGACTGAGTTTATCCAAGGTTTGCAAACTGCCATAATAGCCTAGTATTCAACAGGCTGTTTTATCCTTTTCCAGATATAGTGTCACATCTCCCCTCGTGCTTCATTTACATGTCATTATTATATCCATCCATTAAAAAAAAAGGTTAATACAATGTCAGAGTCGGGGCCTAAATGATGCTATTCAGCATCCATACTCCTTGGTGGGCGCAATTTGTACGGGGATCCCTTTTTTTCCTTATTTTCCTACTCTCTCTCTCTTTCTCCCACTCTGTCTCACACATATCCCCCCCACACACCTATTTGACACTGCATAAGTGGTGTGTGTATGTGTGCGCAATTTGAATGAACATCTCCAGATGTAAAATGAAATTAGGAGAGTTAAAAGAACCAATGAATGAAATCACTGCTAAAAAACTGGGCAAAGAGACAGATTTCCAGCACGTTGGCATCCAAGTCCCAAATCTTGGAAGCCACCTACCTGTGCTCAGTTGGAAGGCAGGTACAGCAAAAACTGAGCAAGCCAGTCACCAAAAATTCTGATGGAACCATTCCAGCTTTCAACTGTGACTTAAAAAGATCATAGAATCCAAGAGGATTCGCTTCCAAAAGGTTGGAAGAGAACTTGAGGATGGTCTACTCTAGATTTAACAATTATAAACTCTATAGATTTCAACTCCAGGCAGGGTAGCTGGGGAATTCTGGGAGTTGAAGTCAACGCAGCTTCAAGAAACACTGCTCTATTCCAATAGCATTCCTATTAGTAGAATCCATTGTGTAGACTTATTCTCAATGTAGGGGGATTTATTAGCCCTCTGAGGTAGTCCAGACAACAAGTACAGTTATGAGTACCCACTCTATTGTAAGGTTGCATTAGTTAGGTTAGGATCTTCCCTACTACAATGCAATATAGCATACTTCTGTCTGAATTATAGCTTCTTAAAATTGCTAATTCTATGCACTGTCAATGAAGATTAATACCCTTCCTTTGATTATCCATTTTCTCTTCTTCTCTAAGATGGAAGTTGAATTCCTTTCTCTGAAGTCCCAATTATCACCTTTACTCTATTTACCCTCTCCTAGTTTTTTTTTTTTAAAAAACTAGGTGTGCTAATTGCAAATACAAGTTTAATAATATGATTGCTGCGAGAGAAATCCAGCATTACTTTTTTCTTCTACTTTCCCTTCAGTTTGATGGACACGAAGTGGCTTTGAAATCTCTTTCAAAGGGAAAGGAAATTTTTTGGTAAAGTTCTCGTGATTAGATTGCTCATGGATTTATCGAGAGGAATGTGGTGTGTGAATTTTCTGCCTCCGTTGTGCAGTTCTCTTTTTGGCAATCTGCAGCTTCCCTGGCTTCTCAGGTTTCCCTGAGAAAAGGAAAGTAAAAGTAAGATTTTAGGAGTTAATTCTGCATTATGGGATATTTTCAGAAGGGGTATTAACTGCCAGCACTAAAAGAAACTCCTGCCCATGAGAAATTGTTATGCAGTTCAGTGATGGGATTCAATTTTTTTTACTACCGGTTCTGTGGGCGTGGCTTGGTGGGGTTGGCAGGGGAAGGAAGGATACTGTAAAATCTCCAGTCAGAGGTGGTATTTGCCAGTTCTCTGAACTACTCAAAATTTCCGCTACCGGTTCTCCAGAATTGGTCAGAACCTGCTGAATACCACTTCTGATGCAGTTCCTCTAGGATAATTCATTCTCTGCCAGCATATAGAAAATCCTTCACTAATGACCACAGTAGGGGCCAGAACTTCCCTCATTAAGTGATGCAGTTGTTAACTGACTTGCACCTGATTTTATAGCCTTTCTGTTAAGATTGTTAAGCAACTCCAGCTTCTCCAATTGAGCTTGCTTCTTAGAAGCCCTTTTGGAAGGTTACAAATGGTGGTCATGTGACCATCATCACATGACGATTGCTAAGTGTCCAAATTTTGATCACATGAGCTCAGGGATTTCATGATGGTCATAAGTGTGAGAACTGAACATAGAGCACTTTTTTCCAGTCCTGTTGTAACTTCTAACAGTCATTAAATGAATGGCTATATATTAAGGACTACCAGTTATATGGGGAGGAACAAAAACTCCCAATGCAATTTCTCACGCCTGACGTGCCATTAGATCCTGCTAAAATACGTAGTTTGTATCAGTGGTGGTCAAAATTTTTTACTACTGGTTCTATGAGCGTGGTGTGGTGGGCATGGTGTGGCTTGGTGGGTGTGACATGGCTTGGTGACATGGCCACCCCACTAATCTGCTTTCCAGCTCCCTTCTCCTGTGCAGGGCAACCAAAGGAGACCCAGCCGATCAGCTGGGACTCAGGAGGCAGAGAAGAGATGGGGGCGGGGCCAGCCAGGGGTGGTATTTGCTGGTTCTCCGAACTACTCAAAATTTCCACTACTGGTTCTCCACAACTGGTCAGAACTGGCTGAATACCACCTCGGTTTTGTATCCTATTCTGCACAGGACGCTTCTATAAGTATATATCTTTTAAAGAAATATAAGAGAGGTTGTTAGCGACATATATTCATATAATCAGCATATCTGGGTTTGGGGGAGAAGGAGAAGAAGCTGTCATGGTCTCACCCTTACTTTTCTTGATTTTGAAGCTAATAAAACTCGTGAAAGTAGCTACGGATTTGATTAAATGTGTCGTAGCATAAGGTTGCAGCTGCTTCAGATGACTCTCTTGGGATAGAACAAAACTGTGCCTACTTCATATATTTATATATTCATGACTTTAAAGGCCCACCGACTATGCAGTTATTTGGACTAGGTGGCAATTGGCTACTGCAATTTCCAAGATTTCTGTTTTGAGAAATTTAGTTTCCAGTGCAGCTTGCAAATTATGCCCATGAGTCACCCGCCTTACCTAATCTTTTCCTTATGGAGCGTAATGTGCTGGAGCATGGGAAAATTCGTACTAGGCACCAAGATCGTTTATTTGTAAATTATACGTCCATTGATTAATAAAGCTGAATGGACCCAGGAATTAAATAGGTCTATTTAATTAAAGTGGAAGGGATGTCCCATTCTCGAGGCCAGTGGCCCACAAACTTTTGGGCATCAGGGACCGGTTCCGTGGAGAGAGGTTTTTCCGTGGATCGGACGGGGCGTGGTTTTGTGTACTGCCTGCAGATGGGGCTTCATTTGTTTTCCTGGCCCAGTTGCTGGCATGCCACAGACGAGTACTGGTCCATGGACTGGGGTGGGTGGGGACCCCTGCCCTCTAGATCAGTGTTTCACAACCTTGGCCATTTGAAGATGTGTGGACTTCAACTCCCAGAACCCCCCAGCCAGCTACGCTGGGAGTTGAAGTCCACACATCTTTAAGCAAGCCAAGGTAGAGAAACTCTGCTCTATACCAATTGGACAATTGTTTAGGCAACCTCAATTTATTTAATTCTTTGATTTGCTCTTCCTACAGGAGTTCGAAGTACACAAGTAGCACTTCCTCTTCTCATTTTTTTTCCCAATAACAGTCTTGTAAGTTAGGTTGATTAGAGAGAAAGTCACCAACTCACCAACTCACAAAGTGTATCTATGGCTGAGAAAGGATCTGTTGCCAGTCCAACATTGTAAATAAAGATTACACCACACTAGCTCTCAAAAGGATGAATAAATTAAGAATGAATAAATGCAGCTGTTCAAAAGACAGCCCAAACCTACAAATGGCAACTTCAAATCTCAACAAATAAATGCTCTGTCTTACATATTGGCAAAAAAAAACAGAAAATAAAATACAAGCTGAATAGTCAAGTCCTTGTTGATGATCCAAACTCTGTCAAGGAACTTGGAGTACTCATCTCTAATGATCTAAGTGCTAGAGCTCACTGTAACTTCATACCCAAAAAGGCATTAAGAGTTGTTAACCTAATCTTACATAGCTTTTTCTCCGGTAATATTACACTACTAACTAGAGCATACAAAACATTTGCTAGACCAGTACTTGAATACAGCTCATCAGTCTGGAACCCGCATTACATATCTGATATTAATACAGTGGAGAAAGTCCAGACATATTTCACAAGAAGAGTTCTCCACTCCTCTACTCGTTGCAGAATACCTTATGCCACCAGACTTGACATTCTAGACCTAGAAAACCTAGAACTATGCCATCTTCAGTCCAATCCAAGTATAGTATATAAAATCATACACTGCAATGTCCTACCTGTCAATGAATACTTCAGCTTCAACCATAACAATACAAGAGCACACAATAGATACAAACTCAAGGTAAACCGCACCAAACTTGATTGCAGGAAATACAACTTCAGCAACAGAGTGGTCAATGTCTGGAATACTCTACTGACTCTGTGGTTTCTTCCCCAAACCCCAAAAACTTTAACCTTAGACTGTCTACTATTGACCTCACCCCTTTCCTAAGAGGTCTGTAGGGGGGGGCGTACATAAGCGCACCAATGTGCCTACCGTCCCTGTCCTATTGTTTCTTTTTATTTCATGTATTCACAACTATGTTTATACTTATACCTGTTATCTTATAATCGCTTGACAAAATTAAATAAATAAATAAATAAACAAACAAACAAACAAACAAATAAATAAATAAATAAATAAATAAATAAATATGGGCACTGCAATATGCCTGGATATGCCTTTGCCAACAGGTGATATGACAGCAGTGTTCCAATATCTCAGAGGCTGCCATAGAGAAGAGGGAGTCAAGCTATTCTCCAAAGCACCTGAGGGCAGGACAAGAAGCAATGGGTGGAAACCAATCAAGGAGAGAACCAACCTAGAAATGAGAAATTTCCCAACAGTTGGAACAATTAATCACTGGAACAACTTGCCACCAGAAGTTGTAGGAGCTCCATCACTGGAGGTTTTTAAGAAGAGATTGGACAACCATTTGTCTAAAATGGTATAGGATTTCCTACTTGAGCAAGGGACTGGGCTAGAAGAATTCCAAGGTCCCTTCCAACTCTGTCATTTTGAAATCCAACCTCTACGTAGAACTTTCTAGCCCAGGGGTCTTCAAACTGGACAGCTTTAAGACTTGTGGACTTCAACTCCCAGAATTCCCTCCTCCAGTCATGTTAGCTCAGGAATTCTGGGAGTTGAAGTCCACAAGTCTAAAACTTGCCAAGTTTGAAGACCCTTGTTCTAGCCAATCACCAACTGTAAATTCCCAGGAAAATGTCTCATCAATATCCAACATGATGAAATCATGGAAGACAGTAGCCTACGTGTAGATCTGAACTCCAGAGCTGTCCCTGCTTGACACTCTTATCCAGGAGAATATTTATTAAGGTAGAGATGTAAATTTCCACATTCCTCAGTTACTTCACATTCTTTCTTAGATTATTGCTGGACCTCCTTTTTTCCCCATACAAAGAAAACATGCACCATAGATGATAAAACCACCTTGCTTTCTTTTCATGTTAAGGAAAGGGATTAATAGGTTATCTTAACTATGTGAGGAGGCTGAGTTTCAGCTACAATTTAGACACCAGCTTCTTTGCACCATTTCCCTTCACTTTCCTTGCTAAAACTACAAAAGTAGAAAGGGGGAAAATAATGAGGGGAGAAAGAAGAAAGAACAGGAGAAATATCTGGGATATTTTACCCTGCAAATGATGCCTGTGTATACTGTAGCAGTGTAGATGATCTCTTGCAAATCTGTTTCTTTAAACCACAGGCAGAGCATGTATGCGTTGTTTCCACATTAGAGCACAGCCCTATCAAGAAATGGCAGTGTAAACTGTGGGGGAGTGGCTTTTCCAAAAAAGGCAACTGAAGTCCCCTGAGATAACTGTGAATGTTAAATCAGAAGGTGAAAATCAAACCTACAGGGCAGTTTTTACAATGCACTTTTTAACAATCCTATCCTACAGCTATCCTATAAGTTCATGAGATTCCAATCTGCATTTGTGTGTGTGTGTGTGTGTGCATGTGTGCCTGCCTATCTCTCTCTCTCACTCCCCCTCTCTAATTTATCTATCTTGTATGTAAGTATGTATCAATCTGCTTAATCTATCCATCTTGTATATATGTATGTATGTATGTATGTATGTATGTATGTATGTATGTATGTATCCATTCTTCTGTCCATCCGTTTAATCTATCCATCATGCATGCATGTATGTATCTTTCCATCCATCCATCCATCCATCCATCCATCCATCCATGCAATCTATTCATCATGTATGTATATATGTATCCATCCATCCATCCATCCATCCATCCATCCATTTATCTATCTATCTATCTATCATCTATCTATCTATCTATCTATCTATCTATCTATCTATCTATCTATCTACCTATTTATCTATCTATCTGCTGTATATTTTGGGAAACACAACTTGGTAAGGCAGAATTGCATTAGACTGCAAACAAATGCTTCCCAAATACTTTCCAAAAAAGGCCATTATAGCTAGTCTTCAACTTACAATCAGAATTGAACCCAAAATTTCTGCTGCTAAGCAAGGCAGTTTTGTGAGTTTTGCCCTTTTTGCCACTGTTGTTAAGTGAATCATTGCAGCTGATAAGTGAACCATGCAGTCATTAAGGAAATCTGGCTTCTTGTGTTGACTGTGCTTGTCAGCAGCCGGCTAGGAAGGTTAGAAATGTGGGTTGCATAATCATGCCAGTTGAAAAGCCCCTGAATTTTGGTCACGTGACCATGGGGATGTTACAATGGCGATAAGTGTGAAAAATGGTCATTGGACACTTTTTTCAGTGCCATTGTAACTTCAAACGGTCATTCAATAAATGGCTGTAAGTTGAGACCAATATAAAATATCTGTATTTTGGAGGGAGTGCACATTAATGAATAGAAAAGTCCAACTTCCATCAACCCAAAAAATTACTCAGCCCTGCCAGATGTGGGATGCTTGTTACTTATGTGTCATGGCAGCACGTCTTGTATTTACTTCTGGAGATATTAATGCAAAAGAAGGTTTGTGAATGGGAGAGAGAAAGGAAATAAAGGTTTGAACATTCAAAGCAAGGACTTTGAGTTTTACAAGAGCCTTTATCAATTTATCTGAGCTATCATTTCTGTTCTGTAGACTGGTCCCTGGACCCACTCATCTTGAGAAGAAACAGATCTGGATCTTCTGTGAGGAACCCCAGAGAACAGAGTCATGTTGTACTCCTCGAGGATTAAGGGATTGGGAGATTAAAGAAAGAATGAAACAAATCCTTTATGATCACTCACGAGTGCAGCCACTCAGGATTGTGCTTCTGCCAATTGAGGCTGCCCGCTTAATGTCTTCCTAAAGAACTTCAGCGTAAATTAGATGTTGGAGGACCTGGCTTAGGAAAAACAAAATATCTGCTTCCCTTTTCTGTTTTCCCTCCCAAGAAGGAATGGGTGAGTGGCAAAACAGAAAATAAACAACTCCCTTGAAAAACCAAATGAAAGGATCTCACTCACAATCAAGTCACTAAACTTCTAAATGTGGAATAGGGAGTAATAGATGCTGAGAAGATGGTGGGTCCCCAAGGATTTCTGATTTCAATGAATGGGCTACAGGTAGACTTACAGATACAGATAATCAGAGTTGGAAGGGACCTTGTAGGTCATCTAGTCCAACCCCCCACCCAAGCGAGAGACCCTATACCATTTCTAAGAAATGGCAGTCCAATCTCTTCTTGAAGGTCTCAAGTGATGGCGCTCCCACAACTTCCGAGGGCAACATTTGTTCCATTAGTTGAATGTTCTCACTATCAGAAAGTTTCTCCTTATTTCCAGGTTGAATCTCTCCTTGTTCAGTTTCCATCCATTATTCCTTGCTTGACCTTCAGGTGCTTTGGAAAATAGCTCGACCCCTTCCTCTGTGTGGCAGCCCCTCAAATATTGGAAGACTGCTATCATGTCTCCTCTTGTCCTTCTCTTCACTGGACTAGCCATGGCCAGTTCCTGTAACCGTTCTTCTTATGTTTTAGCCTCCAGTCCCCTAATCATCCTGGTTGCTCTTCTCTGCACTTTTTATAGAGTCTCAACATCTTTTTTATAATGTGGTGACCAAAACTGTATGAAGTACTCTAGATAGACTTTTCACACTTACCCAATGGTCACATGCTCGAAACACTGCAGCATACCCAATGATCACATGCTCGAAACACAGATGGTTGGCAATTGGTTCATATCCATGAGGGTCGCAGTGTCCCAAGGTCATGTGATCACCTTGTGCGACTTTCTGACAAGCTAAGTCAACGGGAGAGACCAGATTCGCACAACAACTGTGTTGTTAACTTAACAAGTGTAGTGATTAATGTAACAACTGCAGCAAGAAAAGTCGTAAGATGGAGGGAAAACTCACCTGTATGAGCATCTCTCTCTTCTTTCCATATTTGAAAGAATTTCAGGATGCGACAGAATTAAATCTGTTTTCAGAGGGAATCTAGCTGACCACAAGTGGACTTGCTAAGAAAGAAAACATCTTCATTCTTGGTGGGGAGGGAGATTTTTTAAAGTTTTCATTCATGTTTCCTCATTTCTCTCTTCCTCCCTCCTCAGAATAACTTGTAGTCCCATATGGAGAAAACCATTTCAATCTTTCCTTGCTTAAGGCATCGAGCAACATGGCACAAGCCACGTTGCCTCTGAACCAACTCTCTGCTGCTCCCCAACTTCTGTTGGTAGCTGTAAACAATTTAAAGTTCTTTTTTTATTTATTTTCATCCCTGCTGGCCACCATATATTTGCTCCCGTGGTTTACTCCATTCCTCAGCTCAGCATTATAAACCTTCAAGGATTTTGAGGAGTAATTGCCCAGTGGTGTTCCATACGGACAACAGCCAATCATCCTTGGAAGGCAAGCTATTTTCCCTAAACAAACCATTATCGGCTCATCTCCAGACTTCATACTTTTTTTTTTTTTTTTGCTATTACCTTACGAGATTAACTCTTATCTCTAATCTCTACTCAGGCCAACTGTCAGGGAGTTTTAAAAGCAGCCTGGCTTTTAATCTGTGCGTAATAATACTGCAGTTAGTAGCAGATAACAGCAAAAGTACATGGATGAAAGGACAATGCAGATACAAGGAGAGAAACCAACGACTTAGAACAGCCTTCCCAAGGTCCTATGCTAGGGAAGAATGAAAGCAGCTTCTCTCTCCTGTCCCATCATTCATTCAGAGTCACAGACAGAAATCTCGGTCGTGTGGCGTACAGATAGTCCTCGATTTATGACCAGAATTGAGCCCAAAATTTCTGTTGCTAAGTGAAACAGTTGTCAAGGGAGTTTTCACCTGTTTTATGACCATTCTGGCTGCATTTGCTAAGTGAATCACGGCAGATGTTAAGTTAGTAACATGGTTGTTGAGTGGATCTAGATCCCTCATTGACCCTGCTCCTCGGATCACAAAAGGGGATCACGTGATCACGGGACTGCAACCATCATAAATATGAATCAGTTGCCAAGCGTCTGAATTTTGATCACGTGACCATGGAGTGAAAAACAGTCATAAGTCACTTTTTTTAGTGCCGTTGTAACTTCAAACAGTGACTAAATGAACTAAGTTGAGGACTATCTGTAGGTCTTCAGAACTCTCCATGCTAGTTAACATGCAGAGAAATTTTCCTTTTATTTTTTCCCCTCTCTGTTCATTTTCATTTGACTTGATTTGGTTTGGAAATTTATTTCAAAATAGAAGAGAATCTCGGTGAAATTCCTATGGATGGAAGGGGTATCCTTGGATTTTTTGGGACTTGCTCCTTCTGCAGGAAAAGCATTGCCTTTAAGAAGTAATACAGTAACTGAGCGATTGAGAGAAATAACTCATCCAATTTTTCTATCTGTAAATGGTGGTCAAAACTGCTTTCTCATTATCAGCCACAGTCATCATAAACTGAGGTAAAGGTAAGGGTTTCCCCCACACATACATGCTAGTTGTTTCCGGCTCTAGGGGGCGGTGCTCATCTCCGTTACAAAGCCGAAGAGCCAGAGTTGTCCGAAGACGTCTCTGTGATCATGTGACCAGTATGACTAAACACCGAAGGTGCACGGAACACTGTTACCTTCCCACCAAAGGTGGTCCCTATTTTTTCTACTTGCATTTTTACATGCTTTCAAACTGCTAGGTTGGCAGAAGCTGGGACAAGTAATGGGAGCTCACTCCGTTATGCGGCGCTAGGGATTCGAACTGCTGATCTGCCAAACTTTCTAATCAACAAGCTCAGTGTCTTATCCACTGAGCCACTGTGTCCCTATCATAATCTGAACCTATCTTTAAAATCTTCAACGAGGTTGAAATGCACATATATTTCTCCTATGCAGTGTGGAACTTTCATGAAAATGCAAAGCTCTGGAACAGGTGCCCAAACAGAAGAGAATTATTGAAGGAAGCTTTGCCAATAGCTCTGAACCCATGACAGAAGAGAAGACTTCAGTACTGTTTTGCCTTTTTAAAAGCATCATTATCTCCAAAAGTTCTGGGCATAATATCACACCCATCTTTATGTCTCCAATAGCAACCAAGATTCAATTCTAAAAGTGTTCTTCCAGCCTACAACAGATTAACCCAGGTTTATGTGTGGGTAGATCAGTTAGTGTTGAATGTTCCATGGAGGTAACTTACTTGGGAGGAAGATGTATAATACATAGACAAGGTTTAATTCAAACACCTGTAAATTCATAATTAGGTTAGTGCAATGGTTCAGCTAAAAGAGGAATACATGAACAGTAGGGCTCTCCTATGTTTTGCGAACTTCCATATCAAGAAAATTTAAATCTAGGAAGTAGAGAGGGGGAGAAATCCACAGGGGCTTTTGGTGTTGAACATCACAAGTCTATCTGACATCAGTTATGGATTCTACTTCTTTACTCCAAAGTCTAAAATTGGAGTGGGTCCATTTTATCTTGCCACCAATTGCCTAAATGTCCATGGAGATTTTTAGTCCTCCAGGTCATGGCTGTCCCAAAGGTGCTTTTTCAAGAGGCAACTGGACTTTCTTTGTTTTTCCTTGAAGACATTTTGCTTCTCATCCAAGAAGCTTCTTCAGTTCTGAAAAAAAGGTTATTGGATAAGAAGCAAAACGTCTTCAAAGGAAAACAAAGAAAGTCCAGTTGCCTCTTGAAAAGAACACCTTTGGGACACCAATTTCCTACTTACAAGTAATATTGTTTAGTTTAGTTTACTTTACTTTACTTTATTGTCATTGCACCTCGTACAACGAAATCAAACACCATCTTCAGTGCACATCATGACCATGACCATGAAAATAAACACAAGCACACATCCTTCACACTCCACACATTGAACCGAAAACCCTTGACACCACACCAACACTGCACTATACAGCAGAATTCAAAAGAGCTGGGATAGAAAGCTGTTTTTCAACCTATTTGTGCTTGTTTTTATTATTCTGTACCATCTGCCAGATGGTAATAGTTCAAAAAAGGGTGCCCAGGATGAGATGGATCTTTGAGAATGTTTTGAACTTTCTTAAGGCAGCGGGAGCTATAAAGCTCTTCCAAAGAGGGGAGAGGGCAACCAATAATCTTCTGAGCGTTAACCCCCTGGACGTTAACCCCCTGGACCACTGTCCTATCTGCCCCTGTGGAATTGGCAAACCATACAGAGGTGCAGTAAGTTAAGATACTCTCTCTGGTGCAGCAGTAGAAGATCACCAGCAGTTTTTCATTCAGTTGTTGTTTTCTGAGAAGTGTTAGGTAGTCCCACTCCTTTTTATATAAGGAGAGGCCAGAAGCATCTAGATTCCTTGGGAACCATGGACTTTGCACCTTATCATTTTCTCTACTCATTGATTGATTCACAGGACACGATCTAAGAATCAAAGCTTCCAACAGAATTCTCCCAGCCTTCCCAGTGAGACCTTTATGAAGAGGCCTTTCAGAGTGGATAAATTGAAATATGTCTGAAAAGCCTTTGGAATCCTTTTAGGATTGGATTAATTTCAAAGACCAAATCAGACATACAATTAATGCACATGAACATGGTCTAATGGGCATGATCTAATGAAGTTCACACTTATCACTCCCAGCCATAACTTGGCCAAGGTGAAAACTTGACAAAATTTCAGAATTGGTATTGAAGAGAGGTAAGATGATGGTGCGGGCCCATTTGAGAAGGATTCATAAAGTGTAAGGTTGGATACTAGGCTTAAACTTGTTTGAAAATCAATATTTCAGACACATTGTTTAAGATGACACCTGGCATTTTCAATAGCAGCTGCCAAAAAAGCCAACACAGTTCTAGGCTGCATAAATGAAGGGATAGAATCAAGATCACTTTATAAAACCTTGGTAAGGCCACACTTGGAATCCTGCATTCACTTTTGGTCACCACGATGTAAAAATGATGTTGAGACTCTAGAAAGAGTGCAGAGATGATTAGCGGACTGGAGACTAAAACATAAAAAAACGGTTGCAGGAACTGGGTATGTCTAGTCTAAAGAAAAGAAGAATTAGGGGTGACATGATAGCAGTGTTCCAGTATCTCAGGGGCTGATATAAAGAAGAGGGAGACAAGCTATTCTCCAAAGCCCCTGAGGGCAGGACAAGAAGCAATGGGTGGAAACTAATCAAGGAGAGAAACAACCTAGAACTAAGGAGAAATTTCCTGATAGTTAGAACAATTAATCAGTGGAACAACTTGCCTCCAAAAGTTGTGAATGCTCCAACAGTGGAAGTTTTTAAGGAGAGATTGGACAACCACTTGTCTGAAATGGTATAGGGTTTCCTGCCTAAGCAGGGGGTTGGACTAGAACAGTGGTCACCAACTGGTGGGCCGTGGTCCACCGGTGGGCTGTGAGAAAATTTTGGTGGGCCACAGAGAAGTCTCACCCCCAGAGCACCCCACCAAAGCAATTAATCCAGGCAGCGCAGAAACACAAGGCTGCCCCCCCCCCCATGGCCCGCAGGAACCCTCCCCGCCCACTTACTCCTTACCCGGTGAACTTGCCTGGTAAAATTGCTATTTTTCCTTTTTCCGACCATCATCTGTTCTGCTGTGCCGGGAGATTTAGATTAGCTAGGAAGCAGGAAATGGTTGGATTTCTTGCTTTCTAGCTAGTCTTTAGATCTTCGGCTCCTCCCTTAGGACTGAAGGTTTGCTTGCAAGCAAATTCAGTCAGACTCACGGCAAGCAAATTTGAGAGACTCACGGCAATAGATAGATCACTGAATGATTCTGTGAGCAAATTTGATTTGATTTTGGGTAAAAGTTGCTCTTTTCACTATTTTCATGCATGGTGTGTTGTGAGTTAATTTTGTGAGTTTGCTTGCAAGCAAATTTTATGATGGCAGCCAATGGCGGATAGATAGATCAC
This sequence comes from Notechis scutatus, assembly GCF_049901735.1. Lineage (NCBI taxonomy): Eukaryota > Metazoa > Chordata > Lepidosauria > Squamata > Elapidae > Notechis > Notechis scutatus. Next base: position 73,044,318 of record NC_142014.1, on the reverse strand, counting down.
TGAATGATTCTGTGAGCAACTCAATCTGCCTGCTTTGCCTGATTTTGGGGGAAAAGTTGCTCTTTTTCATAAAAAATTCAATATTTACATGCATGGTGTGTTGTGAGTTAATTTTGTGAGTTTGCTTGGAAGCAAATTTTATGTGGCAGATTGAGCTAGTCAATGGCAGACAGATAGCTTTCTGAATGAATCTGTGATGCTGTGAGCAACTCAATCTGCCTGCCTGCTTTGCCTGATTTTGGGTAAAAGTTGCTCTTTTTTATAAAAAATTCAATATTTATATAAATATTTATAATATTTACATACAAGCCGTGCCCAGCCAGTCACATGACCAACCCACACCCACAAATTAGGCCACGCCCACAGAACCAATTAGTGGTCCCTGGGATCAAAAATTATGAGTTTGGTGGTCCCTGAGGTCCAAAAGGTTGGCGACCCCTGGATTAGATGACCTACAAGGTCTCTTCCAACTCTGTTATTTTATTCTATTCTAATACCTAATGGACAGAGACTTTCCAAAGAGAGCCATGAGGTTATATAACGTTTGCTATTAGCTTTTGTTCGCCAGGTTGATTTAAAATGGTCTCTGGGATCAAGTCAAGCCAGACCCACAGAAAAAAAAAATCAAATTAAACCAAAAGATAAGGAGATAGAACCAGGTTCTGGCACTCATAGAAATCAGACCGGACTCTAATCATTAAAATAGCATACTTGATGCATCTTGGAACTGCAAGTATTGCTCTTATAAATTTGGACTGGACAGCTTCCAAGATATTAAACTTTGCAAAAATGAAAATTTGAAACGCCACAAAGAAGAGGAGAAGATGACCTTAGGAAGAAAAAGCTTAAAAGCGGTGGGAATATAATGTGTCCCCTTTGAATAGAAGAATCTTAAGGCTGCTGTGAAGATACATTACACTTGCCCAATAGGAGAAGGAACCTGGGACTTCACCCCAATATATTTGTAAATGCAGCAACCAATCAAAGCTAAGACAGACCCCATCCAAAAGCTACTTATGACCAGGTTCCAGGGTTTGGATGGCAGCAGACACACCTGCAATCACATTTTGGGTGATCAGTATCTGGTTCACTTTTTTACCATCGGTTGCAGAGTTCCACGATCATCACAATTTACGTTTTTTGCCAGTTTCTGGCCTTTTCAACTGCTTTCCAGCAAAACAATGCCAATAGGAATGCATAAACTTGCTTAATGACCACTGTGTTCACTTAACCATTGCAAAACAGTCATATAATCAAGTCCAGTCACATGAGTGACTCAACTTATGACCATCATGTCTTATGCCAGCTTTGTTGCTCCATTGGGGTTGTAAATGGAAGACTACTGGCATATAACTTTCTTCTTTTTTCCTTCCTTTCCTTCCTTCCTTCCTTCCTTCCTTCCTTCCTTCCTTCCTTCCTTCCTTCCTTCCTTCCTTCCTTCCTCCATTTCCTTCTTTCCTTTCTTTCTCCCTCCCTCCCTCCATTCTTTTCCTTCCTTCCTTCCTTCCTTCCTTCCTTCCTTCCTTCCTTCCTTCCTTCCTTCCTTCCTTCCTTCCTTCCTTCCTTCCTCCGTCCCTCCTTCCTTCCTTCCTCTCTATCTCTCTTTTTCTTTTTCTTTCTTGCTTCTTTGCATGTACACTGAGACCTTCTGCACCAGAGACAAATTTCTAATCATACTTGGCCAAATAAAGCTATTCTATTTCTGTTTCTATTTCTATTTTGTTCTGTTCCATTCCAATCCATTCCCATTAATTTGCCATTTATGCAAGCCGCTGTTCTGTTTTGCAATGCCAGACACAAAATCAATATCATCATCTGTATTTTTCTACCAATTCAATAGTTTTGTTTTATTTCTTAATTTATGGAATGATTCCGCTTTCTCGGTCCAAATAGACTTGCTCACTTTGATAACAGAAAAAAAAAATGCAGTCCAATTTTTTATGAAAGAAAAAGAACAGTTAAAATTTCATGGTAGGAATAAGGTGTTTCCTTGCATGATGGTATTTGCAAATGTCCTGCCTCCCCAATTGTCTGCAGCTGCCCTGGTTTCCCATCCATCCATTTAACCCCCAAATAAAAGATCACGAGGAAATTTCTTTCCTGGAGATTTTTCAGACAGAGAAAGGTGAACAGTCAGGAAAGTATTGAATTCATGGGGAAAAAAATGTAAGAAAATACCAGTAGGAATATCCCCTGCTTCCTCTGAACAAGAAGGGAAGTCAGAAGCATCACCAAAATAAATTTGAAAGAAATTCTCAAACCCTCCTAGAGGAAGAAACTTCTTTGAAAAACTTCTGAGAAATTGCGAGACAGATTCTGGATGAGGTGAAGTAATGAAACCTCCATCAGCTCAAAAAAATCCCGCTGTCAATTGTCTGCTGCTTTCCGGTGAATATTCTCACCCAACAGCTGTTTCGCCTGGTTGTTTTAAAAATTAGGTAATGTGGCATAAACCCCGATTCCTAACTCACCTTTTTCTGCCCCCTGCCTTGATTTCATTGCCACACTCCTATCAACCTTCACTCTTTTTCAAGCATGCACACAAACAGGCAAACAAATGAAACAAAAATTGCAGCAAAGTGAAAAAGGGAGAAAGATCACATTTAAGTGGCAAAGGATATATTTTGGTGGTTGGAAGTCGGTTCACCTTAGAGAACTCAAACAGAGAGAGGAAAGGCTGTTATAGACGGTTCTTAGTAGTGGTGGGATTCAAAACAATTTACTACTGGTTCTGTGGGCGTGGCTTGGAGGGTGTGGTGTGGCTTGGTGGGCATGGCAGGGAAAGGATACTATAAAATCCCCATTCCCACCCCACCCCTGGGGGAAGATTACTGCATTTCCTCCCCATCCCACTAACCTGCTTTCCAGCTCCATTCTCCTGTGCAGGGCAACCAAAGAAGACCCAGCCAATCAGCTGGGACTCAATGGGAGGCAGAGAAGAGATGGGGGCGGGGCCAGTCAGAGGTGGGATTTTCCAGTTCTCTGAACTACTCAAAATTTCCGTTACCGGTTCTCCAGAACTGGTCAAAACCTGCTGAATACCACCTCTGGTACTTAGCAAGAACAATGTTCTTATTCATCCTGAGGTAACTTTCTATATTTTTACATTTTTACACTTTTAACAATCAGCCCCAACACTAATGGGCTGTCTTCAGGAAATATACACAAGGGTGGGATTCTACTGGTTTGGACCCCTTGCTCCAAAGATTAGCTGGTAGAGAAACGGTTTGCTGTGTCGAGCATGTGGGCCCGCTTGCTTTCCTGTGCTTTATTTCCTTTTTTTAGAGCACATCTGATTCGCGTGGCAGAGTCGTTTTTGCCATGCCTCAGCTGTTTTATTCCCAGTATGTCAGAGTATATTCATGAACTGGAATAGAGCTTGGTAACAAGGTCAGCCAATGAATAGGCATGGCAACTAAGTCAGCCAATGAGGACTGTTCTGGAAATTGAAACTAGAAGTAGCCTAGGCGTGGCTCTATATTAAGCTCTGCAGCTCTGAAGCTATATTGAGCTCTGAGTCTGTCTATTGAAAATGAAACTGCTTCTCTCCTCTGCTGTGTATCTTGCTTGCCTGCTGAACTCAAGTGAAACCGATGTCTGTTTCTGAGCTCTTGAGTTGCTGTTCTTCTCTGAATCTGTAACATGTCTGCTTCTGTTTGAGTTTGCTTCATGTTGGAGAAATCTACAACTGGTATTGTAAAATTTACTTTATATTTTTATAAAGAAGTTAAATGAAGCCTCAGCCATCTGTGTTTACTTTTCTGGTGCTGAATTAACACTGCAATACTCTGAACAAAGTATTGGAGCTTTTTTAAACATGGAGCATCACAAAGCACGCAATCACTGAACCGGTTGTTATACCAATGGAATCCCACCCCTGAATATACAGGTAGTCCCTCGACTTACAACATTCATTTAGTGACCGTTCAAAGTTACCATGGCACTGAAAAAAGTGACTTATGACCGTTTTTCACACTTGTGATCATTACAACATCTCCATGGTTAAGTGATCAGGATTCAGACACTTGGGAGCTGACTCATATTTATGATGGTTGCCATGTCTCCCGGGGTCACGTGATCCCCTTTTGCGACCTTCTGACAAGCAAAGTCAATGGGGGAGCCCGTTTCACCAAACAATAGTGTTACTAACTTAAAAACTGCAGTGATTCACTTAACTTTGGCAAGAAAGGTCATAAAATGGAGCAAAATCCACTGAACAAATGTCTTCCTTAGCAATGGACATTTGGGTCTCAATTATGGTCATAAGGGTCCACTACCTCAGTGGTCCCCAACCACCGGGCCCCGGACCGGTACTGGTCCGTGGATCATTTTTTACCGGGCCGCAAAGAAGTGGGCACCGCCATCTTATTTCGACGGCGCTTGAGAAAGTGCTTCCGGGTGAGCTTGTCGGTCGTCGGTTGGAAAGCAGCGTTTGGGTGCTGAAGGAATCCTCGCGCCTTAGTTTCATCAAGGGGGGGGCGGCTTCGAACGAAGAGCCGTCCCGATGGCGGTGGAGTCTCGCGTTAGGAGGAGATTAAGAAAGAGCCTGAAAAGCCCATCAACAAAGGTACAAAGGAGGAGTTGAAGGTGGCGGGGAGAAGCGGGGGACGGCTGGCTGGCCTGTCGCTCGGCCCGCCTTGCCTTGGTCGTGCGTGCTGATGCTGGTACCGGTCCGTGGATCATTTTGTGATGCCAGTACCAGGCCGTGGGACAAAAAAGGTTGGGGGCCGCTGCACTACATGTACCCAAATTTGTATTAAACCATAATTATGTCATAGCATACAATAAAAAGGGAGCCATTCAAGTCTGTACAACTTTTCCATATAATTAAGAGCCGTGGTGGTACAGTGGTTAGAGTGCAGTATTGCAGGCTACTTCTGCTGGCTGCCTGCAATTTAGCAGTTTGAATCCCACCAGGCTCAAGGTTGACTCAGCCTTCCATCCTTCCGAGGTGGATAAAATGAGGACCTAGATGGTTGGGGGCAATGTGTTGACTCTGCAAAACTGCTTAGAGAGGGCTGTAAAACACTGTGAAGTGGTATATAAATATAAGTACTACTGCTATTGCTAATTCCAATAATTATAATACATGCAATTTTTTTTTTTTTAAGGCAGTATGATGGAGTGGTTGAGACACCAGGCTAGAGATTGGGAAATTATGAGTTCTACTCCCACCTTAGGCACGAAGTCAGCTGGGTGACTCTGGGCCAGTCATCCCCTCTAAGCCCTAGGAAGAAGGCAATGGCAAACTAGTTCTGAAATCTCACCAAGAAAACTGTAGTGATTTAATAGAGATATAACATATTTGATTATCAATGTATTAACAGCAGCTAGAATTGTATTTGCACAAAATTGGAAAAATGAGAAAATTCCGACAGAGGAGGAAACAATTAAGAAAACAATGGAATGTGCGGAAATGAGTAGATTAACAACGGCAATCAAAGAACAGGAAGAAAAAGAGTATTCTAAGATTTGGAATTTATTTTATGAAAGGTTAGATAGAAGAATAAGAAATTGAAATATGTGGTAGTAGCAATAACATATTATAAGTGATAGACTTTGAATGAATAAGAGAAGGAATATAATTTAGTAAGGATGGAATATCTTTATGAAAGATAATTACTATAATGTCAACGATAATATAATAATTAGACAATAGTATATAGAACATTGATTAGAATGGTTATAAAAGTAATTAAATAAGAAATGTATGATAATATAATTATGCGCACAAGAAATATGTACCCAACTGACACACTGTAGAGCTGGAAGATGGTTTTATTTGTTGTTTTGTTTTTTAAAAAAATAAAAAAAGTACTTAAAAAAAAGAAAAGAAAACTGTAGACTTGTCCAGGCAGTTGCCAGGAATCAACACTCAATCAAAGGCACAAAAATAAGCAAATAAGTAGCAAAACAATACATTTGCCAAGCAGCCCTCTTCACAGTAATTATAGTGTACCAACCAAAAATAATCACATAGTTATCCAAGGTTATGTGAGACTTTTTGCATTAGAAATCAGGAATAAACAGAGCCTTATTGTGTAGGTCAATTCTTTGGAGCTTCTCCAGATTAGGGGAGGACAGGAGATCGCCCACATGTGCTCTGGAATGACTGCTCTTCATGAGGAGGCTGCAGGACAATAGTTTTCTGCAGGTTTCTGGAAGCAAGATCAGCCATCTTGCTTGCAACCATAGCAGAGTCTTTTAAAGGATGCTAAGTTTGGAAACCTCTCTTTATAACCATTTTCTGAAATTGCTTTTTAACATTTTAAAGGTGTTAGAGACTTTCAGAACAACAAGTTTGAAAAGTTGCCAGCGAGTTTAACTACAACTCTGATCGAAAGAAACATTAATTACAGATTTTGAAATAAATAGCAGAACACCAGATAGAATTTTGATAGAAGAAAGTTACAAATGGATGAATGGTCCAGTTAAATTTGGCACATTGGCTTTTACTGTAAGATTTTGGAATTACTTATAAAAAAATAAATACTTTCACATGGGGATCAGAGTTATTTTGGCTAAGTTTGTTCATAACAAAGATAAACAACTTCATGATTTTAGAAATTGGACATTAGAAGGGACTAAAGATTCTAAGTAGAAGAAAAAAAATACAAGCCAGCTTTGGTGTCCATTAACTGAGATTTACTCCCCTTCTGCACAGAAATCCCTTGGAGCACCAGGGGAAAAAATCTCAAATCCAATGTCCCCTTCTCTTGCAATCTTCCCTGCTGGCTTCCCCATTGATTTTCTAGAGTAGCGGGAAGAGAATATTGCAAATGGCAATCATTTGATTGCAGGGCACTTGGCAACCAGTTGTAAATGTGAACAGATTGCCAAGAGCCCAATATGTGGTCATGTGACCAGTGGGCAGCATAATATTTTATGATAGCCAGAAATGACCTGCTTCAAGGCTGGCATGACTGTGAACAGTCATTAAACAACCAATAATGAGAAAAGGACAACTTGTACAATGCCATGAGCACCTGGGGTATAAATGTAATATTTATTCATTAGTTTTATATCTAACATCTAATATCTAATGCATAATTAGGAAACTACATGCAAACAACCATAATCATTGGTGCTTATGTGCAGTCTGAGTGCTTATGTCTCAGAAGATCTTTTGATTTGATGTGATAGATATGAAATAAATAAACCTCACATAAATCCACAAGGAATCCACATACATTTATATGCATATCAGCAAATATGCACTTATATATTTGCTTGTCTTTACTCAAATCTTTTCCACCTCTTTCTGTCTCTGAAAAGAATTTATCAAAGAACATTTAACTGTACTAAAACTGACTTCATCTTTTTTAAAAAGCTGATTGTTGTTTTGAGTTTCCTCTACCTCCTTATCCAAAGTTCTTTCTTTTTGCATGTGACACATGTCTCATTCACTGAAGGACAATTAAGGAGTAGAACCTTCATGAAGAATAATACAATCAAATAATATCCCATCCTCAGCTCTGAAGAATACTTGCAATGATTCCATACCATAAATATATTTTTCCATAGCTGAAAAAATCACGTTAATTTCGCCAGAGAAACCATCAACTTTCCACAGGCCCAAGGAAGAAAATATGATTTACAAATATGCCAGCTTCAATTTCAAGAACTACAGGAAGATTATGGCGGGAAGGGATAATATAATAAACCATGAAATCACTTCTTTTTTTGTTCCCCTTCTGTGGACACATCTAAACAATGAAATCTTAGAAACAAAAAAAATGTGAGTTATCTATGAGAATGAAAATAAGAAAACTAACATTATATACATAGAATACAGTAGAGTAGAATAAAATAGAATGGAATAGAATAGAATAGAATAGAATAGAATAGAATGGAATGGAATGGAATGGAATGGAATGGAATGGAATGGAATGGAATGGAATGGAATGTAGAGGAGAAAATAGAATAGAATAGAATAGAATAGAAAATAGAAAATAGAATAGAATAGAATGTAGAAGAGAAAATAGAATAGAGTAGAGTAGAGTAGAGTAGAGTAGAATAGAATAGAATAGAATAGAATAGAATAGAATAGAATAGAATTCTTTATTGGCCAAGTGTGATTGGACATACAAGGAATTAGTCTTGGTGTAAATACTCTCAGTATACATAAAAGAAAAGATACATTCGTCAAGAGTCGAGAATCATAAGATACGACACTTAATGATAGTCATAAGGTACAATAAGCAAACAAATCATACTAGGGTGCCTCATATATCACTCATGGAATAACAGAATAACAGAGATTGCAGGGACCTTTGAGGTCTTCCAGTCTAACCTCCTGCTTAAGAAGGAGAGCCTCTAAGTGGATGTTGAATCTCTTCTTAAAAGCCAATGGAACATCCACAACTTCTAGAGGCAAGCCGTTCCACTGATTAATTGTTCTCACTGTTAGGAAATTTCTACTTAGTTCTAGGTTGGATCTCTCCTTGATTAGTTTCCATCCATTGTTTTTTGTCTTTTGGTGCTCTGGAGAATAGGTTGACCTCCTCTTCTTTGTGGCAACCCCTTAGATATTGGAACAGTGGCGTCAAGCCACCCCTAATCCTTCTTTTCATTAAACTAGACATATCCAATTCCTACAACTGTTACTAGAGTTTGTTACTTCTTTTTATAGTGTTGTAATACTTAGCTGTAATACTTTGAGGTGTTACCAAAGTATTACAGCTACAGGAGAAAATATATATGAGCCATCACAGCTCTGTCACCTGGAGATGAGGTGAGAGGTAAAAATCATGATTGAAATCCATTAAGGATTCCTCTGACAGCAGGCCCCACTGGATTCAATATGGCATATAATTCTAAGGTTTTAATTTTCCACCCCAATATTTTAATGTTTTTAATCTTTCTAATTGCTTTGTACTGTTATTTATGGCATTGTAAGCTGCCCAGAGTTGATTGATTGTGAGGTGGGCAGCATATAATTAAATATTTCCAAATAAACAAAGATGTCAGATCTGTGGCAAACAAGCTTACATACAATCCAAGAATAGAAACAGGTTTAGTTTACTCTATTAATTGAGCTTACTTCGAACTCACAGATGGAATTGACATAAACAAAATAAACACATTCTAAGATAGATACATTTATGGCTGTACGTTGAGGACTTACCTGCACTTGAAATTTCTCTTGTGGAGAGAGAGGAATTTTTCAACAATTAAGGATGGGATTAATGATGAGATTCCTCCCTTAAAGGAGACAATGGCACAACTTTTCCCAGACACTTGGTGAGAAATGTTATCTGACATCATCTCTTTAGGTGACAAGGCTGCAATCCATTGGAGAGATCTAAATATGAGCCAGCAGTGTCCTGCGGCTGCCAAAACAGCCAACATAATCCTAGGCTGTATTAACTGAGAGATAGAATCAAGATCACGTGAAGCGTTAATACCATTTTATGCCTTGGTAAGATCCCACTTGAAATCCTGCATCCAATTTTGGTCGCCACCATATAAACAAGATATCAAGACTTTAGAAAGAGTGCAGAGAAGAGCAACAAAGATGATTAGGGGACTGAAAGGTAAAACTTATAAAAAAACAGTTGCTGGAATTGGGTAAGTCTAGTTTAATGAAAAGAAGAACATAACAGCAGTATTCCAATATTTGAGGGGCTGCCACAAAGAAGAGGGGGTCAGCCTATTCTCCGAAGCACCTGAAGGCAGGACAAGAAGCAATGGGTGGAAACTAATCAAGGAGAGAAGCAACCTAGAAATAAGGAGAAATTTCCCGAGAGTTGGCACAATTAACCAGTGGAACAGCTTGCCTCCAGAAGTTATGGATGCTTCACCACTGCAGGTTTTCAAGAAAAGATTGGATAAGCTTTTGTCTGAACTGGTATAGGGTTTCTTGGTTGAGCAGAGGCTTGGACTAGAAGACCTCTAAGGTCCCTTCCAACTCTGTTATCCTGACTATGGAACAATGTAAACCAAACATTTATAAATACAGTTCATATTTAAATAAGCACAAGAACTATTCAACTATTTACAAAGTCTGCACTACTATTACTGTTAATCTTCTCATCACTCCTTATCACCCATCCCCTCCCACTTGTGACTGTATGACTAACTTTGTCGCTTGTATCCTTACGATTTATATGGACTGTTTCCTAATATGATTTGATTCCTAATTGTACCCTATGACTATTATTAAGTGTTGTACCTTATGATTCCTGACTCTTGACCAACGTGTACTTTCTTTTATGTGCACTGAGAGCATTTGCACCAAGACAAATTCCTTGTGTGTCCAATCACACTTGGCCAATAAAGAATTCTATTCTATTCTATTTTAACGTTGTCTCAATTTTCCAAAATTCTCTTTTGCTTTGAAAAGAAAAAAAGAAAATAAATTCTCCATTCTCAACTGGAATGGGAACCAAATGTCAGGATCAAAGAGCAAATCTTCCCTTTGATGGAGAACAGAAGGTAAAGGAAAGGGCACAGTTGAAGGGCCGGTTCAGTGCAATAGAGTCGTTGTCCCCCACCCTGTTCAAATAATAAGCATGTCAAGATTTCTCACTTCTCCTATTTATATTTTCAGCAAAAGATAAAAATATCAGAACAGAGTTAGAAGGGTGGTGGGTTTTTTTTTTCTTTCCCTTTTGTCACCTCTCATGAAAACTTGGTTAATTAGTATCACATTGAGTGATAGCCTTAGTCTGCCTTTGACAGTAGCCGCCCACACGGCACCTCATTCTGCCACATTAGAATTTAATTAGGAAGAGGCCCGCGAATGCCAAGTTCTTAGCACTGATCCAAATTTTGTTGGATAATGTTTCATTTGGGGAAGCGGTGTGAAGTTCAAGGAAGACATTAGGAAGAACAGAGAAGATTTTAATGGCGTGCATTCTCATCTGGATTTCACAACCCATTATTTATTTTAAAAAAATCAAAATCATGTACAGGTAATCCTCAAAGTATGACTGACATGGAGCATGCCCAGCATAATTCTAAAATGTTTTTTTTTTTTTTTTTTTGCAGAGGTCACTAAGGGAACCAATGGTTCGCTATGGGCATGGTTTTTGCCAAAAAAGGGAAGTAATTGGGTTTTTTTTTTTTTGACAAAACCATCATAAAACAAGGTCGATTGACTATAAGACACTGAAAATGCAGCCTTGTTGCTAAGCACCTCAAGTGAGGTGGGTTGTAAGTCCCTTGTCAGGGTTCCAAGTTATAAATCCATTGTAAGCAAGACTCTGAGGCACTGGAGTTCCTCAAAGATTACTTTTATTGGAAATATAATATTGGCATATATTGTTGTGGTCCGCAGGCGGCCTGTGAAGCTGGCAGCAGAGTCGGACAGTGGGGAGGAACATGAGCCAGTCCTGGAGTCTGAGGAGGGCTCAGATGAGGGATCTGTGTCTGACACAGAGATGGGGCCAGGGCCACCTGAGAGTTGTGTGCTGACTCTGGAGCCTCCAGAATCTGACATCACGAGGCAGAGGAACAGGGGGAGCCTGCTCCCAGTGTGCGCTTGTGCAGAGCTGCCAGAAGGCAAGAACAGTTAAGACAAAAGGAGCGACTCAGGAGTAAGGCTTGGAGATGATTGGCCCCTCCCATAAGACATAAAGGAGGAGCAAAGGGACATGAGCCTTTGCAGGAAGCAACTTTGTTTGTTCTGGTCGGTTTAAAATCTGGAGCTCCGTGTTGACTCTGTGCTCCGTTTGGCCTTGTACAGCTAATTGGCAATTTAGTCATTGGCAGCATTTCAAGGGAGATAAAGGTGGTTGCTTATCAGCCTTATCCCAAAAGACTGTGGCAGACTTCTGTTGGACTATTCATAAACTATTTGGGATTCATTATGGGCTGTGAATGCATATAATTCACAGCCATTGATTTTTTTTAAAAAAATGAGGTTTTGGGGAACAGTGTGTGATTATTACTGTCTCAGGAAGCCTTGATCAGAACACATATCTGGTGAAAACTGACTCTGAAACTCTCACAGTTTTCACCTCATTCAAAGTGGAAGTTTTTTTCTACTTTCTCAAAACAATCAGTCACATGGTCCAATCATCGTGTAGTGCAACAACTGGGTGGCATCACTCTGCCTTCTTCCGACCAGGTGTGAGAATGTCCTTGGTTCCTAAGAGAAAGTATTTTGTTTTGGCTACAAAAAATCCCTCTATATCAGATTTTCCCTCTCCCTGACACTTAGCTCCAGTATGGCAACGCTGAAGCAAAAAAAATGGCTTCAGCCAGTACAGTTGCAGGGTTGACATCCCCTTTTGTCAGGAGCAAAGAATCGGGACCACACATTGAGTTCCAGTTAAGCTGATGTATCGATTGTGCTTCTTCTCAAGGATCTAATCAACTAACCATCAACACTAAATTGGTGTTATACAAGAATAAAGATTCCGGGACACTGCAATCATCATAAATACATGCCAGTTGATAAGAGTCTAACTTTTGCTCAAGGGAATGTAAGTCTGTAAAACAGTCATAAGTCACTTTTTTCAGTGCTGTTGTAACTTTAACAGTCACTAAACGAATGGTTATAAGACGAAGACTACCTGTGCGAAGTTCTGGGGATTTCAAGATGTAGAAGGTGCTCTGAGCATTCCCCCAATCAGGTGTATGAATTATTTCTCCCTCCCTGAATCCTATAATAATTCTGGAGAGATGAGCAATACAGAATCCTGGCAAGACTACATGGGTGGGAGGATGTAATTTAATACTTTGTCGCGGACTTACAAGCAGCCACATTAAAGGGAATTGTGGAAACCCCAAAGTGTTACCTTGAAGAACCTCAAGGTCCACCAATTTTTTTTTAACTACTACTCATTTCATCCAAAATTCTTGGAAAGCCACAATTAATTCATGCTGTTTACAAGTTCCTCAGATTGCACATAGCCATTTTTAACCAAATACTTTTGTGCTCATTTTTTTGCCTGGTGAAGGGTTGGCATAATTTCATAGCTCTCTATTTTGGCAAAAAGAACTTCAAAAGACAGGAAGTGGGATAGCCAGGGTTATCAATCTTGTTTAGCTAAAAAACTGCATCCATGTGCACATCCACAAAAATCCAATCTTCAACATGTTACTAACCCTTTTCAATGGTGTTTGTACTTATTCACTGAAACAGCCTCTGCTCCACTAATTTAAGAGGGTAATGACCCTTTGTTTATAGATATACCGTAAAAAAGGGAATGGTCCTGCAATATATTACCAAGAAACTGACTCTATCTCAACAGCTGAGAGCTGCAAAAAGGCCTAAGAGATATCTTAATGCTAATTGGATATGCCGAGTTTTATTTACCTGTGCATTAGAGTTAAGATGTTCTGAGCCATTGGCTCATGGTAAAGGATTATGGTTAAACTTGAAGCACAGTGAAAAATGATACACCATGGTGAACCTTGTATTCCATGAGTTCTAGCAGTATGGCCAATGGAAGCAAAAGATGAATGTGCAACATGAAAATTTATTATTTATATATTATATATATTTCTACACTGGCAGAATGTGGAGCACCTTGCAATAATCCCGTGAACACAGCAAAATACAGGTTATGCAGTAGCAACAGTAGTGCCCATCCATCAATAAGCATAACAAATCTAAAAGGGCAAAAATAACAGCTCAGCTTCACCAAAACAAAACAAAACTTAAAAGATAGTGAGTTGAAATTAAATCAAATAGGGATGAACCTATATTGTCCTCTCCTCATGGGTTAGGCGAACTATTTCATGCTCAAAATGACCCTTTCCAGTTTCTAGTCATTCTTCTCAGTTTAAAATCAAAATCACGTGAAGTGTTAATACCACTTTATAATGCCTTGGTAAGGCCACACTTGGAATACTGCACCCGCTTTTGGTTGCGATGACGTAAAAAAGATGTTGAGACTCTAGAAAGAGTGCAGAGAAGAGCAACAAAGATGATTAGGGGACTGGAGGCTAAAACATACGATGAAGGGTTGCAGGAACTGGGTATGTCTAGTCTAATGAAAAGAAAGACTAAGGGAGATATGATAGCAGACTTCCAACATCTCAGGGGCTTCCACAAAGAAAAGGGAGTCAAGCTATTCTCCAAAGCACCTGAAGGTAGGAGAAGAAGCAATGGATAGAAATTAATCAAGGAGAGAAGCAACCTAGGAAAAATTTCCTGGCAGTTGGAACAATTAATCAGTGGAACAACTTGCTTCCAAAAGTTCTAAATGCTTCAACGACTGGAAGTTTTTAAGAAGAGGTTGGATAATCAGTTGTCTGAAATGGTGTAGGGTTTCCTGCCTGAGCAAAGGGTTGGACTACAAGACCTCCAAAGTCCCTTCCAACTTCTATTCTATTCTATTCTATTCTATTCTATTCTATTCTATTCTATTCTATTCTATTCTATTCTATTCTATTCTATTCTATTCTATTCTATTCTATTCTATTCTATCCTATCCTATCCTATCCTATCCTATCCTATTATATTATATTCTGGGCTGCTTTGATTATTCTGGAAACATTGGCTAGAGCAGTGTTTCTCAATCATGGTTACTTTAAGACATGTAGACTTCAATTCCCAGAATTCCCCAGCATCTCATGTTCTGGGAATTGAAGTCCACACATCTTAAATGTTGGTCACATGTCCGCAGGGATGTTGCAAAGATCATAAGTGGGAGAAATGACCATAAGTCACTTTTTTCAATGCCATTTTAACTAAATGGATAATTGCAAGTCAAGGACTAACTGGAAATACACATGCTAAAATGGGCTGAGTTCACAAGTTTGATAAACCAAGCCACAGTTTACAGATCAGAATGGCTGGATTTACCTAACGTCTGAAGGCTAAACCAAACAAACTATAGTTTGATGTAGTTCCAGTGATGTCTAGTAAGATCCAAAAAGTCCAGATGGTAATCTCAACCACTATATTGACTTTTTGGAGTGTTAATGGATTCTCCATTGAATGCAGTGTGTGAAATCAGATAACAATCATAAGGGGCCTTCACAAATTGTTTTCCAGAGCTTACACCTAGTACTAGATTATGTTTTAAGAGCTGTGGTGTCACAGCAGTTAAAATTCAGTATTGCAGGCTAATTCTGCTGACTGTCAGCAGTTCAACTCTCATCAGACCCAAGGTTGGCTCAGACTTCCATCCTTCTGAGGTGGGTAAAATGAGGACCCAGATTATTTGGGGGAAAGATGCTGACTCTGTAAACCACTTAGAGAGGGCTGTTAAGCACACAAAGTAGTATATAAGTGCTATTGCTATTAAAACACATAAAAGCAAAGGAAGATGGAGCGGGTGATTGACAACCTATGTATATACCGGAAATTAAAAAATGATTTCCTGGGGACACAAAGGAGATTCTTTAGGTATCTGCCAAAGGATACAATCAGATAGCCTCTGTGCACAGGGATCATCATTTTCTCCTCAAATCTAGACCCCTACAAAACTTTGAGACTACCTGACCCAAAGGTTTTTGTCTGCTATTGTCTCTGGAAATTAATCAGCAAGCAGACTGTCTTCCAAACAAAGGACATGAGTTTCAGAAAACAGCTGGCTTAAGCAGATTTAGCAAACCTTTCTAATCAGATTGAGGCAAAGTATAAAGGACAAGAAAGGAATCAAATTACCATCGTAAAAGTGTAATTCCATCATCCGCGATTGGTTAAAGCTACGAAGCTCAGCAAACACGGGGTTTATAAAAACTTCAATTCATATTTTTTTTAAAAAAATGCACATATTAAAAGCAGAAATGCATGCTGGCCAACATCTTAACCTCAGAGGAATAGAGAAGCATGTTATCTAGAGGTTCTTAATAAAATAACATTCCATTAGGGAAGACTTTCTGACCTAGAGATTTGGAGATCTGGGCATTTTAAATCAGAAAATGAATAGGTCAGTGTCTTATTTGTGCTTTCTCTTCTCCTCTCTGGAACATAACCCTCCTTCTTGCGGTCACAGGGGGGAGAAAAATGTTAGCAAAACTTAATGCAGAATTGTGGCAGATAGTTTACAGCCTTATTTGTTTATTTGCATTTGCACAGACAACACACACATGCCACCGCCAGAAATAAGTGCCTGAAAGCTGCTTTTTTGGGAAATGGTAGCAGATGGAGGGCTCTGGCATGGGTGGGTGGGATGGACAGTAAGACCCTGGTGGGCAGGAAGAGGGACGATCATCTTGTCCCCCTCTTAGCCACAGCTTTAATTAATGGCAGAGAACTGGCAATGGTGGCCGGCTTGAGGTTTCTTTGGTGGGGCAAATGAGAGCCAAGCCAGCCAGAGACAATGGTAGCTCTCTTCTCGTCTCTTGATAGTCTAAAAATTGCAGTTATTATCCATGTGATTTTTGCAATCAGAAAATATTTAAGATTGACATTTGTGGATTTCAGGAGTTATAGACATCAACCTGTGCCATCAAGAGTTCTGCCTTTTTGGAAATATATGATGGATTTCTTTTATTTAATTGACAGTTTGTGCATAGACATATGCATATCCTTTGCACCACAGGTAGTTATTGGCTTACAACCATTTGTTTAGTGGCTGTTCACAGTGATAACAGCCCTGGAATAAAGGACTTATGACTGGTTTTCACACTTACGACCATTGGAGCATCCCTGCGGTCACATGAATAAAGATGCTTGGCAACTAGCATGTATTTATTAGGATGGTTGCAGTACCCCAGGGTCATATGATCCCCTTTTGTGCCCTTCTGACAAGCAAAATCAATGGGGAAATCAGATCCAATTAACAACTGTGTTACTAATTTAACACCTGCAGTGATTCACCAAAGAACTGTGGCAAGAAAAGGACACATATAGACTGGGTGAAACCAGGCTCAATAGCAGTAACTGTGAGAGGGATCTTGGAGCCTTAGTGTACAACCAGCTAAATATGAGCCATCAGTGTGCAGCAGCAGCCAAAAAAGCTAATGCAATCCTAAATTGCATTAACAGAGGGATACAATTGAGATCCAGTGAGGTACTAATACCACTCTATAAAGCCTTAGTAAGACCATATCTAGAGTACTGCATCCAGTTTTGGTCACCACATTTTTAAAAAAGATGTTGAGACTCTAGAAAAAGTGCAGAGAAGAGCAACCAGGATGATTAGGGGACTAGAGACTGAAACATATGAAGAACGGTTGCAGGAACTGGGTGTGGCTTGGCTAGTGAAGAGAAGGACCAGGGGAGACATGATAGCAATCTTCCAATATTTGAGGGGCTGCCACAGAGAGGAGGGAGTGAAGCTATTTTCTGAAGCACCCGATGGCCAGACAAGGAACAATGGATGGAAACTGAACAAGGAGAGATTCAACCTGGAAATAAGGAGAAACTTTCTGACAGTGAGAACAATCAACCAATGGAACACCTTGCCCTCGGAAGTTGTGGGAGCTTCATCACTGGAGGCTTTCAAGAAGAGATTGGAGATCTCTCAGAAATCTCTCCCGCTCGGGCGGGGGATTGGACTAGATGACCTACAAGGTGCCTTCCAACTCTGATGATCTGTTATCTGTTATCATAAAATGGGCAAAACTCCCTGAGCAACAGAAATGTTGGGCTCAATTATGGTCATAAGTTGAGGACTACCCATACAGCAGTCTCTTTCAGAGCAAACCATGTTTGGCACCGTGCAGAAAAGGAACAAGAAATGGTAAGCCAAAGAAATTAACCGAGACACAAAAAAGACAAGGAAATACAGCTTATACTGAAACAAATAATCTCTCCATATCCTTCCATTCTGGAGACCATCCTTTCTTTCACCACAGCTGTGGTGAAAGATGTGCCTTTCATTCTTTCAATTTCTCTCCTGTCTCTTTTTGAAGATCTCATTACCGCTATCCAACCATGACTTTCTAATTCTTCCTCTTCTTCCTTTTGGCTGAATGCCTCTACCTTCATTTACATGTTTTGCAGTTCAGTTCTCATTCATTCTCTGTTTATAACCAAGCCACCTTTAACATACTTCTTTTGTACCAATCCAATCAGCATCCATTCAGCACCCATTCGTTGCTGAACTTTGCTTGTTCTACACATACACTTCTAAGGTACCCCATTCCCACCACATCCAATTGACTTAAGCTAGTCAGCTGATAGGCTGGCAGCCCGGGTTTGAGACCGGAGTGCCTCGTGACAGAGTGAGCTCCCATTCTTGCTCAAGCTCCTGCCAACTGAGGAATTTGAAAGCATGTGAATGCAAGTAGCAATAGAATTTAGACTTATATACCGCTTCACAATGCTTTACAGCCCTCTCTAAGTGGTTTACAGAGTCAATATATTGCCCCCAATAATCTGGGTCCACATTTTACCAACCTTGGAAGGATGGAAGGCTGAGTCAACCTTGATCCAGAGAGAGTTGAACTGCCGGCAGGCGGCAGTCAGCAGAAGTAGCCTGCAGTACTGCATTCTAACCACTGTGTCACAATGGCTAGATAAAAAGTAGATAAATAGGTACCACTTTGATGGAAAAGTGACATCAGTCTGTGCATCTTATCATATAGTTATGCTGGCCACATGCTGGCCACATGAAGTGTTTTCGGACAATATTGGCTCCCTCGGCTAAGAAATGGAGATGAGCACCGACCCTTAGAGTTGGACACGACTGGACAGGGGACACCTTTACCTCTTCTCTTGACCTACCTATCTCTCATTGCCATAAAACAAAATGGGGAGATGCAGGCTCTCATAAACAACCGTTTTTGCTTCTTTCTATGTACGTGCAAGTCTGCATACTCCCTTTCTACCACTATTTGCATTGTCTTAACATTTCTTTCTCTCTTTTTCCACTGGATGGAACATTCTGTGAAGGTACATACATTTTGGTACTTCCCATAGAGTTTCACCATTATTGTATTAACTTGCAATCTATTTTTGCAATCTATGAGCCATGGTGGCGCAGTGGTTAAAGTGCAGTATTGCAAGCTACTTCTGCTGCCTGCCAGCTGCCTGCAATTTGGCAGTTCAAGTCTCACCAGGTTCAAGGTTGACTCAGCCTTCCTTCCTTCTGAGGTGGATAAAACGAAGACCCAGATTGTTGGGGGCAACAGGCTGACTCTGTAAACTGCTTAGAGTAAAGCACTGTGAAGTGATACATAAGTCTAAGTACTATTGCTATATTAGTCTAAATGCTATTGCTAATTTCAGTCAAAAACAACTCCCTTGAAGTTTCTTACATTTATTTTCAGATCTATGTTCCTCAGTGAATGAATACAATCTATCTAACATTCAACACAAAGCATTCAGGCTCTCAGCCAAAAACACAGTATATCTACATATTTAAGTAGAGATATATTCACATCCCCAATCAATGCACCGCTACTATCACTCCATCTTAGCAATTTTAAGATGTGCAGACTTCAACTCCCAGAATTCCCCAAACAGCATAATGATCCTGGATGGCTGGGGAATTCTGGGTCTTGAAGTCCAAACATCTTAAAGTGTCTGAAGTTGAGAGACAGTGCCATAAGCATTCCTTACCCATTTGTAGTATATATTTATAATATATTAAACTACCAAGTGGGCAGCCTTATCTTCTTTTATTGAAGAATTAGCTAAGCACTCAAGTTCATCTCGTATACATTTTGATTCCAGTACATGCTGTTTTTATTACCCAATCTTCAACTCTGTATTCATGAAAAATATTTCATAATTTAAGCCTTTTTATCTCATCGTATTCCTTCTCTAAATGATCCAATGTGTGGAATTTTCTTCCATGGGACCAACAGAACAGCAAGAAACAGACCCCTTATAGCACAAAACTAAAGTGCAATTTAGAAATGTTGTTTCTTTTGGGGGCCTTTTCCATTAGAATTCTGCCAGTTCTCAGGCAAATTTAACAAACCTTTTCAGCACTCTAAACAGACTGATCTTCCTTTTGTTTTTACATTCAGCCTTGCAATTGTTTTTTTCTTTGAAGAGGGGAACAATAGGAACTGTTTTCTAAGCCACTCCACAAACAAACCCACATTCATAATTTAATGTTTCTCCAATTACATCATCTGTACCTGCACCTTTATCAGTTATTTATTTATTTAATCACATTTGTATAGCCGCCCGGCTCACATAGTGACTCTGGGCAATGCACATAAGACAATCAAAATACATAAAAAAAAACATTAAAACAACCAATTTAAATTAAGAGATAAAAACCAGATTTAAAAACCAAGCAAAAACAATTAGTTTAATGGATAATCTGAGGCAAGTGTGATAGCCCTCTGACTTTAGTGTCTTGAGATAAGATGTTTTGTTTTGTTTACACAGATTACCTCACATTTTTTTAAACAATAACATCAAATAGAACCACCAAATTCTCTAAAGGCAAGAATAATACTGGGCACTTCTTACTAACTGCAAATTGTTTTAGTCAATCTTTTATTCTCCCACGGCAGATAATCTTGAGTGTTTTAGGACCAGCTCTTCCAGAGGGTAAAATGTTGGAAAAGTTTAGGTTAGAATTTTGGATGACGAAAATTCAAGTACAAATGTCCGTGACTGAACTATGTACAATTTCAATTTCAATGTCAAAGGTCTTTTACAACGATGTTGCTAGAGATGGACACATTTTCAAGGTCACCATTACATCATTTCCCATTTTTTTCTAGCCCTTCATTCAGGATACCTGCACTGACAGTCAGGTCAGTGTTTCAAAATGGAAGGCGTGACTGGGTGAACATGGCCTGGGGCCAGGTTATTTGAAGGACCATCTTTTCCCAATTACATTTACCTGTCTCACCAGAGCCAGGAGGCAGGATATGTTAGGTGGGTTCCCCCTCTTAAAGAGTTCCATCTAGTAATTCCAAGAAGAAGGGCCTTCCTTGTGGGGGCTCCCCACCCTCCATGGAACATCATCCCTGCAGAAAAAAATATTGGCCCCCATCTTGACCCTGTTTCGAAAGGTCCTGAAGATATGATTCTGCCAACGGTCCCGGGGACCCCAGGATGATATGGAGCTCATCAGATGGTTGGCTTGAATCCTGTCAACCAGGGAGTGGGTTTTGTGCCGGCGATAAAGCTTATTTCTGTAAAACACCCAGAGTCACTGTGAATGAGTTGGGCAGCCATATCAATTTTGCTAATAAATAAATAAGAAATAAACCAAAGATCCATCTCTTTTTGATGTAACTCGCCCACATTACAGGCAGTGGTGGGATTCATTTTTTTTTTTTTACTACTGGTTCTGTGGGCGTGGCTTGGTGGGCGTGGTGTGGCTTGGTGAGTGTGGTGTGGCTTGGTAGGTGTGGTGTGGCTTGGTGGGCATGGCAGGGGAAGGATACTGCAAAATCTCCATTCTCTCCTCATTCCTGGGGGAAGGTTACTGCCAAATCCCATTCCCTCCCCACCCCACTAACCTGCTTTCCAGTTCCATTCTCCTGTTCAGGGCAACCAAAGAAGACCCAGCCAATCAGCTGGGACTCGGGAGGCAGGGAATAGATGGGGGCGGGGCCAGTCAGCGGTGGTATTTTCCAGTTCTCTGAACTACTCAAAATTTCCACTACCGGTTCTCCAGAACTGGTCAGAACCTGCTGAATACCCACCTCTGATTACAGGGTATGAAAAGAGGTGGGGCTTAGATCATCTGATCATGACTGCCATTTTGAAGCTTGTGACCATCACCAATGATGCGCCTACTTCATTGTGTAGTTCCTGAGTATTTGTGACAGGGGGGAAAAAACTGTCTTTTTAGAAAAAGCAACTGAGATTTCTCATTGTCAATGCACAGATTGACATATATTAGGAAAAGAGCTTATGTTAGAAGCTATATTACAACCCAATTGCATGTATAATTGCAGTGTAATAGATGGCTAGCTAAATTTATTTTGGCTGAAAGGCTAAGCAGGGTGGAGCATGGTTAGTCCTTGGATGGAAGACAATTAAGAGACTCCAGAATTCGAGGCTTCCAGGAAAAAGGCAAATTATTTCTGCATGCAGGTAAACCCTCGCTGACTGCTCGTTCAGCAACCAAATGAAAAAAGAGATTTATGACTTTGAAATTATGGCTGTTCCCTGGTTGTTGGAGATTTGGCATTTATTGAGTGTCCATTTTTGATCGGCACAGCATCCTTCAGTCAGAATATCATATCTGCAAACTTCATAACTGGATTTTGACAAGCAAAGTCAATGGGGAAGCTGGCAGGAAGCTGGAAGTCACAATCGCGTGACTTTATTCTTAACAACTACAGGTGATTTGATTCATGACCACAGCTGGAATTGATGTCATAAGGTTGGCTGTGGTCAAGTAGTGTCCTGCTTTATGGCTGCACAGCTTCATGAAGAATTGCTGACCTTTAGTGTGGTTGGTAAGTGAGGACTACCTATGTTTGCCACAAAAACTACTTATGTTTATATAGTCTCTGTAGAATTTGATTTGAAGGGAATGTTAACTTTTTAGACATTTGTTGCTTGTATTGTCTAAGTGGTAAATCCCATAATAACATCTGAAAAAAGGCTGCTGTTATATAACTGTGCTGCAGAATGTACACAGATCATATCATTGCATAAAACCGTGAAACTTAGTTTAAAAAAACAAGTGCATCTAATGTATTTGTTGAACATCCTTCCTCTCTCCTCTTGTAGAATTTTTCTGAGGAAAGAATATAGGCCAACTATGAATACTAAGCAGATCCCCTAAACACAGGGATACCGTAAGAAAGACCTGGGAAATCTCCTTGGGGTCATCAGAGAGGATGAGGCAAAACTTCTGAGGTTATTCTTTGCATTTGGGGGAAAAGATTAAAATACAAGAGGAATAAAAGTCCTAAAAAAAAAAAACTAGGAAGGGAGAGGAAGAGGTAGAAGACACAATCAGCATTTCATGTGAAAAGATTTAATCTTAATTTCTCCCTTCACCTCATTTCATATACAATTGAGAGTGGCCACTCGGTGATTAAGTGAAACTGTCATTAAGTGAAATTGCAACTGTGCTTACAATCTTACTTCAGTTTTTTCTTTGCTTTCCAGACTTGTAAGGATTGTAAATACAAAGAGTGGTCATCAAGTTACTTTTTTGTCACTTCTGAAACTACAAATACTTGCTAAACAAGGCAGTTGCTAGATTGGACTGCCATTTGTCAGAAATGGTGTAGGGTCTCCTGTTTGGGGAGGGGATTGGACTAGATGACCTACAAGGTCCCTTCCAACTCTGTTAATCTATCTAATCTATCTATCTACCCTCTTCTTTGTGGCAAATATTGGAACACCACTATCAGGTCACCCCTAGTGTAAGCATAATGTGGCTTTGAAATTAATACAATGCATGTTCGCAGTCAGAGATGATCAGACTGATGACCTTGCTGAAGCTTGCGAGAAGGAAATGATGTCAATATGGTGTTTTAATCCATCTTTCCTCCCATAGGTTCAAGGAATAGTACCCCCCCTCTCTCTCTCACACTCACACTAGCTGGATACCTGTCCTTCACGACGATACTATGTGATTGGGCTACACAGGACAAATCTGGTTCACAATCCGTTGGCTCAGTGGTGGTCGGTGATTGAAACACATACGGGAATATTGCTCCCGCCACCTTGAATCCGGAAGCAGTTCCATAGGTGGAAGGCGTAGATATTTTGGTGAGGTACAGACATTTAGCACTGTAAGGAGCCCCAGGCCGCTCCTGAATGAAGTAGTGGAACGTCTGCCAGTTTAAACTGAGGTAACGGAATGTGAGGCAACTGACATATGGAACAGAGTTCTTTTCAGGTCGGGAGGGGAAGTAAAACTCCTTAGCATCACAGTGTGTTAATTACTGTATTAAAAAATAGTAATAATCTGATGGTCATTTCGAAAAATCCTTTCTTAGTGAGCACCTAGAAGCCAAGAGGAACATAGGTGCCAAATTTCAAGTTTGTAGGCTTTACGGTTCTGGAGATTTTGTGATGAGTGAGTGGTACTTGGCTTTTAGATAGATAGAAAGATATATACTTAAGAAAAAAAAGATAGATATATAGATATAGATAGATAGATATAGATATGTATATATAAAACCATCTTCCTATCTCGCTCTCTCCCCCATCCCTCTGTCTCTCTATTTATTTCCCTATTTCTATCTATTATTTATCTCTATATTTCTATCTAACTTCCTATCTCCCACTCTCTCTCACCTATTATCTATTTATCTACCATCTGTCTAATTTTCTCATGTCTCTATATCTATCTATCTATCTATCTATCTATCTATCTATCTATCTATCTATCTATCTAACATCTATCATCTTCTCATCTCATGTCTATCTATCTATCCTGCCTGCCCTGCCTGCCTGCCTGCCTGCCTGCCTGCCTGCCTGCCTGCTCTGCCTATCTATCTATCTATCTATCTATCTATCTATCTATCTATCTATCTATCTATCTATCCACCTACCTACCTACCTACCTACCTACCTACCTACCTAATACTTAATACAAACTATGAAAGAAAAGTGAGCATCAGTTGTCTAAACACAAGTCCTTCCTTCAAAATCCTGGACTTCTGATGCCAACTGGAGAACTGCAAACACCCAAGGAACCGAAGCTGATTGTAAACCAGCTTGTGCCATGTGCTTTCCCCTTTAAACCCACCCGTGTGCTCACAATACTCCTGCTTGCAAAGAGTCCGCATCCAGCCTCAGAAAACTTGGCAGCCGCCAAATGTGCCCAGTCGAAAATTACTAACAGCTGGAGGTGACAGTTGTTTTAACAGCTGAGCTGACAGGATTAATTTAAATGCACTGAAATCAAAAGTAGGTAACACCTGTTTAGTCTTCCAGGGTCATCAAGAAGGTAGGCCAGAGGGGAGGGAGTGGGGGGAAAACGAGGGACATTCCCAGAGCCAGAATATTCCAGGAGTTTGTGTCTGTGTGTTTGCGTATGCAGGCCTGTGCACGTGCACACACACACACATACACACACACACACACACAAACACACACACACGTCTTTGAAAGACTGGGGGATTAAAAAAAAAAAGAAAAAGAAGAATGCCAGGGGTTCCTGAAAAAGGAAAAGAGCCGGGGAGAGATATGGCAAACTCACAAAGCCACCCACCACCATTGTCTTTGAACATCTGGTTCCCATTGGGGTCTTCCCCTTTTCTGCTTTCCACCTTGTCCAAGGTCTCTGACCCAAACCCACAAATGGCTAGAGATCAATGGATTTCAAAGCCTGCCTTTCTCACTCGAACATCTCAGGAATCCTCCTGGGTTAATTAATCCATTCTCTTTGAGCTTTTTCTGCGTTCGAGTTTCCGCCTTTTTTTTTGCTTATCTCCCTCTTCTCTCTTCCCCACACTCCCCTCAAAAAAGCTGTGGGATGCCAAAATAGAGATGCAGCCTGCCAGACCTTTAGCCTGCATTAAAAATAAACCCCATAAGTCACCGGTTGTTGGGATGCTGTCTTGAAAACCTTCCCATCATGAAGAAAAGAGAAGTACACCCCTCCCAGGTTAGGCATCAAGAGATCGTTAAACTCCTTCGTTAAAAATTAAAGCAAGCCAATTTTTTATGTCATGTTTCTTTTTGGGGGGGAGCATAAAATGGCTTATAAAATTAAATACTAATAATAAGTGGCTTCAGGTAGAAAGGTGGTACATGTATCATATGAATTCTTTACTCATTAAGGAGGGCTGAAAATGTAAGTACTGCGATGGCTAGATATATTCAACCATGGAGATAAACATTCAGAGCAAAATTCAAAAGCTGATTTTGGATATGGTTATTGAGGATATTGAGATGTGATTTAGACTGGGGGGGGGAAGTCCAGTGAAATGAACGTACCTATTTTAATAGCCTTTTGTTATTAATTCCCAATAACAGCAGCAATGCTATCAATGGAAATCCAGTCACCTTTTTAATGTTTCTTAACCAAGGAGATTTGGCATGCATACCTCATACTTAAGTCCCTTGAATTGTTCGTAATAATAGATATTCAGCAGGTATTTTGTAAGTTGGCTGGTGATAGAGGTGCTCCTGAGAAATAATTGCACATGAAGTGAAATATGCCAGGCATAGGGGGAATTATAGAGAAGAAAGAAAAGAAAAGAAAAGAAAAGAAAAGAAAAGAAAAAAAGAAAAGAAAAGAAAAGAAAAGAAAGAAAGAAAGAAAGAAAGCCCTTGAGGTTGTACCTTTATTATGTGGTCACAATACAGGTAATCTTGACTTACATCTGGGCATTTAATGATAGTTTGAAGTTATGATGCCTAGGAAGATGCAGCAATAGCAATAGTAGTAGTATTTAGATTTATATACTGCTTCATAGTGCTTTACAGACCACTCAAAATTGTTTACAGAATCAACCTATTGCCCCAATCTGGGTCCTCCTTTTAGTGACTTTGGAAGGATGGAAGGCTGAGTCAACCTTGAGCCGGTGAGAATCGAACTGCTGCAAGTCGGCAGAATTAGCCTGCAATGCTGCAAACTAACCACTGCGCCACCACAGCTCATAAAACATCATGCTGTCCCCTCAATTAGAAATTGCCATTTTTAGATGGCCATAGATGCTTGCTTTTTAATCACCCTCTTCTCCTCCAGAAAAATATCCCTCCCCAAATAATCAAAAAGCATTTACTCTCCTGGATTTTAGAAATTTGGTGAAAACTTAGCCGGAGCTGAATTGTTAAGACTACCCCCAAATGATTGTTTTGGGGGGCTAAAACAATTCCTAATTTTATATGCAATGTATGGCTTGTTTTAAAATGTATTGTGTTCTTATGTTTTGGGGGAATTGCATACCACTCACAGCTGGCTGACTGGAATGGTGTGTGCGTGTTTGTGTGTGTGTGTGTAAAATAGAATCAAATAAAACTCACCTGTCTGTTTGTAGTCTTCATTTGGGTGAAATGATGCATCATAAGGATACAATTTGTGAATCGTGTACTTGAAATAGGTTAACTTAAAGAATGCATCCAAAACCCAGATTCACTGCTCCCATAGGATTGAAATTTCATGGATTTTCATACCAGTTGTATTGGCAAACTTGTGACTGCTAGTCAACCACTGTCATGTGACCATCATTTCCAATGCTCCCTGCCAGCTTCCTACAAACACAGTCAATGGGAAAGCTAGCAGGAAATCAGAACTCACTCCCATTCCAACTGCCTTTTTTGCCTACCCATGGACATTCTGTTCATCAGCATATCTCTAAAACAATGATCTAATGGGTCATGGGTTGTGTAGTAATCATTTACTCCCTCTTTCCTTCCATAGATCTCACTTGTTGGGCTTGGGATGAGAGTGGTACATCCGCATTGCTGCTATTAATCTATTAAAATATTTTTGATTACTTTCAATCATGCTAGCCTTCTGGATGGATCAGGAGGTTGGGGGACGCACCATTATTTTTGGTTTAACAACCCTGTAATTCCTTGCATCGGGATGGAGATGGAGCAACTGAAGATAATTCAAGAGTATACTGGCCAGATGCCCTCCCTGATGTCTATGTGGAGTTTGCAGTAGTACCCAGGAGGTTTGATCCTACCTAGGATTGAACTTCATCAACTATAAGAAATTGTTTTCCTGGATAATCCTGTTAGTCAGCTAATTAAGTTTGGAAAAGGTAAATCTTTAAGTTACCAAATGATAAAGGGTTTTGAAGGTCAAACGTCAACATTTTGAATTTTACTCAAGGACTGGATGGAAACAGTCCAGAATAACTTCTCTGAATTTTCTGAAAAATAAACATTGCAGCAAATAAATTAAGTTAGAGGGTTTTTTTATAAAATAGAGATTGGTTTCTTCATTGTTCCCAAGAATTAACTACAAATTATTGGAATGGCAAACACACTGGATACCAATATGTCCTGGGTTCTTTGAGGTATAGCCAAGTCAGTGGGGTCCAAAACCCAAGAGAACCAACACAAACCCATAGGTCTGTCTGGGCAAAGGGTCCAGAGGCCTTCCCTAGGCCTCTGGGAGGGCGAAAGCAGCCTCCCCGGGCTCTGGAGGCTCTCCGGAAACCAGAAACAGGCCCATTTCCGGACTTCCGGAAGGCCCATTTTCCCCCTCCCAGAGCCTCCACGCGGACCCTACACCGAAAATGAGCTGCATGGAGACTCCTGGGAGGGGACGAGTAGGGTGGGTGGGGCCAGCTGGTCGGCTGAAATACCAGTTCTGCAAACCAGATGAAAATTTAATATCTGGTTCACCCGAACCAGTCCGAACCAGTAGAATCCCAACCCTGCTTAAAGGGACATGACAACATCAGCAAAGATGTTGGCCATTTTCTCGGCAGCCTGTCCTCTCAACACAATATCTAGATCAGGGGTGTCCAACCTTGGCAACTTTAAGACTTGTGGACTTCAGAATTCTGGGAGTTGAAGTCCACAAGTCTTAAAGTTGCCAAGGTTGGACACCCCTGATCTAGATGCTGATATGGACTTTAGATATAGTTGTTGACTTTCTGTCATGTTAATCATCATGCAATTCCCCCCAAAAACTATTTAGAGATGGAGAGGAGGCAAAAGGACTCTCACTCTCACACAAAACCCTAACATCTGATTTTAACAGCAGTCTGAATGGCATAGATTTCTGAGTAGGCCCCATCAAGCATTCGCTGCCCAGAATTTAAAACCTGCCTAAAAGGCATGAGCAGATGGCTACTGTATGGTAGAAAAACCATTTTCTACATTGAACAATAAATGACTTAGCATTTGCACACGGAAAACACAATTGTTGCTAACTGAGGGCATGATCCAGCCAAAGTTAAAAAATGAAATGTTCTCAATAGGAAAAAATACACCATATAGTAGCTGCAGCCTTGTTTATTTCAGTGGAAAGCAAGCAACTATATCATTTAAAGTAAAAAAAAAAAAAAAAAAACCACCATATTTTCTTCCAGTTCTGCCCTTGCTCCACTTGTATAAAAGAATTTAAAATTATTGGTATAAAGAAAGAGTTTTTTAAAATCATTTTTCTTTTCTTTTATTGCAGGCATAGTGTTAAGTTATTTTGATTTTTAGGCCTTTTATCAATAGCTGGCTCTAGCTGTAACTTTGAATTATCATTAAACAAATGGTTGCAAGTCAAGGAGTATCCATATAATCCTGAATTGGTGCAGATGAAATGCTGGTTTTAGTGGCTCTTCCTACTGCCAGTCTATAATTTACATAAAATTATTATCAATGATTTATTTTTGGGAAAAAAATGCTTTTTACCTTTAGGTTGACTTTCGTGGGAACAGACTAAGATGTACAATGGCGTTTCCTGCCCTTACTGATGCATCTTCCCACTTCTAGAGAGAATATCTTCTCGTATCTGACTTGAAGAGCTGTTCTTGAGAATTGTCACAGTGGTGTTATACTCTACAACAGAGGTCTCCAAGCTTGGCAACTTTAAGACTTGTGAACTTCAACTCCCAGAATTCTCCAACCAGCTATGCTGGCTAGAGAATTGTGGGAGTTGAAGTCCACAAGCCTTAAAGTTGCCAAGTTTGAGGACCACTGCTCTACAACCACATCGAACCTTATGCCCAGGAAGGTAAGATAAAAGAATCTGTGTGAATTTTACTCCACTAGCCATTGCCGATTGTAGGGGATGGTATTCATCTCCGTTTCAAGGCCACTGAGCCAGCGTTGTCTGAAGACATTTCCATGGTCCTGTGGCCACCATGGCATCATGAAGCGCTATTTCTTTCCCACCAAAGTGGCACCTATTTATCTACTCACATTTGCATGCTTTTGAAGACTGGTGCAGTGGCCTAGAGGTGCCTCATGATCAGGAGGCTGTGAGTTCAATTCTAGGTAGCAGCAGATATTTCTCTCTCTGGCCACAGTGAGTAATTATCTCCTGCGAACCCTGCATTGGTGACAGGAAGGGCATCCGGCCAAGAAAACATTCAGTTGCCCAGACTCCATCCCCGATAAAAGGGATTATGGGGTCATTAAAAGACCAAAAAAAATTGCATGCTTTTGAACTGCTAGCAGGAGCTGAGGCAAGGATGGGAGCTCGGGTTCCAAATCTGGGTTGCCCATTTTCCACCTGACAAGCCCAGCATCTTAACCACTGAGTCACTGCACCACCTATCGAATAATAGAAGGAAAACATAGAAATCACAAACGATCTCGACTGACAAAGGTTGACTTTTCATACAGTAGTAGGCCATCAACTTTCGTTTTAATGCAAGTTGTGAACCAGGTTTTCCCTTAACTTGATGTACTGTACAAAGCCAGCATCGTAGAATATGTGTTTTTGTGTGTGCGTATTTGTTTCCGTGTGGAGAATGGGTTGTGAATCTGTGAATTCTGAAAAGAAAGCTTCCAAAATTAAGTTGAAAATGACAGATTATGGCTCAACAAAATCAGTGGGTAAAAATACACCCAGATCATCTTGAAGAGTCCTCGTTCACAAAGTAAGTAACCAGCCAGCTAATGTGATTCAGAATGAAGACAGTCTTGAGCCTTGAACTTCAACAGAATTGTCATATCTCAACACATTTTAATACCACTTTACTACCTTACGTTCAAACTCTCATAGCTGCATTCCTACAGGTTTCTGTATTGGGTTCAAAGGTCTGAATGCTTCTCCCCGCATTTTTAAACCATCTCTTCCTGCGACAAATTATCTTTGCTTTATTTATCATGAAAAAATAAAAATAAAAGCTGCTACTTCAAAGTTCTCATTCCGTCGTGTTCGCATCTATAATTGTTGCTCTGTTTTGTCTAATGATAGATTACCTCTCTTTGGATAAAAATAAGAGGCAGTTTGTTCTCCGCAATTTTTTTCTTTTTAAACGAAAAAAAAAAAAATCTTTAGAGAACTCAGAGCTCAAAGAAGATAATTACAAACAATGCCTGAAGAATGGATCAGTTAATGTTAATTTGTACAACAAATTAATTACGACCAAATGTTAAAAAAAATATATTAAAAAAAAATAAAAATCACATGTGGAAGTTCCTCCCTCCCACGCGCAGATCTAAATCAACAGCCATCTGTCTCGATTTCAGAGTATTCGCTGACAATCAAGGTTGAAATTGGATGTTGAAGTTTTTGTCTTCTGTCACAAATATGTCTGTCTGTGTGTGTGTGCGTGTACAAACGTATACACACACACACACACACACACACACATACAATCAGTATCAGCCATAGAGGTATATGCGTGTTTAATCCCACTAACACCTGGAAATAACAAGATCATTCTCTCCGTAAGAGATTTTTCAAGCATCTCGTTTGCCTCAGTTTTAATTCTCCAGTTCTTTCATTTATTTTAAAAGAACGCTACTCTTCTTGCACTTTATTTTTTCTCAATAGAGAGCGATGGGCTTACATCTGTTCTCGTTCCCTCTCTTTTCCTTTCTCTGGCTGCCTGAAAAGCTATCAATTGCTGGTTCCTGGGTTGATATACTGCATTTAAATCAGGGGTCTCCAACCTTGGCAACTTTAAGGCTTGTGGACTTCAGCTCCCAGAATTCCTCAGCCAGCAAAGCTGGCTGAGGAATTCTGGGAGTTGAAGTCCACAAGCCTTAAAGTTGCCAAGGTTGGAGACCCCTGATTTAAAATGTGACGTATTCAAAAAGGCAACTTGAGCTAAAACATGTCCCTCAGAAAAGTTCCTTCCAAAAGTAAATTTTACATACTACCGCATGCGTACATAAGGGATGGTTTAGGTTTGTTGATTGGTCTGAAAGTCCACATTTGCTAACAGAATAACAGGGTTGGAAGGGATCTTGAAGGTCTTCTAATCCAACCCCCTACTCAAGCAGGCAACCCCATAACATTTCAGACAAACTGTTGTTCAACCACTTCTTAAAAACCTCCAGTGATGGAGCATCCACAACCTCTGAAGGCAAGCTGTTCCACTGATCAACTGTTCTAACAGGAAATTTCTCCTTAGTTCTAGGTTGCTTCTCTCCTTGATTAGTTTCCATTCATTGCTTCTTGTCCTGCCTTCAGGAGCTTTGGAGAATAGGTTGACCCACTCTATAAAGCCTTGGTAAGGCCACACCTAGAGTATTGCATCCAGTTTTGGTCACCACACTGTAAAAAAGATGTTGAGGCTCTAGAAAAAGTGCAGAGAAGAGCAACCAGGATGATTAGGGGACTGGAGGCTAAAACATATGAAGAACGGTTACAGGAACTGGGCATGGCTAGTCTAGTGAAGAGAAGGACCAGGGGAGACAGGAGAGCAGTCTTCCAATATTTGAGGGGCTGCCATGGGGAGGAAGGGGGTCAAGCTATTTTCCAAAGCACCTGCAGGCCAGACAAGGAATAATGGATAGAAATTGAACAAGGAGAGATTCAATCTGGAAATAAGGAGAAACTTTCTGACAGTGAGAACAATCAACCCATGGAACAGAAGTTGCCCTCGGAAGTTGTGGGAGCGCCATCACTTGAGACCGTCAAAAAGAGATTGGACTGCCATTTGTCAGAAGTAGTGTAGGGTCTCCTGTTTGGGCAGGGGATTGGACTAGATGACCTACAAGGTCCCTTCCAACTCTATCTAATCTATCTATCTACCCTCTTCTTTGTGGCAAATATTGGAACACCACTATCAAGTCACCCCTAGTGTAAGCATAATGTGGCTTTGAAATTAATACAATGCGTGTTCGCAGTCAGAGATGATCAGACTGATGACCTTGCTGAAGCTTGCAAGAAGGAAATGATGTCAATACAGTGTTTTAATCCATCTTTCCTCCCATAGGTTCAAGGAATAGTACCCCCCCCCCTCAATTGTTAAAAGTCACTAGTGAGGTAGGCGAGGCTGAGAGTTAATAACTCACCAATAGGGTCACCTGGCAATGCAGGTAGTTCTTGTCTTAGGATCATAACAAAGCCCAGCCCATTTTTCCTGAATGTCACAACAGTCGTTAGTTGAGGCACCAACATTACCCACCTGATTTTATGACTGTTGTTAGGAGAATGTGGCAGTTGATAAGTGAATCTATTGTCCGCAGTGGGTGGTTTTGGCTGGAAAGCAAAATGCCAATTTCTGGCAAAACAAATGTTGTAAATCATGCTTGTGTAGTAACCATGGGATGCTGCAAACAGATGTTAAATATAGTGGTGACCAAGTGCCCAAAATGTGATCATGTCAGCATGTGTGAGAGGGAGAGAGTTGGGGTTGTCAGAAGTTCGAATCTGGGTTGTATTGGAAGTTAAAGCCCACCCCTCTCCTAGAGAAATGAAATACTCTAGGAAATATTAAAAAGGCAGAAACTCAGCCCCACCCCCGTCAATGGGCCATTAAGGCCTGAGCCAGTCTATTCTACATAACAAAGGTAGGATTAGCCCTCTACCCATCTCACCACATGGCACCTGGGAAGATTACATCAGCCAGCATTCAAACAAGCCCAGGACACAGACAAAGCCTACAAAGTTAGCTAAGACGCCTACCCCCTGGGAGTCTGACAGCCAATGGGATATATATATCTTACACAAGAACAGGAAACACTAAGGTGGGGCCCAACAGAGGGTATGAAACTCAGCATCTCACCCCTTTTATCTTCACCCAACATCTTGAAGCATGTGATTGCCCTTTTTCACCTAGGAGCTCCCAGGCATGTGATCCTGCCCACCATTAAACCATCTTTCCAAACAGTCTCCATGTTTCCAGTGTCTTTTTCCCCACTTGGAACCAAACCCAGAAGGATATTTCTTCCAACATTTGTAAGCACCTTTTGGGAGAAGGTCTGTTGTAAGTTAAGCAACCGGTCATAAGTTTTATGACTGAACAATGTTTTCACATTCCATTAGAGAGTTGTTCCCTGAGCACGGGTTCCAGCATGAGTCCAAAAGCTTAGAAAACTAAACCTCTGGTCCCAGTGACTGACCCAGATTGGATCTTGCAATGTTATTCTGGACGACGTACTATTGGCCTTCATTTGTGAAACTCTCAATATGGCTTCAACATCCACAAAGTCTTTCCTGAAAGTAGATCAGGAGATCAGGGAAGAAGCCTCTACTCAACAAATCAACCCTTTCACAGGATTTTGTCAATGATGGAACCATCCCTTGTAACATGGCAATAGTACAGTATTACAGGAACTGAGGTGACGCAGTGGTTAGAATGCAGTACTGCAGGTTACTTCTGCTGACTTCTGGCTGCTTGCAATTTGGCAATTCAAATCTCATCAGGCTCAAGGTTGACTCAGCCTTCCGTTCTTCCGAGGTCAGTAAAATGAGGACCCAGATTGTTGGGGGCCATAGGCTGACTCTGTCAACTGCTTGGAGAGGGCTGTAAAAGCACTGTGAAGCAGTATATAAGTCTAAGTGCTATTGCTATTATTTGTCTGATGTATATGCCCATGTACAATCCAAGCCAATTTCTTCCTTTGGAATCTAGACGCTACAGCGCTCTGATGTATAACTTTGTGCATTTATTTTTCATTGGAGTATTGTAATTTTAAAAAAATCAGAATATTGAAAAAAAAAATCTGTGGAGAGGTAGATGCTGGGCTGCATATTAACTGAGGAAACACAAATTAAGTAAGCGCATAGTGAACTGTGAAACTGACCTTTTTGTCCCCTGTTCCTATTCATTACTTTCACAATGGTAACCGCACAATTCCTCTTTCCTAAAACCATTTTTGTCCAAAACAGGTGAAGGATGGTGACAGGACCAAAGAGAGAAGGGGTGTTCTACATGGCCTAAGCAGGACATTTAAAATGACTACCTTTCTCTAATAATTGTTGCATGTTTCACACTGTATTTGCATTGTGACATACTTCTGATTATCCCTGCAATTTTTACCCTTAATTAACATCTGATTCAAAATTTAAAAATCATTTCTAGCAGTTGGCTAGATTCTAAAGTGGCCGTCCTGCTATCTTGTACAGCAGCATTTTCCCCCAATGTCCGTGCTTTTACATCTTTAACAACAACCAGATAAACATGTATTAATCAGCTAAAGCTTTCCTATCATTCATGGGAATAAAAGCTTTGATTCCTTAATCCCATTGAGGTCAGCTCCAAGGTAAAATACAGGAGCTTTGTCAGAAAAAGAAGATGGAAGTCATATAAACACATGGTTTTTTTTTTTCCCTGCGTTTGGTAAAGACCCCTAAGTTAGTAGAAATATTGTTTCTTTTCAAAGACAAAAATATAACCCACACGCCTTTTATTAGGTTTGTCCAAGTAAAGATCTTTGAAAGGCTAATTATTCTCCAATGATCTTTGACGCTAGAAAGAGATAAAACACCTTCTTTCCCTGAAGGTTTGATTCCAATATTATAAAGTGTCCTGCCTTGAGTGGACTAGAAGACCTCCAAGGTCCCTTTCAGCCTTATGATTCTTTGTTCTATGTTGTCAACTCTAAGATGTCTTGTCTTTAACTGCCATAATTCCCCAGTCAGCAGAATTCTGGGAGTTGAAGTCCAAACATTTAAAACTTGCCAAGGTTGCGAAACACTGGTCTAAGTGGAGTTGCCCAAGATGATAAGGTAGGCTAAAATAAGGCAGGATGTTGGAACTGCAAACTGCACTCCTTACTAGCACTGATGATGTTACCTAGTTTGGGTAATGAAACCTCTGCAAGAAAGCAAGAAAGCTCAGAGAGCATCAAGGACCCCTCATGTCAACCCTTATTCTCCTTTATAAAACAGGATATTGGGACATTTTGTGAGACTCTGTCATTGACTTAGCCATAGTAACAATTCATTTTGTTGGAACATAGTAACATAGTATGTTGCATGAACAAAACAACAGTGTTTAGGCTTTTGTGTGATGTGGGAACTCATCCACAGACCTTTGATATCTCTCTTTGAGATGCTACTGAAACTGTATATGATTATCCCCTATGGCAAACTGTTAGAAGTAAAATTACAATGATTTCTTGTTTTGTTTTTATGTTTTGTTTCTGTTTTGTGCAATGAGGCTTTCTTCACTCTGAACAGTCCTTCCAAGACTGGATTTTGAAGGTTTTCTGTATTGGGCTGTGCAAGACTTGGGGTATTTTGCTTTATTCTTTATTTCCATAAAAGAGGGGCTTTAGAAACATTTGTTTTGTATTTTCTTTGAGTCAATTGCTTGGCAACTGGGTATAGTAACAACAACAACAATAATAATAATAATAATTGTCATCGGGGCATTTGGCACCATGTCCAAGAATTTTACACAGAACATCAAGAAATTGCAGCTTCCTGCAATAACACCAGCAGAACTGCAAAAAAATGCACTACTCGGAACATCGTATATTTTAAGAAAATACTTGGTCGATACCTAGGATGCTGGCAGCAACCCATATCAACCATCAGTACCAGTTAATAATATTTGTGATGCATTTTTAAATGTTCAGTTAACTGAGTTCCATGTTTAATGAATAAAGTATATTATTATTATTATTATTATTATTATTATTATTATTATTATTATTATTATTATTATTATTATTATTATTAATTGCATAGTCAGCCAGATGTTCAGACTGGGTTTGGCATTTTTGTCTACCTAGTCAGTCCTGGGATAGGCAAATCTGGATGTTTGATATATATTGCCGCAGGATGGAAGCTGTATGGATGTAAAACTGCCTTCTGCAATTGATCAATGGAAAATTTGACAATGCCACTGATGGTGTTCAAGTGATGCTCCAATTGTTTTTGGACTGCACCCAAGGCGCCTATTACTATTGGTACTACCCTTGCTTGCCTTTGCCATAGTCATTCTACTTCTATTTGTAGGTCTTTGTAGTTTGTTATCTTCTCCAGTTCTTTCTCTTCTATTCTGCTGTCTCTCGGCACTGCCACATCCACTATCCACTATCCACTATCCATCATCATCATCATCATCATCATCATCATCATCATCATCATCATAATATATGGTTGGTCCCACAGTCAGCCAGATGTTTAGACCTGAGATAGGCTGACATTGTTGTTTGATGGTCATAAAGGTATCATCATAAGATATAAGATAATGCAAGCAAAGTTGCCTTTTGCAATTGGCTGTTGGTTATTTTATCTGTGTCAACGGTGTTCAAGTAGTGTTCCAGATGTTTTAGGATTGCATTCAAGGTACTGTCAAGGTATTGGTACTGTCTTTGCTTCCTCTGGAGGTTCTGATGAAAACATTGGGCAATCATTTATCCAGGATGATATAAGACTGTGATGGCGAACCCATGGCACATGCGCCAGAAGTGGTATGCAGAGCCATTTCTCTGGGCACGCGAGCTGTCGCCCATTGCTCTTCCGGGTTCTGGCATGCAAATGTGTGTCGGCCAGCTGATCTTCATGCAGGAGCACCAGAAACCATAAGAACAGCTCCCCGGCACACATGTGCTGGCCAGCCAGCTGGTCTTTGCGCACACATGTGCATTAGAAACTGGAAGACCAGGTGGTTGGCATGCAGGCGTGCACCGGGAAGCTGAGTTTCCGGTTTCCTGTGCCCCTGTGAGCACTCATGCATGAGGGAGCTGCTCTTCCGGTTTCCAGTGCTCCTGTGTGCTCTCCCATACGCACTCCCGGTTTGGCACTCAGTGCCGAAAAGGTTCATTACCACTAACATTAGGTTTCCTGCCTTGGGCAGAGGGTTGGATTAGAAGACCTCCAAGGTCCCTTCCAGCCCTTTTATTCTATCCTGTGAGGTGACCATCACACAAGACACTGCAGTAAGGGAGAGCTATGTAGATTGGATATCCATAAACCTTTATGTTTTTAAGGTGGGTCAGGTATCTACTGTCAAATTTCTGCTTTGAATGAGATCGCCTGAATATTATGGCTATGCCATGGAGCTAACTTCTCACCCAAAGCCCAGGATAAAGATGCTCATTTTGAAAGAAAAAAAACACACCTTGAAATACTGAACCTGGGAAAGAAAAATCTGAATACAGGTAGTCCTCAACTTACGACAGTTCATTTAGTTACCGTTCAAATTTACAACAGCACTGAAAAAAGTGACTTGCGATCATTTCACAATTTTTTTTTGAGAGAGAGAGAGAGAGAGAGAGATGATAGGTAGGTAGGTTGATAGAGATGATAGATAGATAGATAGATAGATAGATAGATAGATAGATAGATAGATAGATAGATAGATAGATAGATAGAATACATACATACATGAGAAAATTAGACAGATACGTGGTAGATAAATAGATAATAGGTGAGAGAGAGTGGGAGATAGGAAGTTAGAGATAGATAGACAGAAATAATTGCTTATTGACCAAGTGTGGTTGGACACACAAGGAATTTGTCTTGGTGCAAATACTCTCAGTGTACATAAAAGAAAAGATACATTCGTCAAGAGTCAAGAATCGTAAGGTACAACACTTAATGATAGTCACAGGGTACAATAAGCAATCAAGTCATATAAATCGTAAGGATACAAGCAGCAATGTTATAGTCATACAGTCACAAGTGGGAGGGGATGGGTGATAGGAGTGGTGAGAAGATTAATAGTAATAGTAGTGCAGACTTTGTAAATAGTTGGACAGTGTTGAGGGAATTATTTGTTTAGCAGAGTGATGGCTTTTGGGGAAAAACTGTCCTTGTGCCTAGTTGTTCTGGTGTGCAATACTCTATAGCATCGTTTTGAGGGAAGAAGTTGAAGCAGTTTATGCCCGGGATGTGAGGGGTCTGTAAATATTTTCACAGCCCTCTTTTTGACTCACAACCATTGCAGCATCCTCACAGTCACATGAACAAAATTCAGACATTTGAAACTGACTCGTATTTATGACAGTTGCAGTGTTCCGGGCTCATGTGATCCCCTTTTGCAACCCTTCTGACAAGCAAAGTCAATGGGGAAGCCAGATTCAATAAACAACCGTATTACTAACTTAACAGCTGCAGTGAATCACTTAACAACTGTGGCAAGAATGGATGTAAAATGGGACAAAATTCACTTAATTGTCTTGCTTGTGGGATCAATTGTGGTCCTAAGTCAAAGACTACCTGTAGTTTAGTTTATATTTGTCTTTTCTCCTGTATGTGTTTCCCACTGTCTGAACAGGAGTGGATGCCTGGCATGGCCAAATAAAGCACTAATTTAATGTCCCTTTTCTCTGTACCACAACAATAAAGTTGATCTTAGAATGTGCCGCTATTCTTATTCTGTCAAGAACCTAATGGCTTTAACCACAGAGAAACAATTGGCTCGTGCAGCTTTTCGTCGGGAGGGGTGTTGATATAAAGAGAAGGGTGATAGATCATTTTAACCATCCCAAAAGGCCAACTTGAAGAGACAGTCGACTCATCTCCCAGCCTACAGCTCGCTTCCCACTTCCCTCTCTTCCCTTGCCTTGAAGCAGGTTGCTCAGCCAAAAGCCTGCCTCTAATTTTAGTTCCTACATCTGGCATATGTCATGTCCTAGATCACTCCGAGTCTTGAATTAATTCACTAAGACTCCGTATTAAGCGAGAGAACTGGCAGCTTTATTGGAGGCAACCAGCTTGGCAGGGAACTCTGTTTGGAATTGCTTGAAGATCCTCCCTGCCTAGTTTTGTTTTTAAAAAAATGAAACAGAAGGGGAGGAAAAATCATTCATTCTAAGTGCCCTTCGAGCTCACTTAGATTGCAGCAGCTTTGAAGATCTTGTGGGGCATCTAATTATAGCAATAGCCCTTGGACTTATATGCCGCTTCAAAGTGCTTATATAGCCCTCTCTCTAAGCAGTTTTACAGAGTCAGTCTATTGCCCTCAACAATCTGGGTCCTCGTTTTACCCACCTCGGAAGGATGGAAGGCTGAGTCAACTTTGAGCCTGGTGGGATTTGAACTGCCAAATTACGGGCAGTTGATAGCCGAAGTGGCCTGCAGTGCAGCACTCTAACCACTGCGCCACTGAGGCTCTTATTATGCACCTATTTAGGGGGCTGCGGTGGCTCACGGGGTAAGACACTGGGCCTCCACATCACTGAGGTTGGCGGCTCAATTCCCGTGAGCGAATGCACCGTGGAGGGACAAGAAAGGAGCCTCCCCCATTGACTTCCAGCATTCAGGCGTCCCGCGAGTAAAGATAACACCGCCTGAAAAAATTCCTTTCACAGAGGCAGACAGCCACCTCTGGAAGGGAGACTGGGTGGGAGGGGCAGGGTGGGGTGGGAGGGGCAAGGCAGGTGGAGCCAGCCAGTGGTGGGAATTGGAGGTTCACTGAACCACCCATAACGTAGCAGCCCACTCCTGAGAATAGCTTGACTCCCTCTTCTTCGTGGCAACCCCTTAGATATTCAAAGACTTCTACCATGTGACCCCCTAGTCTTTATTTTCGTTAAATTAGACATACCCAATTCCAATAACTGTTCTTTATATGTTTTAGCCTGCAGTCCAGTATCAGGAGTTTCCACCAATCCAGAATCAACTCTGGTCCTGGGTGATCTCTCTTTGTTCAGCAGCCGTCCTGATTTAATTTTGGGGGATCTCCTACTTGAAATACTACAGCTCTGTGGTGTCCATAAACTGTGGTGTCTGTGGTGTCCATAAAGGTTAAGGCTAAAGGTTCCCCTTGCACATATGCGCTAGTCGTTTCCAGCTCTAGGGTCTCATCTCCGTTACAAAGCCGAAGAGCCAGCGCTGTTCGAAGATGTCTCCGTGGTCATGTGGCCGGCATGACTAAATGCCGAAGGTGCATGGAGTGCTGTTACTTTCCCACCAAAGGGGTCCCTATTTTTCTACTTGCATTTTTTACATGCTTTCGAACTGCTAGGTTGGCAGAAGCTGGGGCAAGTAGCTCACTCCATTACGCGGTGCTAGGGATTCGAACTGCTGATCTTTCTGATAGACAAGCTCAGCGTCTTAGCCACTGAGCCACCACATCCTTACGTGCCCCTGTGTGGTTTTATTTCCTACTGGTGAGAAATTGTCTCATCTTGCCTCCTGGTTCCTACAACTGGCCAACTTCCTCCTTTTTCAAATAAAGGTTCAGCCACCATAGCATCTGTTGAGCTATAGGCAGCCCTCGACTTACAACAGTTCATTCACTGACCGTTTGAAGTTACAACGGCTCTGCAAAATGTGACTTATGTGACCATTTTTCACACTTATGACCACTGCAGCATCGTGTGATCAAAATTCAAACACTTGGCAGCTGACTCATATTTATGACGGTTGCAGTTTTTCGACCTTCAGACAAGCAAAGTCAATGTGGAAGACAGATTCACTTAACAACCAGGATACTAACTTTTAATAGCTGCAGTGACTCACTTAACAACTGTGCCAAGAATAGTCTTAAAATGGGCAAAATTCACCTAACAACTGTCTCACCTAGCAACATTTTGGGCTCAATTGCGGTCATAAGACTACTGTATACAACCTCTTTTATCATAACAAGTTCATAACTATTTCTATAAATTTTTGGACTGATAAAGAAAGAACTGTGTACTTGCAGACACACATCTTCCTACTCTACACCCTTTTGCAAGCAATTTTGCCCTAATATATGTAATTTTGGCATGCAATTTGCCCCTAACATATGTCTCTGCATATGCATTAAAATAATACGGGAACTGTATTGCAAAATTTTGAGAAGTGTGAAAACTGAAGAATAATGGCAGTTGGTTTTGCTTATTAGCTCTGGAAGTGAGAATTTGGATGGTTAGCCTTAAAAATGCAAAGCAGGCTAATTTCTCCCCTGCCTGGAATCTTTCAGGCAACCAGAGCCAGTCCAGCTGCAGCTTCAGATCCTGACAGCAGAGCAATCAATCTTATGGCATTATCACAGCATGCAGTAAAGCCCAACACATCATCCAAATAAATTCCATTGCTATTAGCATTGGGGTCTCTATCTCCAGATATTATTTTGATCGCTCTACAGTCAAACTTGCCCATCCAGCACATTGTATTGGACAGAGCAAAACAGGCTGGGTTCAACACTTGACTTTGTCCTGAAATTCATAGCGAGTATTCACACAACCTACTTATGCATATAACAACCCAACATTTACATCACATAGCGACACACAAAGTTAAGGGGCTGCCACAAAGAAGAAGGGCTCAGCCTAGTCTCCAAAACACCCGAAGGCAGAACAAGAATCGAAGGAGGGAAACTAGTCAAGGAGAGAAAGCAACTTAGAAACAAGAAGAAATTTCCTGAAAATTGGGAACAATTAATCAATGGAATGGCTTGACTTTAGAAGCTGTGGGTGTTTCGTCACCAGAGGTTTTTAAGAAGAGTTTGGACAACGATTTGTCTGAAGTGGTATTGGGTTTCCTGCATGAACAGGGGGTTGGACTAGAACGCCTCCAAGGTCCCTTCCACCTCCGTTATTCTGTCATTCCATGTGTGATGACCCGGGGCGTGGCACAAAGGCAACACAGTTAAATAAGCAAGAAGAGTCCCTTTAATTATCTCCAAGTTTGCCCCCAAACTTGTCCAGGTTATCTTCAGCTGGAGACAAACTCTCAGGAGCAACCTTTAAGTGGAGAAAATTCAGTCCAAAAATAAAGTACATACAAACTGTATCTAAAAATCCAAACAAACCACGCTGCAGTAATTAACTTGACAGGACAGGAGAAGGAATTGCAGACTTGAAAGCACAGCCAAACACAC
Source organism: Notechis scutatus (assembly GCF_049901735.1). NCBI lineage: Eukaryota > Metazoa > Chordata > Lepidosauria > Squamata > Elapidae > Notechis > Notechis scutatus. The sequence goes on along the minus strand of NC_142014.1, from coordinate 73,002,003 downwards.
ACAGTTGGGAAGACACCAGGAACCCAGATAAGCCTGCAAGATACCAGATAATTCACAATTTGCTTCCAACAATTTTGCTGTGCGCAGCTTCCCTTTTTAAACACTGTGATCCCAGCTACAGCTAATGAAGGGAATCAGGGCCCTTTCCTCCCCCATAACTCATGTTGCTCCCTTCTCAGTTCCTCCCTGCATGCCCTAGGATGAAGAGGGGGTGGGCCTGGGGCTTCCTCTGAATTCCCTCTGCCTTGCTCTACCTCTCCCCTGCTCTGCCCAGCCGGACTGTGCCCTTCCCCAGTTTCTTCCATAGCCAACGGACCCACATTCCCTGTCCCTGTCAGCTGCTCAGCCTCCCCCTCCAAATCAGATTCCAACAGGGGCATGACACCATGTTTATTCAACATAGAGAAAAGCAAAGTCCTACTCTTAGGCAAGAAAAACCAAAAGTAGACATACAGACTGGGTGAAACCAGGCTCAATAGCAGTAACTGTGAGAGGGATCTTGGAGTCTTAGTGGACAACCAGCTAAATATGAGCCAGCAGTGTGCAGCAGCAGCCAAAAAAGCTAATGCAATCCTAAACTGTATTAACAGAGGGATACAAGTGAGATCCAGTGAGGTACTAATACCACTCTATAAAGCCTTAGTAAGACCACACCTAGAGTACTGCATCCAGTTTTGGTCACCAAATTATAAAAAAGATGTTGAGACTCTAGACAGAGTACAGAGTACAGAGTACAGAGAAGAGCAACCAGGATGATTAGGGGACTGGAGGCTAAAACATACAATGAACGGTTGCAGGAACTGGGCTTGGCTAGTCTAGTAAAGAGAAGGACCAGGGGAGACATGATAGCAATGTTCCAATATTTGAGGGGCTGCCACAGAGAGGAGGAAGGGGTCAAGCTATTTTCTAAAGAACCTGTAGGCCAGACAAGGAATAATGGATGGAAACTGAACAAGGAGAGATTTAACCTGGAAATCAGGAGAAACTTTCTGACAGTGAGAACAATCAACCAGTGGAACAGAAGTTGCCCTTGGAAGTTGTGGGAGCTTCATCACTGGAGGCTTTCAAGAAGAGATTGGACTGCCATTTGTCAGAAATGGTGTAGGGTCTCCCACTTGGGGTTGGACTAGATGACCTACAAGGTCCCTTCCAACTCTGATTATCTGTTATCTGTTATTGAATTAACCCTTTCTAAGTCCGAGTCTTACATCGAACAACCTGTGATGCTACAGTATATAAACTCTCCAATGTAAAAACTAACCAAGCTTAGCCAATGGCACTCAAGCTGGCATTAAATTTTTAGCAGGCCTAACGCAATACGTTGTCTGAAAGCAGCTAAAGCTGGCACAGGGGTCATCTCTCAGCTGTAATCAACATCCATGCACACAGACACACAGTTCATCTTACCCCAAAAGGGCTGTTGTGATATAATATAAGGTGCCCTGAGTTTACTGGGGGACATGCAAAATGGCAAAGGATTTTTTCTCCCCTTTTTATGTCAGATCTAAAATAAAATAAAAAAAAAGGCTAGGACAAGAAACCCCAAAGCTTTTTTCTTCCTTGTCTTGGATACATTTTGTGTGAGCAAGGTGGGACGGGAGAGAACAGACAGATGGATGCACATAGTCTTCCTCTGCATAACGAGAGTTTTGTTTTGCAACGACAAAAGTCTCTCTCTCTCTCTCTTCCTCCCTTTGAAAAGGGTTTCTGGTACGCTCCCCACCTGTTAACCAAGACAACCAAGAAGTTTTTTTTTTTTTTCGTTTTCTTTTGCTACCATCTGCAGTAGGAATCAATTAAGCATCTTTTTTTAAAACAAGAAATCTTTCTTTATGTAGCACAAGGGGTTTGTTTGTTTGTTTGTTTGTGGCATTATTTCATAACTGTTAGTGTTTTGGGGATTGCTAGCAAACATAACTCCTTCAATATTTGGCTTTTTTTAAGAGAGAGGAAGAAGAAAATAGAAGGAATCCAGGAGATGTAATAGCAATAGCGCTTAGACTTATATACCGCTTCACAGTGCTCTTCAGCCCTCTCTCTAAGTAGTTTATAGAAGTCAGCACATTGCACCCAGTGATCTGGGTCCTCATTTTACCGACCTTGGAAGGATGGAAGGCTGAGTCAACCTTGAACTGGTCAGGATTAAACTCCTGGCAGCGGGCAGAGTTAGCCGGCAATACTGAATTCTAACCATTGCACCACCATGGCTCTTATGCCTTAAAAAATATGTCATATTCTTATGTCATAGAAACTGTATTGACATAATTGGCTTAACCCCATCCAATACAAACCTCAGGGATGCATTGGTATGACATACTATCAATTCTGTAGTTCCGATCCTGATTTAGCTTGTCGTATGAACTCAGATCAGTTGGTTAGCTTATGATTCCAAATCATTTATATATATATATATATATGGATCTTTGTTAGGGTTTCTCCGATTCAAGTATCTGGCAACGTTGCGAGTCCACTGCATCTTCAGCTGGTATATTGTGACCGGAGCTGCCATCTCATATATACAAGAGATGGCAGCTCCGGTCACACTGCATGGCACTCCAAGCACCAGCCTAGTGGGACTCCAGGCGATCTTAATCTACGGAGACCAAACAAAGATCCATATACCATATAGAAAAAAATATATATATATATATATATATATATATATATATATATATATATATATATATATATATATATATATATATATATATATATATATATATATATATATATATATATATATATCCATTATTACAGCTCATATCATCATAATTTCAACAGCATTTTTGACATCTATACACACATTTTTTTCTTATAAACCTTAACACATTACATTTACATTAATCAATCACTAATTAACATCTTCATCCATAATTCTTATATTCTTATATATTCTACATATCTATCATTCGTTTTCTTGAGGCCTCTTACAAATTAATTTTACATCTTATTTCTTATTTCTATTTGTTATCCAATCATACCATTTGTGCCAAATTATAAAAAAAAATATTCAGAGTGTTCTTTCTCTTTGATTCCAAATCTTATGTAAGCTCATAGTGCTGGATAAGATCTCTTTGAAGTAGCTACTGCAGATTAATCTTCTGTGCACAAGAATCTGGTCAACAATAAATTGGCACTAGGTAAGGGCAATTGGAAGTCAAGGAGGTCTCGATTTGGATCTCTTGTGGTAAAGCAAGGACTCTAAACTAATGGTTGGCTTAACTCCACCGCCCCCAATTCTGTCCGCTCTTCTCCTACATCACATCACACTTTCTTAAGAATGGCAAAAGTTGGTTGCTTGGTTGCTTGGAGACCTGAATTGCCAGAATCATGCCTGGCTTTGTTTCCTTTAGACTTAATCACCCCCCACCACCACAAACCCCACCCCAGCTGCCTTTCTTGTCTGGTCTGAAACAGGGTTGGGCTTGACTCCCCTTCACTTCCTCTTTCATGCCGAGCGCCTAAGTGGCTTGTGTTTACTCCACCTTGCTCCACGTCACTCAAATTTTCATTCCTCAGGCAGAAAAAAATAGAGGGGGTGGAAGGTTATAGGAGTGGAGTTGGGTGAAAGCAGCAAGATTTGAACCTTTGCAGAGTTGGTTTTTTTAAAAAAAAAATGGTTGGGGAAGGTAAGCTGTGTGGGGGAGAAAGAAAGGTATGCCTCAGATTAGAGGGTAACAAAAGTGGAAAGGAAGATAAATAGAACCCCACCCAATGAAAAATCTCTTTTGTTCACATAAAAGGCTTTCTGCACTCAAGTCCTCTACATGACTAATATTGCATTGTGGTGGATAAAACCTCTCTGGCACATTATACAAACAAAGCATAACTTGGCCACAGCAAACAAAGGCCTAAGTAACCGTGATTGAATTCATCTTAAAACAACAAATCAACTCTTCCCTATTAATGCCCTAAATACAAGGGTAGGAGCACTGTCCTGTTCTAATAAACAGCCATGTGTTCAATTACCGTCTATTTTCCCCAACTATTGCTCTCTTCAGTAATTATGGCGCGCGATGCATTCTACACTGACATTATATTAATGCACTGGGAGGGGAGACTTTAAATACGAATTAAATCAAGGCTAAACATTTCAGGAAGCTGTGCGCGGTGCCTGCCACACAAGTGCTAACAGCACATTATTTAGAAGGAGGCAGAGTGGGTTCTCTCTCCCCCCACACACACACACTCCAGCACCGTTTTTCCCTTCTAGCAGCTGCTGCTTTTCCCTCTCTGATTAAATAGAACAAACTGAGGGGGGAGAAGGGGAAGAAACTGGTGTGCAAACCTAATGAAAATGCAAAAAATAAATACAAAAAATCCTCTGCAGCCGTGCAACTCTGCCCCAGTCACATTGCACAGTTAACCTTTCTCCATTAGATCCCTCCGATTCTATTTTATGTGACAAAGGGGAGAATTGTCGTTAGCATGTCATAAATATGTACATGTGACAAATCAACCCTGATGAAGAGATGAATAGCAACAAAGGGAAAGGCCGGGAAGGAAGAAACAAGGGGAAAAATGAACAGAGAGAAAACTTTTGTTTGTGCTACGGGGTTGTTGTTGTTGCTGTTGTCATCATCATCATCATCATCATCATCAAATCTTTAATGAGATTCACAGCCTTTGGGGCTGGTTGACAGCTCAACAGTTCGAGTCCTAACCAAGGACCTAGGAACTGTTAAGGTAGCGTCGAAGGATATAAGCTGTTCCAAGTAGGGTGGTTTTTTGTAGAATCAGGGTATTCAAGTCTGATAAATTCAGCATTTCCAAATAGCGAGGTAGCCCTTTAGGGCTCCAATTTACAATTAGGATAATACACAATTTCTTTTTCCAAAGTCGCTCAACTTCAACTTGTAAGTCCCGATACTTTGTGATTTTTCTTGCTGCGCGTCTACAATTCATGCATCACCAGGTATTGCAATGTCAATGAACCAAACCTTTTTCTTTTCTATTGCTTTGTCAGGTGTGTTGTGGGCCAAATGCCTGTCTGTCTGAATTCTGAAGTCCCACAAGATCTTGACTTTTTCATTCTCCAGAACCACCACCACCACCTCCTCCTCCTCCTCCTCCTCCTCCTTATTATTATTATTATTATTATTATTATTATTATTATTATTATTATTATTATTATTATTATTCCCAAACAAATACAAGAGGATGTCAGTTGATGAAAATTAGCTTCTGGCTCTAAGAAACGTGCAAACGATCTATCTGAACCAAATATTGAATAGGGCCTTGTAAACAAGACAAATAATGGGCAGGATGAAAGCCTAATGCATAGAAGAACTTCCTTTTCCTTGTTTCACCTTCTGTCTCTTTCTCTTAAAAAAAGAGGGGGGGGATTTCTATTTGATGGTTTTTGTGCTGAGATATTAAAACAACAAACAGTTTCCTGCCTTTAATGCAAGGTGGCATTTCTGCTTTGATCCAGACAGCCCATGTTTTATGCAAGGCCCTGGCTCAAATGCAAGGAGTTGTCAATGAATGGATGATCAGCTAGGTAAATTAAGAGGGAAACTACTGGACTAAAGCATTAAAAAAAAAAAAAACTACTAACTAGAGCATACAAAGCATTTGCTAGACCAGTTCTTGAATACCGCTCATCTGTCTGGAATCTGCACTGCATATCGGACATTAATACAATGGAGAGAGTCCAGAGATATTTCACGAGAAGAGTCCTCCACTCCTCTACTCGCAACAGAATACCCTATGCCTCCAGACTTGACATTTTAGGCTTAGACAACCTAGAACTATGCTGCCTTCGGTCTGACCTATGCGTAGTGCATAAAATTATCCATTACAATGTCCTACCCATCAATGACTACTTCAGCTTCAACCTCAACAATACACAAGCACACAATTGATACAAATTCAGGGTAAACTGCACCAAACTCGATTGCAGGAAATACGACTTCAGCAACAGAGTGGTCAATGCCTGGAATGCCCTACCTGACTCTATGGTTTCTCCCCCAAACTCCAAACACTTTAACCTCAGACTGTCTACTGCTTACCTCACCCCGTTCTTAAGAGGTCTGTAAAGGGGCGTGCATAAGCGCACCAACCTGCCTACCGCCCCTGTCTTAATAATCCCTTTTATTCGTATCCATTTCAAGTATTAATAATCATGTTTGTACTTATATATATCATCAAATGCATGCTTGATAAGATAGATAGATAGATGATAGATAGATAGATAGATAGATAGATAGATAGATAGATAGATAGATAGATAGATAGATAAAGTCTATAAAGATTCTCAGTCATCCAGGACATGGTTGTCATAAAGCAGTGGTGGGGTTCAATTTTTTTTACTACTGGTTCTATGGGCGTGGCTTGGTGGGCATGGCATGATTTGGAGGGCGTGGCTTGGTGGCCGTGGCTTGGTGGGCGTGGCATGATTTGGAGGGCGTGGCTTGGTGGGCGTGGCTTGGTGGGCATGGCAGGGGAAGGATCCTGTAAAATCTCCATTCCCTCCCCAATCCTGGGGGAAGGTTACCAACGGTTCTCCGAACTACTCAAAATTTCTGCTACTGGTTCTCCAGAACCAGTCAGAACCTGCTGAATACCACCTCTGTCCACCTCTTTTTTTTCAAGAGGCAACTGGACTTTCTGGTTTTTAAGACATTTCATTTCTCATCCAAGAAGCTGTGAGCACCTTCAAAAGGCACCTTTGGGGCTCCTGGACTAAAGCTACGATGTTCATAGTAGGGATATCCTTCAGCTATGACCAACTGGGATGTCATCCAGTCATAAGTTACTGAGTTGAAGTTTCCATCAGGCCGGATGGCACAGAAAGTAGGGAAAGAGGAACACTTCTCAAGGTCTGTTAGTCCTCCACTTGCAACCATGTGTTTAGTGGCCATTCGAAATGACAACGTCCCTGAAAAAAGTGACCTATGACCAGTTTTCACACATATGATTCCCAGATTCACACAATGAAAATTGGGGGGGGGGGGCTTGTCAACTGGAAAGTATTTACGATGGTTGCTCGATCCCGGGATCACGTGATCTCCATTTGTAATCTCTCCAGATAGTTCCTGACAAGCAAAGTCAATAGGGGAAGCCAGATTCACATTGACTGCATGATTCACTTAACAACTGCAATGATTCGCTTAATAACTGGGGGGGGGAATCATAAAATGGGGCAAAACAACTGCCTTAACGATGGAAATTTGGGGCTCAGACGTGGTGGTAAGTTGAGTGTAACCTGTAAAGAATTAGGCTAATAGTTAGATCTAGTTTTAATCTGATGACTGCAGGCTGAAGTTTCTTTCAAGTGGTTGTTGGTTGGTTTTCCCCATTCCATAAGCAGGGTTTTGTTGGCCCTGAGCAGCATCCAACAAGCATCCTCAATTTTCCCCCCACAAACTAATTAATACGGATTCCACCCAGCCAATGGGAACATGCTAATATCAGCCTATATCCCACCCCCTCCTTGTTCTCTCTAGTTCCTTGTTTTGGTTTTTGAAGCAAGAAGAAACTCCTACAAATGTTTAAAACTTCAACAAGGAAGGAAGGAAGGAAGGAAGGAAGGAAGGAAGGAAGGAAGGAAGGAAGGAAGGAAGGAAGGAAGGAAGGAAGAGGATGGAAGGAGAGAGGGGGAGGGAGGGAGGGAGGGAGGGAAAGGAAGAAAGAGAGAGAGAAAGAGAGAGAAAGAAAAAGGAAAAGGAAAAGGCAGGGAGGGAGGGAGGAAAGAGAGGGAGAGAGGGAAAGAAAGAAAGAGAGAGAGAAAAAGAGAGAAAAAGAAAAAAGGAAGGAAGGAAAGAGGGAGGAAGGGAGAAAGGGAAAGAGGAAGAGAGAGAGAAAGAAAAAAGAAAAAAGAAAGGAAATAGAGGTAGGAAAAGAAAGAGAGAGAAAAAGAAGGAAGGAAGGAAGGAAGGAAGGAAGGAAGGAAGGAAGGAAGGAAGGAAGGAAGGAAGGAAGGAAGGAAGGAAGGAAGGAAAAGAAATTCAGAAGAAGTTATTTTGGTTCATATCCCATCGAAACAACAAAATCTGTATTTTTGCTTTTTATGGACCTCATGATCCAGCAGACTGTAGTGCTAGAAGGAGTTGCCAAAATATGCAATCTAGGATTCTCCAGATGTTGTATTTGTCTCACTAAATTGAAGCCAGAAAGATAAATGAGCAGGATTTATTATTATATTTGTATGATGTCAAGATGGGCGGAGGGATGGGAAGACAAATCAATAGATATGCCTTCTGCGATGTAGTACAGCCCCTTTATCCTACCTAGCTTTCATATTCATATAATCTACATTCTAGTACAGAGCTGATGATGTTACCTAGTTGGGTAATGAAACGTTGGCAAGAAAACAACCAGGCTCAAAGAGCACTGAGAACCTGAGCTATAAATATTCTCCTTTATTCTGCATTCATCCAGGTGCTGGGAATTTGGGATGATGGAAACTTCTTATAGGAGATATTCAGGGGTGGGCTGCTGGGGGGTTTGCAGGGGTTTGGGAGACCCCCTAGCTAAGATTCTGTGCAGTTCAGAGAATTCCCCCCCCCAAATCCCACTCCTGGTTGGCCTTGCCCATCTCACCCTGCCCCACCCCTCCCAGGATCCCCATGCGGCCCATTTTGGATGCAGGTAAGTGCAGGGCATGCAGAGGCTCGGGGAAGGTGAAGAACTCCCGGAAGTTTAGGAAGGCTGGAAATGGGCCTGTTTCTGGCTTCCAGAGAGCCTCCGGAGCCCGAGGGTCAACTCATAAAATATTTCTCTGGTCTTTTAGAGTTGCCAACAGAAAGGGAAGGGGCAGTAGTGTAGCAGCTTGCAAAACTGAAACTGCATTCCATGAATGTTTTCACAGATAGTTTCCAGACTATGGAAGTTTCTGCCGGGCAAAATTCTAACTGGAGAGCATGATTGATGACTCTTGGCTATGGATGTGTCCCATTGGAGAATATGAATTATGATACACCCAGGGGATGCGGGGGGGAAACCAGGGATAAGAATGACAATGAATGATGTGTCTCAAGAGTCGGCTACACCCAGGCGGCACCGGCATGTTTACTCCTAATAAATATTCTTTAAGCTTTGAAAATCTGGCTAGAGCAATGGTGGGATTCAATTTTTTTTTTTACTACCGGTTCTGTGGGCGTGGCTTGGTGGGCGTGGCAGGGGAAGGATACTGTAAAATCTCCCGTCAGAGGTGGTATTTGCCGGTTCTCCGAACTACTCAAAATTTCAACTACCGGTTCTCCAGAACTGGTCAGAACCTGCTGAATACCCACCTCTGGGCTAGAGACTCATGATTTAAATGGGGGTAACTTCCAGATCCCTGACACCGGAGAGGCTGTTTTTGGCCTTTCAGGAGCCCAGGGAGGGTAAAAATGCCCCCCCACCCCCGCCATGGTGCAGAAGGCCGAGTAGGCCATACCCGCCATAGCCATGCCCACTCAGCAACAGGGCAGAGGACCCCTTGCTAAAATATTTGAAGCCCAGCCCTTGGAGGTATTTGACTTCAGATAACCAACTCAGAGCGTTTGTTCTGAATCGGTGCAAAATTCAAAGATGCAAAAAAAAAAAAAAATGGCCTTAGGTGGCTGCTCTTAGGGACAATTGCTACCCTGAAGAAACTCTGAATTGGTTTTACAGAAGGAAAAGACATATCTGAACTTCAGCGGACTCCAGATGATCCCCTGGCTTAATGGAAGAGCACATGCTTTGCATCCTAGTGATAAACGTGACTCCTTAGATCTCCTGTCAAGAGGAGTTCATCTTAAATGGATGGGGGGGGGGGGAAATGCTGCTTGTCAGAAATCCTAGAGAACCGCAGCCCGTCAAATAGACAGGACAAGAGTAGATCAACATGTCCCTGCCAGATTCTTTATAACGCCCCCATTAATTTTGAATTAATGCTGGATCATCTTAAAGGAGGCTTTGAGCTTCTGGGTGAAGGGGACACACTTGTACTGAGCTGTCCAAAATCCAAAGAAGAAATTAATGTTAATCTGAAGAAGTCGGTGTTGTTAGAAAAAAATTATCTTGTCTCCACATTTCTAGGCTTCCACACATTAAAGAAACAATATGCTCATTTATCTCCTCTGAGAGTGCTCCATGAGTTTTGAAGATGAAATTGTTTAAATGAAGTTGACTGCTCTGTTCAGTCGAACAGGAGGAATTGGCAAGCAAGAGGGAATTGTTCACCCGTGGAAGCGTTGTCTGTGGAGGTTCCCCGCCATCCAATTCATAGTCGTCTCAGAGGTGCTTTTTCAAAAGGCAACTGGACATTTTTCTTTCTTTCTTTCTTTTTTTTTCCCTTGAGGAAGAAGAACGAAATGTTTCGCTTCTCACCCAAGAAGCTTCATCAGTTGTGCTGAAGAAACACACATACACACACAAATGCACACACACAACTGATGAAACCTCTTGGATGAGAATTGAAATGTTTTGTTCTTAGACTTAAAGGTAAAAGAAACACACACACAAACGCACACACACAACTGATGAAACCTCTTGGATGAGAATTGAAATGTTTTGTTCTTAGACTTAAAGGTAAAAGGTTCAGGTTCCCCTCGCACATACGTGCTACTCGTTCCTGTCTCTAGGGGACAGTGCTCATCTCCGTTACAAAGCCAAAGAGACATTTCCGTGGTCATGTGGCTGGCATGACGAAACGCCGAAGGCTCACGGAATGCTGTTCCCTTCCCACCAAAGTGGTCCCTATTTTTCGACTTGCATTTTTTTTTCTCTCGCGCTTTCGAACTGCGAGGTTGGCAGAAGCTGGGACAAGTAGCGGGAGCTCACCCTGTTACGCAGCACTAGGGACTCAAACTGCCGAACTGCTGACCTTCCTGATTGACAAGCTCAGCGTCTTAGCCACTGAGCCACCTAATTGTCCCTAACTGTCATTTTAAATGTATACTAATCGGCATCCATTACAATGAAATTTCGTTGCATACAGTTCTCCAAAGAGTCACCACCTCCAATATACACTACACAAACAAAAATGAAATAAATACACTACGCAGACAAAATAAATAAATAAATAACAAAATTAGGCATATAGCCATATCCTTTATATGACACTTCTTCCTCAAGGAAAAAACAAAAACCACCCAACTGCCTTTTGAAAAAGCACCTTTGAGATTGTGAAAGCCTTGTTCTCACAAAGGATCACTGAAGACAGGTAGTCCTCAACATACAACACTTCATTTAGTGACCGTTTGAAGTTATGACATGGAAAAAAGTGGCTTATGACCATTTTTCACACTTACGACTGTTGCAGCATTTTACATGGTTACGTGATCAAAATTCAGATGTTTGGCAACTGACTCATATTTATAACAGTTGCAACCTCCCGGGGTCATGTGATTCCCTTTTGCGACCTTCTGTCAAGCAAAGGCAATGGATTCACTTAACAACTGTCTTACTAGCTTAGCAACTGCAGAGATTCACTTAACAACCCTGGCAAGAGAGGTTGTAAAACGGGGCAAAGCTCAGTTAACAAGTATCTCATTGAGCAACAGAAAGTTTGGGCTCAAATGTGGTCATAAGTCGAGGACGACCTGGGAATTGGTTCACCATAAAGATTTAATCTCAGGTAACTGGAATGTGTGAATATGTCATCAAAGGCAAAACATTGTGTGTATCAGTTCCTAGTTACTACAAACTTGGTACGTTCCAAGGGGTCAAATCAAACATAGTGGGTTAAGAGAACCTCCCCCACTGACCACAAACCACTTAGATTTGTCTGATGAAGATGTTGTAAAGCTTTGATTCCTTCACTCTTTCAAGTAATGAATAGAAGAGCTCAAGAAGTCCAAACAGAAGGAAAATGAAGTCTACTCCCATTTTTGTTCTTACATCCAAAGACATTCCCCCCTTTATTGCTTATGATCTGAGGAAAGATCAGTTATTGAAATATTCAGGGAATTATCATTCTCTGATGATCATCTTCCCATTTTTGACAAGGTTAATTCCTTCCTTGCTTCCTTCCTTCCTTCTTTTTACAAATAACTCAAAGTGGAGAACATAATATAATGCTAATTCTTCCTCCTATTTTCCCTACAATAATAACCTGGTGAGATGATTTGGGCTGCCAGAGAGTGATTGGCTGTTTTGATGCCTAAGGCAGGACTAGAACTCCCATCCTGGTGATTACCCCACAATCACCCAGCTGGCTTTCATGCCTAAGGCAGGACTAGAACTCACTGTCTCCTAGTGATTACCCCAAAGTCAACCATCCAGCTTTCATGCCTAAGGCAGGACTAGAACTCACTGTCTCCCACTTTCTAACCTGATGCCTTAACCACTAGACCAAATTGGTGCTCGGGGTGCAAAAGCCACCGAGAAAGAGTTAGTAATTAGTAAGGACAGAACAGGAAATGTTCACCAACCTTTCAAAATGGAAGGGAAAGAAAATCAGATTGTGAGCTCCTCGTTCCCAAACCATCCCCAGATAGTGAGTAACCAAATGCCTCAAAGCCAAGCACGAGATCCGAAGGTTGTTGTTGTTGTTTCTTGAGTGTGTGCATGTGGGAACCTGCCTTTGTTGCTCATTTAAAAAAAGAAAAATCCCTACAGGATGTGAACCATTTGCTCTTAGGTTAACACAGGAGTGGGATCTTACCAGCATAACAACCGGTTCGCTTCGTGCGCATGGACACCAAACACGCATGTGCACTACTTACAAATTACCAAATCTGGCAAGCATTCACCTGCTCCAGCTGATGAGCGGCACTCAGCTGTGCCGTGCAAAGCAGCTAAGGAGGAAACAGATGACCAGAAGATCATTGCAGCGAACCGGTTTGGTGTCAACTGCTCTTCGGAGCTACCGATTCTACAGAACCAGGCTGAACCGGTAGAATCCTATCCCTGAGTTAACAGCGACGTCTGTGCTGGCTTGAGCATGTCATGAGGCTGGCTGATGGTCGGATTCTGAAAGACTTCCTGTATGGGGAATTAGGGTAGGGGAAGCGCCCTAGAGAGGGAGACCACAGCTGTGATATAAGGATACCTGCAAGAGGGACCTAAAGGCCTTGGGAATGGACATCAACAACTGGGAAACCTTGATCGTTCAGCTTGGAGGCTAAAGACGCAGCATGGCCCTCTCCAATTCGAAGAAGAGACCCTCGTTCGGCAGGCTGAGGCAAAGAGGCAGTCCCGGAACCAGCGAAATCCGGGGGCTGGACAGGGGACAGATAGTATATGTCCACAGTGTGGAAGGGATTGCCACTCTCGAATTGGCCTTTTTAGCCACACTAGATGCTGTTTTAGGACCTCTTTTCAGAGCACGATACCATTGTTTCTTGAGAGTGAAGGGTGCCAAGGAAGATTAAAAGTAGTTAGGCACTTTGGATAAAGGAGCACAGCAGCCTAACTGGATCTGACCCATCTTCGGAGCCATTTGCACTGGATGACCTGCTGCGGCTTAATCAACTTCCAACAAGACGAGCCGAAGACTCATTGGAGCTCTTGGCCTTGACTTCTCACCGCTCGCACTTGTTGGACTCTTAATTTCCTGAAGTCTGTTCCCTCCTCAAACAAGGAAGCTTGGAGAGAACCCGAGGAACCTCTCCAGCCCAAGAGCGCGGGACACAGGTGGTGAGGAAAATTTTGAAGGGCACCCTCCTCTCACTGGAGTGCTGTCCGTGCTGCCTCCATCCGCCTCTCCTATTAAGAGCGGAAGAGTCCAAGCACCCACCGCAGCTAAGCCAGGCAGGGCTTCTTAATTAGGGCAAGCGCTTGATATCCACTTTGTCATGTCGAAGACAAACAGCTACCCAGGCCTAGGAGGTCTGATTAATTTTAATATGCACAGTCATGACAACTGCCTGAGGTGGAAGAAGGAAGAAGGAGAGGCTTGCGTCTGCAGGCGAGTGCCAGGCGAGAGACCTCGGATGAACATCAGCCAGATTAGAGAGTCCCTATTCACCGGGCTTCTCAATCTTTAAACAGGCAGGACAAGATACTGGGGGAATCAGGTGGCTGGCTCTTAATTCCTGCATAAACACCATCCTTTAAATGCCACAGAGAGGAGAGGAGGGGAGACGGGTACCATCTGCGGTATATATTGGTGCATTAATATGCTGGGTCAATAATGCTCGCAAGGCAACCTTGGAAGACACTCAAAGCAAAATGGGCCTACGGAACTTGCCTTAGGGGCTGGGATTTTAGAAAAGGCAAAGGCCTTTAGGTGGAAAAGGCTGAGGAAGGGGTACTTTTTTAGATATTTCCAGTAGAATTTGAGAATTAATCCTGATTCTAAGATCTGGAACAGGAACTTCTATGTAAACAGAATCACACTAGGCATTGCTCTCCCGGCCAACCCATGTAATTTAGATCAGGCTTAAAGTTGCCAAGGTTGGAGACCCCCTGATTTAGAGCACAATAGACTATAAAGTGTGTTCACCTTTGTTACAGATTGTTACAATACTCAGTCCAATTTCAAAATTCCTCTGCAAACAATTCAGATTTCTAACAAAAGCACATTCGCCTGGACTGATACTGATAATTGTTGTTTGTTTTGTCCTTCAAATGTTGGCTTCTTCTTTATAGAACTCCTCCCCCTCTGGTTTATTTTGTTCTTGTGTATGCTGAGTCACCATTTTAATTTCTGTAGTACATAATTGCACATTTCAAGTTTAATTTTTATCATGTTCCTTATATCTTGCAAATCCAATCTTGACTCTTGTAAGTCCAATCTTATATCAACAAATAGTTTCTCCATTATATCTTCTCCTTTTTCCTTTTCTTTCCTCTTCCTTAATAGTTAAAATCCTCTTCTTTAATAGATATATTCAATCCCAGACTCCAGTATATTATTTGTTTGAAATATTTCTTGGCAACTTTATCTAGTGTTCTTGGAGCCTTGCACAACCTTGGCAAGGCTCATTCTTATCAGAGATAATTAGTTTGAAACCGCCTTTTAAACAGGAAGGAACAGAATTTGTAAAGAATCATTAAAAGGTTTTGCTGTTACCTCCATTTGGTGTTTCGTTGGAACAAGGTTTGGGTCAGAACAGACTGAATCAACCTTGAGCTGGTCAGGATCGAACTGCTGGCAGTGGGCAGAGTTTGCCTGCATTCTAGTCATTGTACCACCAGAGTTATGCTAAGATAAATCCAATAGTCCACTTACCTGGCATCTACTTCTGAATGCCATCAAAGATACATCTTGGGATGTGAAGCTTGGGCTACTATTCTACTGCCTGGAAGAACATAAGCATAATACTGCTTGCCTCTATTTCATGATTTTGATCTTCCACTTATCAGGGTATCAAAAGGAGACCTGAACTGATGAGAATTTGTCTCTTATTCAGAAGTATTAAAATATTGTTAGTTCTTCTCTAAAGAAATTAATATGTGGATTACAGGTAATCCATGACTTACATCTGCAATTGGGACCAGAATTTTCATGGTAATTGTTGCAGTGGCAGGCCTTAAATTTGCCAAGGTTGGACGCCCCTGTCTTAAAGCAGAGCCTACAAGTAAGTGATCCTTTGAGTACTGTGGAATTCTGGGAATTGAAGTCCACACATAAAGTTGCCAAGTTTGAAAGACAGTTTTATATACAATGCTCAAAGATCATGTAACACTCATTCATATACATCAAGACAGATTTGGATAGCCTTCTAAATAAATATCACAAAAAGTAGGGAGATTCACTCATAGGATTGTTGTTGTTTTTTTACAATCACTATTAAATTAGTAGCAGGTGCTTTTAGCGGAGAGAATGCTTGAAAGGGGCAAGAAACTCCGCATTTTGTTGGAAGGTGAAGCAGGCAAAATGTTAAAAGTATGCACTACCTGCTATAGCATTAGCATTCTTGATAACAATTTCTGCCTCCACAGCTCCCTTTCACACAACCCTGTTTCACAAATTGCATTCTTCTTTTAAAAAAAAAAAACATCTCCCCTGCTCCCATTCTTCTATATCAAGTTGCACATTTGTGCAAATAATTCAGTACGGCAGGGTTTTTGAAAGACGTGCTGTGGGAGAAAGAGCGGCAGAATCTGGAGGTGGAGTTAAAAGAGGCAGCAGCCTAGAATCCCTACGTAGCCACAAGTGAACTAAGTCCCATCTCCCTTAAATTGCACTGACTTTTTTCCTAGCAGGTGCCAACCGTTAATTTGAGAAGAATCCTGTGCATAAGTTGTTTAGTAATCAATCGTTTTAATTGGATCTTCATTTGTGATCCTGGTCTTTCATGTCTGATAGGTGTGCCCATATATGGCATAGTGGCATATATTACAAGATGCATCTTAGTGTGGAACACACACACACACACACACACACACAGAGAGAGAGAGAGAGAGAGAGAGAGAGAGACTGAAGAGCATGTTTCCATAAAGCACTGAATGCAATCTTCCAGCAGTGGGCAGGTGGGTAGATTGTGCGGACAATAAAACTTTAAAAGCTCTTAACTGCAAAGTACCCTTGCTTGCCCTTCAGTCAAAACACATTAGAAAGTCTTTCTAGTGTAGATGTTGTCAAAGACTCCAGTGAGGAAGCAAACAAACAGGACTCAAATCTTAGCCAATTAGACTATCCTAAGGCTTTTCCTCCGGTTCTGATCCCTTATTTTTTTTCCCTTCCTCCTTTTTTCCCTTCATCTCCTGTGTATCAAATGAGCTTTAGAAAGAAAGGGGGGAAAAAAGGAAAACAGAGAAGAGCGATTTCAAAGGCTGTTCTCTTGTCGTGTCCATTAATGATCTCCTTTGGAAGGCTGATGGCTTATGGGAGAAGTAGACCTCTTGATTCCCTAAACCCCCCCAAAAAAGTGATTAAAAAGTTTGATGGCATTGGGCATTACGTGCAGCTCCCATTTCAATGGACATGTGTCCTTATCCAACACAATTCTTTTAATGTATGATTCTTTTTCACCCTCAGGGTGTTTTTTTCCCTCCACAGAACAAGAATTTTAGGTATTCTGATTCTAAGTTGAAATAGACGACAAAGATAGATATCAAAATGGTTCACTCAGGGCCTTCACTGTTTTTTCTCTCTCTCATCATAAAATAATTATATATCCACAGGTAGGTATTAAAGAGAAACAAATTATGAACAAATGTTCTGGAATCCATATTCATTTCTCTCTGAACCACTGTTTCAAAGGCTGCAGCTGTAAGTTGGCATTTTGCTTCATGCTAGATTTGCAAATTGAGGAAAGAAAAGTTTCTGAAGAGGTAAGTGTTGCTCTTTTCCAGAAAATTAAAACAAAACTTCTGGGGATCTTAAATGTATAATTATTGATGTTGTAAGGGATCACATTCATTTCCTTTACTGAATTAATATCAAAGCTCTGATATTAATTTTGTTTCTTTCAGGAAAGTGCTTCAACATATATAGCAGGACTTCCCACTAATAGAATGATGCCATAAATATATATTTTGATATAAAATTTATACTCTCCTCTCCTCCTGTACTACTACACTATGGCGATTGGCCCAAAGTTACCCATCCAGCTTTCATGCTAAAGTGGGACTAGAATTCACAGCTCCTGGTGATTGGCCCAGAATCACTCAGCTGTCAGGGCTCCAGTAGCCACCTCCATTTTTAATCATGAGTTTCTAGCCAGGTCTTTCAGACAGCTTAAAGATGATTTATTAGGAGTGAACATGCCAGCGCTACCTGGGTGCAGCTGACTCTGAGACACATCATTCATTTCACCCTTGACCCTGGTTTTCCCCCACCCCCTGGGTGTATCATAATTCATATTCTCCAATGGGACACACCCATAGCCAAGAGTCATCAATCATGCTCTCCAGTAATAATCTTGCGCACCAGAAGCTTCAGCCGCCTAGAAATTATCTATGAAAATATTTAAGGAATGCACTATTCCCTTTTTGCTGGCAACTCTAAAAAACCAGAGAAATATTTTTGAGTTGACATCAACTAGTTGTCATATCTAAGGCGGAACTAGAATTCATAGTCTCCTGGCTTCTAGCCTGGTGCTTTAACCACTAGAGCAAACTGGTCAGTCACATGACCAAGCCAATTTTAGAACCTTTTTTCTGGCAGTTGTTAAGCAAATGCTGCAATCGTTAAGCGAACCCAAACTGGTAGTAAGTTGAGGATTACCTTTAATCAAAAGATGAATTTTGGCTGCCATTTTGCTGTCATTTTTCTGAATCTGTCCCTTTCATCCCCCTTGGGTGGGTTGGTGACTTTGAGATCAGAATAAGATAATCAGAGTTGGAAGGGACCCTGTAGGTCATCTGGTCCAACCCCCCACCCAAGCGGGAGACCCTACACCATTTCTGACAAATGGCAGTCCAATCTCACCTTGAAAGCCTCAAGTGATGAAGCTCCCACAACTTCCGGGGGCAAGCTGTTCCACTGGTTGATTGTTCTCACTGTCAGAAAGTTTCTCCTTATTTCCAGGTTGAATCTCTCCTTGTTCAGTTTCCATCCATTATTCCTTGTCTGGCCTACAGGTGCTTTAGAAAATAGCTTGACCCCTTCCTCCTCTCTGTGGCAGACCCTCAAATCTTGGAAGACCGCTATCATGTCTCCCCTGGTCCTTCTCTTCCCTAGACTAGCCAGGCCCAGTTCCTGCAACCGTTCATTGTATGTTTTAGCCTCCAGTCCCCTAATCATCCTGGTTCCTCTTCTCTATACTCAACATCTTTTTTGTAATGTGGTGAACAAAACTGGATGCAGTACTCTAGGTGTGGTCTTACTAAGGCTTTATAGAGTGGTATTACTGCTTCCCTTGATCTCGATTGATCAAGAAGTAAATCTGAGAAGCCCTCGTAATCAGTTTAGCTCCACAAACGCCCAGCCTTTCTCCTTTCCAAAACACCCTTTCAAAGTCGCAACTGTTTCCTTCTCCCCCCCCCACAAAGGAGGGTGAATTTTTAATTAGTCTTTTTCCACAAAAGGGAGGGGGAAATAGGCCAAAACATCTTACAATGTCAATAGCCCCCATAGCATATATATTTTTCAAAAAAAATATATATATCTTTAGGTCCTCTTTACCCCAAAAGCACATGTACCACTTGTGTCTTCTTAGGTGCAATCTTTTCTTTTCCTTTACTTTTTCCAACTTCCTTTATTATCGAACTGTGAGGAGGTGGGAGGAGGTAGGATAAAATCTGCCTCCTCATTTTCTATTCTTTCTTTCTTTTTTTTTTTTAACTCAATGGGGAAAGAGCCAATGTATGAATATGGCACCCTCGTAATGATTTAATTCGAGCTTAATGAAATTTTCATTGCAACCTGCTGTTCATTTTAATGGCCTTTGAAAGACAATAGAACAATGGCTGCAGGGAAGGGAAGATTTTCAACGGCACGCATTTGTTTAAAAGCCCCAACGTTCTCTGACTTTCTCCCTGCTCCCCAACAACTGTACATATGAATGCACACCTCTTTCCCTCATCTTTTCACAAAGCCGGAAGTCTTTTGTTTGTGCCCTATATTTGTTTTTGTTTTAGTGGAGCTGAGATAATGCATAAGCTCTGTTACCGTTCTTACATCGAACCGCAACCTTTGCTTAATGGAGTTGCTGGTGTGTGGATGGCTTCCCACTCAACACTGTTTTTACAAACACGCCCCCATCCTTGCCAATATCTCTTCCTCATTATCTCCTCCTCCATCAACTCTAGAACTTGGGCTTCATCTTCAGAAGCATAAAAATTAGGAAACCTCTTCGTGGCCAAGTTGGTATCTCTGGATAAATACAAACAAGAAGTTTTCCATTTTCTTAATGTGTCCTTTTTGGGAGTGGGAAGGGAGATGGAGAAAGTTGAGACAAATGTCCATTAAACAAAGCTATGGTCCCACCAACTCCTGATTAAAAGGGGGGAAGTTCATGTGCAATCAAGGCACCGATGCATTTGGATATATGAATGGGAAGACCGAATTTGCAGGTCCGACAATTAAAGCTTCTACAGAAAATAAGAAAATGAAATTTTGCACACCTAATGTTTTCTCAAATAGCCACATGACATCTGGGATGATGAGACATGGCTTCATTTACATCTACTTTCATTGGCAACTTTAGCAAGACATAAAAACCTGTGGTTCCTGGGTGTTTGAGTTGTACCCAAATCCTTAAAATCTCTGACCAGAGGAAATTTCATACCTCTTGTGATGACCCAGAGTATAACGTAACAAACGTAACAAAATCCAAAACGTAAATAAATGTCCTTTAATACCTCCGACTTGGCCCCACTGTTCAATAATTCTCAGTTGGAGATAAAACATACTCAAAAATAGTCTTCAAAAGAAAGCAATACAGTCCGAATTTAATGAGCAGATAGAGGTGAAAATAAAAACCAAACAAACTACAATGATGAAATTTCCACAACGGAATAGGAGTAGTATTTACCAAATTCAAGGAGCGAAGCCCCATCTGTGGAATGCAGGCAGCATGCAAAACCATGTCCCCTCTGGTCTACGGAAAAACTTCTCTCCATGGAACCATCATTCTATTTATCATCATTTATATACAGCAGGTGTCTTCAAACTTGATAACTTTAAGACTTGTGGACTTCAACTCCCAGAATTCCTCCTCCAATCATGTTAGCTCAGGAATTCTGGGAGTTGAAGTCCACAAGTCTTAAAGTTATCAAGTTTGAAGACACTTCATATACAGTGTAATGTTATATATAAATATATCTGATATATTGTATATATGATTACAAGGGCTGTGGATAAACAATATGTGCAGCTCCCTGCATTCAGATTCTTAAAAAGTAGAGGAAAAGCACATTATAGATAGAGAAGAAGAAATTGATATAATGAGAACACATAGATTTAAAAAAAAAAATCAAAATCAAGCAATTAGTACTATCAGAGCATCCCTTTTGAAAGAGCATCTCTTTTATGACACAATGGTTTGGAAGATGGACTCTAGAGAAAGGCAATTTATAATCTCTTAAGATGCCTGCAGGCCCAAATGCGTCTTATTGTAGCTCCTGAGCTTTTCAACTGCTTTGCTGCAATTCAGCAACAAACCACTGAGATATGGGGGCACAATTTCCCACTGATTTGCACCTGGAAATGAAAAGAAGGGGTAGAGGGATAAGCTTGCTCAAGCTTACGAATTACACAATTAAAACAGGGTACAAGTAATCCTTCATGTACAAACATAATTGAGCCCAGAATTTAAGTCACAGGTTGTGGCAGTTGTCAGTCAAAGTGTCATATTGACTGGATTTGAAGTTACCTTTTTTTTTTTTTTAACAATGGTCATTAAGAAAACACCATGGTGGTTAAGTAAATCCTTTTCCCCAATAGGCATTTCTCCCCCCAGAAACCAGAACTAAATGCCAGAGATTGGCAAAAACATGGCAAATTGCGGTCACATAAGGTGAGCCAGTTGCCAAACAACCAAAATGTGATCACGGCTTCATTTGCCCAATATCCAAACCTTGGTGACTGTCTTAACCCACTTTTTCCGTTCATAGAATACACTGGATCCTAAGATAACCAAAAGATTTAAGTTTCATATAGTTCACACAGCCACAGATACACAACCAAGCCAGTTCAGGATAAAGACGACAACCACAACCGACCAACACATTGTACGTTAAGTCTCAACCAGTGGTGGCATTCAAATTGGTTTACCACCGGTTCAGTGGGCGTGGCTTGGTGGGCGTGCTTTGCGCGGACAGAGGTTTTCCTCCTGACCTTCTCCTGCACTCTCCCTGTCTCTTCAACAGCTGATGCATGACAATCCACTGTGCCGTGTGATGCATCTGAGCGTCAAAAACAGGAAATAAAGGTCAGTTATGGAGCCAGGGCGAGTGGGTGGACCCAGCAGTTGATCGTCGGAGTGAACCAGATCACTCCCAGATAATCTTCAGAGCTACTGGTTCGGCCAAACCGGGCCGAACCAGTAGAATCCCACCCCTGGTCTTAACTCTAGTTAACAATACTTTGTGAACACGGCTGTCATAAATCTTCGTAGTAGCATGAGGAATAACTGTCTCTAAAGGAACACTAGTTAGAATAGAATAGAAAAGAACAGAAATGAATAGAATCAGAAATGAATAGAATAGAATCAGAAATGAATAGAATGGAATGGAATGGAATGGAATGGAATGGAATAGAATAGAATAGAATAGAATAGAATAGAATAGAATAGAATAGAATAGAATAGAATAGAATAGAATAGAATAGAATAGAATACTTTATTGGCCAAGTGTGGTTGGACACACAAAGAATTTGTCTTTGGTGCATGAACTAAACAAGATTGAAAGAAAGTGAATATTAGCATAGGTATTCCCCTCCCCCACAAAATATTTCTACTCTTCTATCCCCCAAATCATTATTTTCAGCCTGGCATTTAATGGCTGGGTATCAAAGCTCTGGCCAAGTTGAATTGGAACATGTACAGGAAATCTCTCTTGCATGTGTTTCCTTTTATTAACCTGTAGTTAAAAGAGACCCCTATGATACTGAGAAGCTGCCTAGGCAGATACATCGCAGGAGACATTATGAAAGCTAAGCACAGTTTGAGATCTCTTTCCATCCCTTTGGAAGACAAGCAAGCATCCTTCTTCAAATGCTACCCATCTTTGTTTTGCAGGAGAACAAAGGTTCAGATTTTCATTTTAAAAAATATATTTATGAATAGGCTGCGATGGAGAAATGGTGGCAGTCGGAATGCAACTTAATAGAATAACCGAATTGGAAGGGACCTTAGAGGACTGCTAGTCCAACCCCCTGCTCAAACAGGACACCCTATATCTTTTCAGACAAATGGCTGTCCAGTCTCTTCTTAAAAGCTTCCAGTGGTGGAGCACCTACCACTTCTGAAGGCAAGCTGCTCCACTGGTTGACTGGTCTTACTGTCAGAGTTCTCCTTATTTCTAGGTGGTTTCTCTCCTTAGTTGGTTTCCATCCATTGCTTATAATTATTACCTTTATTGTCAGAGTACAACATGCGTACAGTGAGATTGGCTGAGCCTCCCTTTGTGCACCCACACCTATACACAACTCACAGTGAGGACAGAAGTCCCTAACCCAGTCCCAATCTTAATATCCTATGCGACCTTGTTGCACAATGCGCTGGTCCCTCAAGTCTGTCATATTACTTTGACATGAAGTTATTTTCCATTCAGAAGTCTGACAGTCCACGGGTAGAAACTGTTCTTCACCCTGTTGGTGCAGCTGGCTATGCTTCTCTATCTCCTACCCAATGGTAGGAGAGTGAAGAAGTGCTGACCGGGATGTGAGTCATCCCTGAGGATTTTCCTCACTCTGCTAAGGCAGCGAGCCCTAGTGAGGTCATCTAATGGTATCAGGGAACAGCCCATGATGTTTTGTGCTGTGCTCACCACCCTCTGTAGTGTCTTCCTATCTACGGCTGTCAAGCCAACATATCACACCGTAATGCAATATGTGGGGACACTTTCTATTGTGGAGGTCATCCGTTGTTGTTCCACTTCTTGTCCTACCTTCAGTGCTTTGGACAATAGGTTGACCTCCTTTTCTTCGTGGCAGCCCCTTAGATATTGGAACATCACTATTTTGTTATCCTAGTCCTTCTTTTGGTTTTTCCTGCCTAAGTGTTTTCTCAACATTGATTTTCTTTTTGATAGAGAGGGAGGCCCAGTCTTCAAATCTGTCAAGAGCCATCTGGATCTTGAGCCTATCTTCTGGAGAGTTGGCTATGCCTGCCAGCTGCAAATTCGATGAGTTCCCCATCTATTTCCTCAATCAAAATCTAATCCATGGAGCCAGCTAAGGCCCAAAGGCGATTCATTTGAATCCTCCTCTCTTTAAAACAAGTTCCATTATGAAGAGCAAGATTTCTTTCCTTGTCCATCTGAACAACATTAACAACCAACAGGATGTGGGCAGGAAGGAATCTCCACTGCTCCAATCACCATGGTGATTAGTTTTCACTGAACAAATTTAGATGGTCCACACAGCTGACAGCTACAGTTGGATACTGGCCAAACCCTACAAGGGATGAAGCTGGACTGGTGTTTGCAATGGTGTGAAGAATTCAGAAGTATTTCAGGGTCTATTTTTAGTGAATTCACCATCCATCATTTATTGTAATGGCACAACGGTGTCTCTAAACTCTTTTTTTTTTTACCACTGCTGTGCCATAAAACGCTGGCTTCTCTGAAAACGCCTACCTTTTGTGCCAATATCTAGAAAATGAAGGAAGGGAATGATGAATCAGTACAAACATTTTCTATTCCAATGTATGGAGGTAAAGGGAGGAGAGGGAAATTACAAGGAAAAACAAGGATTGTTCGATGCAGAACCAAGCCAAACACTGTCCACTGAACCAAATACACCCCCCTTTATAAAGTGTACAGATCAGTGGTGGGATTCAAATGTTTTTACTACTGATTCTGTGGATGTGGCTAGGTGGGCAAGACCATGTGATTGGGTGGGCATGGCTTTTTTGCAGCAACCCCCCCTCCATTTTTGGGGCCTTCTGGGCCTCAGGTAAGCCTCCTGGGGGGTGTTTTTGCTTCCCAAGAAGCTTCCCTTGGGCCCAGGAAGGCAAAAAATGAAGCGCCCCCCCTCTCCATTTTTTGCCTTCCTGGGCCTCAGGAAAACCTCCTGGGCGAAATAGTAAGACAACGTGGGGAATCCCAGAACAGCTGATCATAGGAACAGCTGATTGTTGGGAGGGGAAAAAATACCTTAAGAAGTGACTGGGCAGGGAAGAACGCAGTCAACAATGTCAGGCGTGTGCGCAATGTTGCGCATGCATGATAAAGACTGACTGGGCGGAGGGGTGACTGGGTCGGGGGCGTAGCCAGCGAGAAGTTACTACTGGCTTGGTGACCCACACCAAATCCTTGCTACCGGTTCACTTGAACCGGTGAGAACCGTCTGAATACCACCACTGGTATAGATAGTCCTCAACTTACAACCACAATTGAGCCCAACATTTATGTTGCTAAGTGAGAAATTTGTTCAGTGAATTTGGCCTCATTTTACTACTTTTCTGAGCACATTCGTTAAGCGAATCACTCTTAAACTAGAAGTATGATTGTTAAGTGAATCTGGTTTTCCCATTGACTTTGCTTGTCAGAGGGTTACAAAAGGAGATCACATGACTCCGGGACATTGCAACCGTCATAAATGTGAGTCAGTTGTCAACCATTCGAATGTAAATCAGGTGACCATGGAGATGCTGCAAAGGTCATAAATTGAAAAATCCTGTGAGCTAGGGTTGAAGTTTGGTCAGAGAGTGACCAGCCCAAAGTCACGTAATGAGCTTTCTTGGATCTCCTCAAACTTAATCTACCACTTTAAGTAGTGCACCACACTGGATCTTATTTTAGGGCAGTAAAAGCATTAATCAAAGATCTGAACAGAATTGTGAACCCCAAATCTTGCTCCAATAATGCTGCTAATTTCAGTGGCCTACTTTCCCAACGTTTTGAGCAAGGGAGACCCACAGCCACAAAGGAACTGCAGAACAATATTCTTAATGAGTTAAAAAATATACATGCAACAGCAAAACTATTTCCACTTCCCAGAATTGAGGAAAATCTTTACCCTACTCATATGAGAGACAAGGTTCATCCACTCTGCTCCTTACCACCCCAAATGTTAAATGCAGTTCCACCCATCAAAATAATACCCAGCTCTATTCTAGCATTTCAACATTTTGGACATCCTCAAGGGGAAGCATTTTATTAGTTCTTAGAGGGAAGGATATGAAGTTCCTCGAATCAAAAAATAGCAGGGAAAGAACACTCCAAATGCCCAAACCTGATTACCAGTTAAAACCTTCCTACTAGGTCACCCTTCTTCTGGATTCAACATCACCGCACTTCATTCTAAGGAATATCTCCAGAGTACAATTGCTTCAGGCAGTTCTTTGATGGAGAGAGAAATCCCTATTACATTTTGCTTTGGCAAAAGGGCAAATAATATCTATTAATTTAGGATAGTTTTAAATTGCAAATCTACTCTAAGACATGCATGGGGATGGCCAGCATGAAGGGTAGAGTTCACTTCCCGATGAAGCTGCTTGGCGAGTCTCAGTGCAATATATCTTCAGAGGTCTATTTTGGCTAATCTTTTATATCGCAAGAAGAACATGGATCAGAGGTGGTATTCAGCAGATTCTGACCAGTTCTGGAGAACTTGTAGCAGAAATTTTGAGTAGTTTGAAGAACGGGCAAATGCCACCTCTGACTGGCCCTGCCCCCATCTATTCTCTGCCTCCCGAGTCCCAGTTGATCGGCTGGGTCTTCTTTGGTTGCCCTGCCCAGGAGAACAGAGCTGGAAAAAAAAGTTAGTGGGGTGGGGAGGGAATGGGGATTTTGCAGTATCCTTCCCCTGCCACACCCACCAAGCCACGCCCACAGAACCGGTAGTAAAATTTTTGAATCCCACCACTGACATGGATGCCTCACCTTACATAATAAACATAAGTATAACAAAGTATCTTAATATCATAAGGAATGGTGGGAGTAATGTATAAAGACTACAGGTAAGATTTGTTTTGATGCAAGATTTGAAAGGCAAATTTAAAAGGCATTTTAGTGTCTTCCAAATGTTTGGGATGACAGAGCTTACAAATTCTTAAGTCGGACAAGGTTGGCTGTGGCTGATGGAAGCTGATTCCCCAAATCTCTGGAAGGCATCTTGTTATCTCCCTCTGTTTCAGATTATGGGTTAATTTGCATATCAAATTAAGTAATGGTTTGGTGTTATAAGAATGAGCTGCAGAAAACCTTCCATCTCTACTTCCTCTTCTGGTTCAGACAAGAAAAAAAAAATTGAAAAAAATTCAATTAAATCTCAGTCTATTGTGATATCGAAACACGGACCAAATAAGGGTCACCTTTCATGCTTTCATTGAAGCACCTCAGGTTTAAACCACAGAAATTAAGCGGGCTTAATTCAGCCAACAGTCACCATAATTTATGGTTTGGAGAACTCATTCTGCCTCAGATAATCAATAATGGAAACTGAAACTTAGCTATCTTTCTACGACTATGCAGAAGGAAGGAAGAGAAAGGAGAAACATGCTCCCAAGACTCACAACAACTTCTGATTGTCATTGTAACATATACAATATGTTCAACAATCCCTATATTATTGGATTCCCATCATTTATAGGGCCTATAGCGAAGGAAATTGCTGGTCATGAGCTTTCTGGTCATATTTCAAGTTGAGTTGAGACTGTGGGAGATAAAAGGAAAGAATGAGAGAAGGGAAAGATGGACTTTTGCCCAAAACTAAGGGAACCTTGGCAGAATCTGATAGGCACAAGTGTTCTCAGAAGCTAAGCATGCCCGGAACTGAGGAAGAAAATATCTCCTTGCACAGGAAACAATTTCAGAACCATTTGTAGCCTGATCTCCACAATCAGTAGAAGAAAGATGCCAACTACAGAATGCCTGGCACACACTGTAGGAAAAACAGGAAGTTTTTGTCCATCTACACCCTGGATGGCTGTATATTATCAATCGCGGTGTCCTCTTTATGTGTAATATATGAAGGGAAAAACCACAGGCATAAGCAGACTCATTTTCCTGAACGTAGGGAGTCCAGTTGATCAGAGTAGTAAAGTCAACATTTCTCCTTACCTTCAGGCTCATTCTTGATCATCTCCTCCATCTTCCTCTGTTTGAGAGTGTCCACCACATCTGCTAGGCTTCCTTTACGCCGTTCAGGAGTTCCCAGTGCCGTGCTGGAAAATGATTCTCCACTTTGACGCCCACCTTCGTCGGCCTTCGAGGGGGAGGTAGATGAGTTGTGTGGGGCAAATGAAGACATCACTTTATTGCTATCAACTTCCTGGAAGGGAAAAGAAGGTCATATGTAGCAACCCTTAGAAACATACAAAAACACATTTGCATGTACATTGGCAAAAAAAGAAGAAGAAGAAGGAAGACCTGTCCTTGGCTTGGTTAATTATTATTTGTTTATAAATGAACATTTACTTCAAAGAACCAGTTGGGATGATGGGATGGGTGAAGTGGGGGATATACAGAAAACAAAGGCTTTCTAGCAACAATAAAACAAGATTACAGGATCAAAAGAGGAAAAAATTGGGAAAAGAAACATTTATATGTATAGCATGTAGGTGTCTGTGTGTATGTCTCTGTGTGTTTATAGACACAAACACAAAGAGAAATGAGTTCTCCAAATGAGAACTGTTGATGTTCACTAGTTTTCCAATAATAAGGTTATGGATTACCTTTAATTGTTTGCTTCTCTACAGTGTTTAATGGTCAACCTTAACAGATTTTTTTTTCCTTTTTGCTGAATAATAATCTATATCCAGTTTGTTTTCTTTTCTTTTATGCAGAGCTTAGTATCAGGATAATGGTTCTTGAAAATGAAACACTCAGATGCTAAATGCCCAGTTCTGTTTTGGTGTCTTCAAAACTTTTCCCATCTCAACATACCCAGGCCATGTGCACACATGCAAACGCTCACACACAAACGCACACAGATGGCCACAGGGTATGATTAAAAAACATGTTAACATGGTAGCCATGCTGGACTGACTGAAACTGTCAGGCACAAAGAATCGGGACCGTAAGTGGCAGTTAAGAAGTTTTATTGCTCAAACCTTTGCACCAGAATCTAGTCAACTAAGGTCCAATACTAAACTGGCACCAGGTAAAGATTAACTGAATTCAAGAGGTGTTCAGCTGAAGACTGTTTGTGGTAACGTATCAATTCTAGGCTGATGACTCACTTAACGCTGCCACCCAGATCTTTTTGCGCCTCTCCTACATCAGATCTACATTTTTTTTTACCCATGTCACACTTTGATTGAACATTTGCAGCTACCACCCTGATTTTCTGACCATTTCCTGCAGACCTCCTTGACAATTCCACCAGCTATTCAATTTTTTTTCCTGCATAATTCAGCTCATTTAGATATTTCTAATTTATTCTCTTCCTTACCCCAGTCCCATATCACTTTTCTGTATTTTTTTAAATAATTCTTTTAAACACAAAGTTCCTGATACGTAGATGGTCATAATGATGCTTGCAAATGCCAGGCCAAATGAAAAGCATCCTCCCCTCCAACAACGGTGAGATGTGACTCTCATTAAAGCCACCAAGCATATTCTCACCAGTTTTAATGGATTTGACTCTTAATAGCCACATTCTGCTTTCTCATGATGAAACCATAATTCTTCACACCTTCCGATATTTCAAACGTTGCTTCCCTCCCCCTGTGCTGTCCTGCTTTGCTCTCTCTCTCTCTCTCTCTCTCTCTCTCTCTCTCTCTCTCTCTCTCTCTCTCTCTCTCTCTCTCTCTCTCTCTTGCAAATTTTCTTTTAGTTTCTTCCTGTTAGCATCTCTTAAACTGCCTGTTTTGTTGGTGGACTATAATTGTCTTTCTATGGTCTTTATGCATAACTGAGGTGATGCTCTTTTTCTTAAAAAAACAAAACTGCAGCACAACATATATTAAACCTTAAAGTTGCTGTAAGAATCCTTGTTTTAATAGCCCAACTAAGGTTGGGTTCAGTGGTGGGATTCAAATTTTTTTACTACTGGTTCTGTGAACGTGGCTTGGCTTGGTGGGCGTGACTTGGTCGGCATGGCAGAGGAAGGATACTGTAAAATTCCCATTCCCTCCCCACTCCTGGGGGAAAGTTACTGCAAAATCCCCATTCCCTCCCCACCCCACTAACCTGCTTTCCAGCTCCGTTCTCCTGTGCAGAGCAACCAAAGAAGACCCAGCCAATCAGCTGGGACTGGAGAAGCAGAGAATAGAAGGGGCGGGGCCAGTCAGAGGTGGGATTTGCTGGTTCTCCGAACGACTCAAAATTTCCGCTACCGATTCTCCAGAACTGGTCAGAACCTGCTGAATACCCACCTCTGATTGAGTTCCATATTTTTTCCAGTTCAGGACACTTTTATCCCATTTCTGCTTTAATTTGTAATTTTTAAAAATAACTTCATACAGAAACCTGTAAGCTTTTTTTTTTTGGGGGGGGGTGTTTCATATTTCTATAATACAAACTTCTTTTAATATACCATTTTATAGAACATAGAAAAATAGGGTTGGAAGGGATTTTGGAGATTTTCTAGTCCAGCATCTGCCCATGGCAAGAGATCCTCCTGTACCATTTTGGACAAATGCCTCAGCAACCCAGAACTTCTGGAGTGAAGCCATTCCACTGATTAATTGTTCTCACTGTCAGGAATTTTCTCCTTAGTTCTAGGCTGGATCTCTCCTTAATTATCTTTTCTACCTGTTACTCCTTTTTCCTGCCCTAGGGTGCTTTGGAGAGTAGGTAGACCCTCTCTTCTCTATGACAGCCCCTAAGTTACCGAAAGACTGCTATTCTATCACCCCTAGCCCTTCTCTTCGTTAGACTAGACATACATAATTCCCTCCGTAACCTTAATCATGGCAAAATAAAATAAAGGTGTTCTGCAAATTTGTCTTGAGGCACATGCAAAACTCTCTTAAACATTTAGTTCTTCCTTGACAAAATTCAGAAGATTTGGGGAAATCTCGTGTTACAATAAAACAGCAGGCTCAACATTCTTATGCTTGCCTATCCTCTAAACTAGGATTTTAATCTTGGCTTCCTTTTGTTTCTGGGAACTACAAACATGATTAATCCAGATAAAGTATTTAAAGTAAGAGCAACCAATTCATTCACCCTTTATTCTCAAGTGTCTCTCGTTAATATTTAACGTTAAATTTCTAACATTGATCTAAGTTTTCTAAGAGAGCAATTGACAAAAACCACAATTTCCTTGAAATACCAAAGAAGCAATGCCTTTGAGTTAAGCTTGGTTCTTGTTTCATATTTTTGGTGGCAATTATGCAAGCAATCTTCTTTCTTGCTTCTGAGGTTTCAGTATAGCCTACAATCCTGAAAATCCCCCATCCAAATATTAACCAAAGTCTACCCTGCTCAGCTTCTAAGAACATCTGAGACCAGCTGGAGTAGATGATTCCATTTATTAAGAAGGAAGAAGAATTTATTAGGATGTATTATTTATTAGACTTTAGTGATAATTTGTTAGAACTCATCATTTATTATTAATACAAATTAATAATTTTAACATTTAAGAATTCGTAGATTTGTTCCTTCTTTAAGATGGAAGTAGGATTGTTTTGACAACAATATATTTAGTTTATTTTAGTTACTATCATTAGGAAAGGGAGAGGTCTACCGCAAAACCATTACTATATTTTTGTTGCTGCTGTATTACTTATATTTCATTATTGTAAAAGTAATTTATTAGTTTTAAAAAATACAAAATTATCAATGAAAGGAGGAATGCCATTAATAAATGAAAGTGAAAATCAGAAATAAATCACACACTTAGGCAGGGCTTCCATCTCTATTTTTCTTTCTCTTCCCTCACTCCTAATTTTCCCCCTTGAAGACATTCGTTCTCATGCTTTAATTAAAACATTTCCATGTTTTAATTATTCTCTATTAATTAAAACATTAATTAATTAAAAATTCCTGTGTTTTAATTATTCTGTGTTCTGTATTCCATGTTCTGTGCTCATGTTACTGGCATTTCAACCTTCGTATCTTCATGTTTCTATCAACAGATTTATGAGGTTAACTTGTGTGTGTGTGTGTGTGTGTGTGTGTATGTTACACACACACACACACACACACATGTTTATACATGTAGATGTATGAATACATATAGCATACTTAAACTCACCAACTGTTGGAATAATTTACTTTTTGTTATCGTGAATCTCATGCTAATGAATGCTACTGGAACATACATCAAATCAATATATATATATATAATTTGCTATAGATAGATATAGATATAGATAGATATAAACCAAGCCTGTACTTACCACCATTCCAGGGATCCTTACCTTCTCAATTCAAAGGAGAAAAGGATTTTCATTGGAATGGCAATAATATTTCTCATAACCAGAGCCCCTCTCAAGACGGGTCCATCAGGAAATAATCCAACAGGAAGTTGTTATTCTTACTCAAGGACAGTTTTTCCACCAACTACAGAACATCCCTCTTCTCAAGTTAAAGATAAAACAGGTTTCTGCTCTTTCCTGCTGAGGTCAATAATCTTCCTTTGTTAATCTTGATGAAGCTTTGCTTAATCTATTCTCTCTCTACACACACACACACACACACACACACACCTATCATCTTTCTAAAGTCATGTCATTCAACAATGAAGTTTTACTAGCTGTGGGTGTTTTTTTTCTTTCTTGACTCCCCATCCACCAAATTCATATTTCTTTTCCCGAAATGATTTTGGGGAAAGTTGTAATTATTTCAATGGTGTGCATGCATCAGCAGGGAAAGCTTATGCCCACACTGTTCCTACTTTCTACTTATTCTAAACTAACCGTAATCGAGACTCGTGGAGATTCTCAGTTCATCTAAGTCATGGTTGTCCCAAAGGTGCTTTTTTTTTTTTTTTCAAAAAGGCAACTGGACTTTCTCTGTTTTTTTTTTTTTTTTAACCCTTTGCAAATGTTTCACTTCTTATGCAGGAACTTCTTCAGTTCTGAACTGAAGTGAAGCTTTTTGGATGAGAAGTGAAACATTTTCAATGGGGAAAAAATGCAGCTGCCTTTTGGAAAAGCATGTTCGGAATAATCAAAACTCACTTTTCTAGAATAAGCATCTCTTTAAAAATCAAATGTATCAATTTGATTTTATCAATTGTTTTGATTTTGTTGAAAGATACATCAGTTCCGGAAGCAGTATTTAAAAAGAGCTGTGCATTTTTGAAAGCTGAACTGTGGTTTAAAGAATGCCGCATTTAGCTAACAACATTTGGGAATACCTTGAAACAAATATCCCTTGTCCCTGGACCAAATCTTAGCTGAAGACAGCAGCTGTCTATTCCAGTGGGAACAAAAGGAGCTGCTTTTAAGATGATCCCCATAGGAGCTGCTAATGTCTCTGTGCAAACACTTAATCAAACTTTGAATCCAAATATCAGCACAACTCTTTCATTACAATGCATTTTTAATTGATTTGTTTGATTTATATAGCTGCTCGTCTCACTTTTACATGATTTTAAGCAGCTTACAATCAAATAAATAAAGACACATTGGATACCACAGCATTCTACCCTATCCCTTTTTCTAAACTGGTGCCTTAGCCACTAAACCAAATTGGCTCTTTTTTCTACACAACTCCTGGGCCACAGCTGCCTTATTGATCTGTTCTATTACTTGCAACTGGATTTGTAGAGTTGTAAATGATTCTTGACACTTGACGAGTGTAACTTTTCTTTTACGTACACTGAGAGCATATTCACTGAGACAAATTCCTTGTGTGTCCAGTCACACTTGGCCAATAAAGTATTCTATTCTATTCTATTCTATTCTAAAGGTAAAGTTCCCCTCGCACATATGTGCTAGTTGTTTCTGGCTCTAAGGGGTGGTGCTCATCTCCGTTACAAAGCCAAAGAGCCAGCGCTGTCCACAGACGTCTCCGCAGTCCTGTGGCCAGAATGACTACATGCTGAAGCGCTCGGAATGCTGTTCCCTTCCCATCAAAGTGGTCCCTATTTTTCTACTTGCATTTTTACATGCTTTTGAACTGCTAGGTTGGCAGAGGCTGGGACAAGTAACGGGAGCTCACTCCATTATGCAGTGCTAGGGATTTGAACCGCCGAACTGCCGACCTTTCTAATCAACAAGCTCAGCGTCTTAGTCACTGAGCCACCGTGTCCCTACTATAGAGTTGTACTTCATCTTAAAAAAATCTTGATGTGAAATAATAAGGGGATAAAAGTAATGAGCGCACGAGCCACCAGCATCCCTCAAAAAGCATGGCTTTAAGATATGTAAAATATCAAATCCCTAATCTCAGTCAGTCTGAAAGTTGAAGTCCAAAATATGTAAAGGACTCTCATAACCTCTTTCGTTCAAAGATAGAGCTCTAAAGAGTTCTGCCACTTACTATTCTCACTGGGCATTAAAATGACATTGTAAAATATGCAAAAATTGCAGGAAAACTTTGAAATTCAGTACCGGCATCATCAGGGGTGGGCTTCAAAAACTTTATCAATGGGTTCTCTGCCCAGTTGCTGGGTGGGCGTGGCCATGGTGGGTGTGGCCTAGTTGGCCTCCTGCACCACCTTGGGAGGGGGGCATTTTTGCCCTCCCCAGGCTCCGGAGGCTTTCCTCGAGCCTCTGGGAAGATGACAATGGCCTCCCCGGGCTCTGGAGGCTTTCCTCGAGCCTCTTAGAAGATGAAAATGGCCTCCCCGGGCTACGGAGTCTTCCCTCGAGCCTCTGGGGAGATGAAAATGGCCTCCCGGGGCCTCCGGAGGCTTTCCTCAAGCCTCTGGGAAGATGAAAATGGCCTCCCGGGTTCCGGAGGCTTTCCTCGAGCATCTGGGAAGATGAAAATGGCATCCCCGGGCTCCGGAGGCTCTCTGGAAGCCAGAACTAGGCCCGTTTCTGGCCTTCCCGAACTTCTGGGAGGCCCGTTTTTTGTCCTCCCCTCCTATCACACCCTGCACTTACCTGCATCCAAAACAGGCCGCTAGGGGACTCCTGTGAGGGGAGGGGTAGGGTGGGCAGAGCCAGCCAGGAGTGGGATTTGGGGGTTCTCTGAACTGCACAGAATCCTAGCTAGAGGCTCTCCTGACCCCCTGTGAACCAGCAGCCCACCCCTCGGCATCATCCTTCGACATCCAGCTCTGCATCTTTACAATGTGAGCAAAAAGCAAGGAACAGAGATTATTCCTTCTTCTCCGAAGACCACCAGCAAACACTTTGAAACCACAAAATTATAGCTTCAGAGCCACTGATGAATTTAGGAAAAGCTTTCTCTTCCCTAGCTGTCCCCTCCACTACTCACCCACAAACAGACTGAGCTCCAAATTGTTCTGTTGACCTGAGCTAATTCAGCTGCCTGTATTTGTGTAATTATAAGCCAGAAAGCTAAAACGTTACTGCCTGTCTGAGGAGCATAATGAATGGATAAGCAGGTTTGGGGGGGAAACAGTCTTGGAGGTCTCCATGTGGGGGAGGGGAAAGGAAACATAGGGTGGGTTTTCCATTTAGGACAACCCATGAGGGTAAGCAAAATGCTCGGTTCTGTTTTTTCCAAACCTAAGCCATTGTTTAGTTAGTATAAATTGTTTAGTTAATTCATAAATAATCAAGCAACAGTGTGCAGGCCTCTAAAGCTGCATGTCATGCCTTTGATAGAGTTGGACTCTGAGGGAGAGGAGGAACAGCCAACAGAGAGTGGAGGTGTCACTCCGGAGGTTGTGCAGGAAGCTGGGGAAGGGCAGAGGTCAGCTGGGCAGTCAGATGAAGAACCAAGCCCATCCCCTCTGCATCCTAGGATACGCAGGGAGGAATAGAGAAGGAAACCACTTGGCTTATGAGAGAGGAAGCGGCCATGATCCTCCTCATTGGTTGCAGCTGGGGAGACTATTAGATAAGAGAGACGTTTACAACACAGAGTTGCCAGAAGCAAACTGTGTGTTATTTTGGGCTGAAGTTATCTTGGTTGGCTTCCTTCCAAGAGACTGTGCCTTGTTATCGCCTTGAATTTGGTAATTACTTATCCTGGTCAGTTGTGGAAATTTCATCATTGTAGTTGGTTTTTTTTAATTTCACCTCTATCTGCTCATTAAGTTCGGGCTGTATTGCTTTCTTTTGAAGACTATTTTTGAGTACATTTTATCTCCAACTGAGAATTATTGAACAGTGGGGCCAAGTTGGAGGCATTAAAGGACATTTATTTACGTTTTGGATTTTGTTACGTTTGTGTTACACTCCGGGTCATCACACTACACGTGGTTAGCAGTCTGAGGTCCATTGTAGGAAAACTTCTGTGTACAGAGCAACCCACAACATTGTCACATCCTCTCAGAAAGATGACTAAGCATTTCTTAAACGATTCTTAAATGATTGGAGAGTCAACACTGTCATTATTTGGAGATTAAAATTACTACAGGTAGTCTTCGCCTTACGATCCCAACTGAGCGCAAAGCAAGGTAGTTGTTAAGCGAGTTACGTCCCATTTGACAACCTTTCTTTGCCACAATTATTAAGGGAGTTGCGCAGTCATTCAATGAATCATGCAGTTGTTAGGCGAATCCGACTTCTCCCACGGATTTTGCTTGTTTGAAGCCAGTGAAGAAGGTCACAAATGGTGATCATGTGACTTCAACCATCATGAATCTACGCTGACTGCAAAAAGCCTGAATTTTGATCACATGACCATGGAGAAGTTGCAAGGGTCATGTAAGTGTGGAAAACGGGTCGTCATAAGTTTTTCAGTGCTGTTGTAACTTCAAACAGTTACTAAATGAATGGCTGTAAGTCAAGGATTACCTGTATGCTGTGTAGCATATTAGTAGACTGGAACAGTGCTGGGATTCAAAAAATTTTTACTACTGGTTCTGTGGGCTTGGCTTGATGGATGTGGCATGGCTTGGTGGTTGTGGCTTGGTGGGCGTGCCAGGAGAAGGATACTGTAAAGTCTCCATTCCCCACCACTCCTGGGGGGAAAGTTACCACCGGTTTTCCGAACTACTCAAAATTTCCGCTAGCAGTTCTACAGAACTGGTCAGAAGCTGCTGAATCCCACCTCTGGACTGGAACTATAAGTGAGTCATTATACGAATCAATGGCTTCCATGAATGATGCTGTTTCTCTTTCTCTTTTAAACCTTTGCCAGTCTCCTTATCAATTTCTTTTCTTTTTTCTTTTCCTTTTTTAAATGTACATTCTAATAAACATGGGTTCATGCGTTCCCTTTTTGGATCAGAACAAATGCATATAACTCAGAAGGTCAGCCTTTTCATTCTTTTGATACACAACAACTTAAGGGCAATCACAGGCCACCAAGGGAGGATCCAGTGTGCTGAAACATCCCATTGTATTACAAAACCATCTAGACTTTCCTGCATTTGTACGCAGGATCTAAGATCACTTTTTACTAACTGGGACCAAGGCTAAGGTTCTGAATGCAATCTATCAGGAAGAAAAGTACTATCTGCATACCAACAAACAGAATGAGGGAATGGAAAGCGTGCCCGGCTCATTTTGAAGTGAGAGGTTCTTTATGAAATATAGATGCTTTTCACAAGCTTAGGCCAGCTATGGTACTAAATGATGGCCTTAATAGAATAATCCATGGCCCACTTAGATTACTGCACAGTGCAATACATGGGACTGCCCTTGAAGACAGTTTGGGACTTCAGTTGGTATAAAATATCACAAGAGAGCTGATTTACTAGAATTGGGCAATATGAAGAAATCAGAGTCATATTTTTTTTAGGGTTGTCATAGGATTCTGGTCTGTTTTTGATTCCACCTCAAGTCTGTAGATTTCCAGTCATCCCACCTCAAGGTTCTGGTATTTACCTTCAGGACTGGAGAGCATGGGGTCTGAAGGAATATCTTTCCACATGTTCCTGCCTACATCCAATGATTACTTTGGGATCAGCAACCCGTGCTGGCAGAGAGAGCATTCTATGGACCCCATCGGCCAAGGAATTCTGGCAGGTGAGATCCAAGAGAAGAGCCTAATCTGCCATAGCCCCTGCCTTTTGGAATATGATATCCCCGAGGTAGATCTGCATTGGCCATCCTGACTTTCCATAAAGGCCTGAAGACTTGGTTCTGCCAACCAGCCTTGGGCCCCAATCATTCTGGAGGTGGTTAGTACATCAAGATCCCTCTTCTTTTTTTGAGGGGGTCTCCAAAAAAAGAAAAGCAAAAGAAAGGCAGAATAAGTGCCTGAGTTGGGAACTTGTCTTTTAGTTGTTGGAGTACAGCTGCTGGTATACCACCCAGAGGTGGGTATTCAGCAGGTTCTGACCAGTTCTGGAGAACCGGTAGCAGAAATTTTGAGTAGTTCGGAGAATCGGCAAATCCTACCTCTAACTGACTCCGCCCCCATCTATTCTCTGCCTCCCGAGTCCCAGCTGATTGGCTGGGTCTTCTTTGGTTGCCCTGCACAGGAGAACGGAGCTGGAAAGCAGGTTAGTGGGGTGGGGAGGGAATGAGGTTTTGCACTATCCTTCCCCCAGGAGTGGGGAGGGAATGGGGATTTTGCAGTATCCTTCCCCCGCCATGCCCACCAAGCCACACCCACATAACTGGTAGTAAAAATATTTGAATCCCACCACTGCTCTCACCTGCTGGTTGAAAGTATTATGAGTCTGGCAAATTCTAGATGTCTCCATCGCTGCAGAGGTGGGTATTCAGCAGGTTCAGACCAGTTCTGGAGAACCGGTAGCGGAAATTTTGAGTAGTTTGGAGAACCGGCAAATGCCACCTCTGACTGGAGATTTTACAGTATCCTTCCCCTGCCACGCCCACCAAGCCACGCCCACAGAACCCGTAGTAAAAAAAAACAACTGAATCCAATCACTGATCTGGTGGGATAGACAAAACAAAACGATGTCCTTATCTCCTGCCTGTGCTGAAGTTCTCCCATCTCAATGCGATGCTGTTCGTTCTCTTAATGTTGCCTTTCATAACACAAAATCCCCCTCCTTCTCCTTTCCTTGCTCGGTATGTTTGTTTGTGTGTGTGTGTGTGTGTGTGTGTGTGTGTGTGTATAAAGCTTGATTTTTTAGAAAGTTATCTTGTCACATTTATCTCCCTCAATTTTTTTCCTGCTAATGATTTCCTGAAGACCGTTCATAATTCCTCTGCTTTGCATCTGAAATCCCTCCAATTTGTTGACATCTTTTGAGAAGCCCAGGCCAAACACAGTATTTTACATCCAATCTGACCAGAAGCGATGAAGAGGAGGACAATTACCTCCTTTTCTCCTTTATCTATGCCTCAGAAGAAGTTTGCATCTAATTTGTTCTGTCATACCTAAACCTTTTTCACCATTATTCTTTTTTTTTTTTTTCCAAACAATTTCTCCCCTCTGATTATCTGGGCTTTGCATTATTTTTTTTTGTCCCTTATCTGCATCGAAGTGTAATTTTACCAGCACAGTCTCATTTCATAATTCCAATGATAAACATAGCTTTAACCTCTCTTCTTATTATTTCTATCTCCTGACTGGTGATGAATTTGAAATGGAAGTAACCTTTTGAAAAAAACAACAACTTTTTTTTCCTTCGAAGAGAAGAACTGCAGTCTCCTACACAATGAGTGAAGTATCCATTGTATTTTTTTTTTTAAACTCCACTCCTCATAGAAAATGCTACTCCTTTCCCAAATTTTTATCAGAGCCGGTTGTATCTTAATGAAATTATAGTTTGATGCTGAAATCTTATAGAATATTTACATCACCATAGAGATGGACAATCTGTTTCCATTTTGTTTCACATTTATATGTTCTCTCATAGCTCATATTTTTTTCCTTTTGTGCGTTCATCTGTACTCTTTAAATTAAAAGGATGAAAATCATACTTAAATATAGATCTATGTGTTTTAGCAGTCCTTTCTCTCAAAATAAACACGTCTAAAGATATTGTGTCTTAATGATTTTTTTTGAACATTTAAAATGCAAATGTCGAAATCACTTCATAACATAATTCATGGAGAATAATTTTTCCAAATGTTCCTATAATTATATTACTTTGGGTCAATACCTGTTATGAATGAGACATTCAAGACGATAAAATCAAAAATAAAAACTATGGCCGTATTTCCAAAGGCATCAATTATGAAACAGAGAATCCAATTTCAGCTATAGATTTCCTAAATTTCACTCTATATATCAGGAGAGGTGAAGGACCAGCTAGATCACCAAACAGACAATTCACTGTACAAATTCTACTCCGTCTTAGTTCGTTCAAACGAAGGAGTTGGTATTAAGGAATCTGCCAAGACTGAAAATTAATTAACATACATCTGAGGTGAAAATGAATTTAATACACATTCTTTACCAAAGTGCTCCTTACTATCCTTTATGATTGATCCATTTCCTATGAATGTTGGAGAAAAAGTTCATGGTGTGTAGTAAAACACCCTTCAAGTATATTTATTTGCACATTTTTTTTAAAAAAGTCTGTTTTTTGTTCATGAAGTTCTGGCCACCATCTTGCCTTTTTTTTTTGCAATCACCTGCATTGGGAAAAGTAAATCCTTGATAATTTGATAATTTGATGAGCTGCGGTGGCGCAGTGGTTACAGTGCAGTACTGCAGGCTACTTCTGCTGACTGCCATCTGCCTGCAATTTGACAGTTCGGATCTCACCAGGCTTAAGGTTGACTCACCCTTCCGTCCTTCTGAGGACGGTCAAATGAGGACCCAAATTGCTGGGTGCAATAGGTTGACTCTGTAAACCGCTTAGAGGGGGCTGTAAAGCACTGTGAAACTGTATATAAGTCTAAGTGCTTTTGCTATTTCCTTCCCACCACAACATGAGGCCCTGGACTTCTCCTATGTAACTTAGCAAGCTTCTTGCTAAGGCTTCCTGTTTGAACAGAAGCTGCTAATTAAAAATTAGGGGAGATCTGGAATTTTTAAACTACCTATAAAAAACTCCATTGCACACAGATTTGTTTCTATCTAACCTTCATGGCCAGTTTAATTCCTAGTTAGAGACAAAAGAAACATTACCCACATAGGTATGACTTCATTCTGTCAAAACAAATTGCAGCCATTGATTTAGCAACTGTTTGAAGTTACAATAGCACTGAAAAAGTGACTTACAATCGGTCTTCACATTTATGACAGTCACAGCATCCCCGTGGTAATGTGATCAAAGTTCAGGCATTCGGCAAGCAAGATGTATTTATCACAATTACTATGCCTCGAAGTCATGGGATTGCCATTCGCAACCGTCCCAGCAGGCTGCCAACCAGCAAAGCTAACGTGGGAAGCCAAACATGCTTATTGACTGCACGACTCAATGAACAACTGCAGTGATTCACTTATCAACGGTGGCAAGAAAAGTCATAAGATCAGACTCACTGAATAACTACTTTTCTTAGCAATGGCTATTCGAGTCCCAATTGTGGTTTTAAGTCGAGGATTACCTGTATGGACTTTTTCCTACCAATGCTGAACAGACCAGAATAACGGAGTTCAAAGGGACATTGGAGATCTTCTAGTCCAACCCTTTGCTCAGGCAGGAAACCTATACTATTTCAGAAAAAGAGTTGTCCAATTTCTTCTCAAAAACCTCCAGAGTTGGAACATTCACAACTTCTGGAGGCAGGTCGTTCCACTGATTAATTGTTCTAACTGTCGGGAAATTTCTCCTTAGTTCTAGGTCCTTGATTAGTTTCCATCCATTGCTTCTTGCCCTGCCTTCAGGGGCTTTGGAGGATAGCAAAGCACTTGAAAGCTTTCTCTTCCTTGTGCTGAAAATAACAGAGCATAGCAACCAACTCCTTCTATGGCAGGGCTCTCCAACCTTGACAACTTTAAGACTTGTGGACTTCAACTCCCAGAATTTTGCTGGCTGAGGAGACCCCTGTTCTATGGGGTCTGTCAATTTCATCAACTTCTACCATAGACTCTGTTGTTACATCCTCTAACCCCCACTCCTTTAACCTCAAACTATCCACTATGGACCTCACTCCATTCGTAAGTGGTCTGTAAGGAGCATGCATAAGTGCACCATCGTGCCTATCGTCGCTGTCCTATTGTACCCATTTATTCGTACCTATTTATTATTTATTTATTTTATTATTTATTTGATTTGCCAATTGTTTACAAGATAATAAGTATAAGTGTATACATAGTTGTGAATACATGAAATGGGTACATATAAGAAAAATAAAAGAAGAATAAGAGAAACAATAGGACAGGGACGGTAGGCACGTTGGTGCGCTTATGCACGCCCCCTATTTCCTCTATTCTTACTCATGTTTATACGCCCCCTATTTCCTCTATTCTTACTCATGTTTATACTTTTACCTATTACCTTGTAAGCGATTAATAAATAAACAAACAAATAAATAAATGGATCTGAACCCTGAAGCATTGTTACTCCACTACTGAGACCAGAACAGGAAGTCGATTCCGTTGGAGAGCTAACATTACTTGTATTAAGATTGGCTAAAATATTAAGAATCTTGTGAGCCTGATTGTGCTTGATTTCCACTTCCTTCTTATGCTTCAGTAACCTAGGGAGGCCTCATCCTGAGTGAGTTCCAAATGTTATCTCGTTGTTCTGGACTTAAAAAAACATGTTTCACCCCTTTTTACCTAGGTAATGATTCTTGGATTTCTCCATCCAGGGCATCTTCCTCAGTCTTTACAGATGTGGAATGCAAAATCCTTAAAGTTGATATGGCCAGCTGACTAAAGGAAGAAAACGGTGCTCAGATCTATGCCGAACGTCCCCTGAATTTATTATCAGATTACAGAAATAAGGTGGCCTAAAGCTTAAAAGTTCCATGCAAGGCCAATGCAAAAAGACAGTACGAGGATTCTTGTGTTTCACTGCTGCCAGAGGAATATATCGCTGTGTTAGGGAGGCATAATTTGTCTGACAGAGACTTGGCCTTTTAACAACCTGATGTTTCTGGACTTCAGATCTGTGTGAACAAATCTCAGGGTACAATCCTGCTAGCAATTGCTGTGCCTAACAGCACTGAATTGATACGCATCAAGGATTCTGCAATAGTCCCTCTGAAATCCATTCGTTATACTTAGCAACATCAAATAGAGAAAAATAATTTAAAAGCTCCTATTGAGTATCTAGAGACCTTGAGCCTAGATGGGGGGTCACCAAAAAGCAGGATATTTGGTTACAAAAGTCATGCTTCATCTTTTTAATTATTTCTATGGTGGGTTTCATAGTCTGTCAGGATATAACCTTTCCTTATCTTTCCTTTTAAGGAACTAAGACGAGAATAGGCGTCAGGCACAGGTACAAGAGAAGGCAACCAACCCATAGCCATTTCTAAACTATGTCCATTTGGTGATGTTTATATATTAAGCAAGGTAATAATTTCCTGAATAATTTAAATCATATGGGGGAATAGTAGAAATCAGATGCAAATTGCATTATAATTAGATTCTGTTCAAGTTATGCGTTAATAGTGTTATTATCCAATAGCCCCTCTCTCAGCAGGAACCAAATTCAGCTGCAAATCACAAAAACTTGACAAGTGATGCCCCCAAAAATATGGACTATGAAGGCCCACAGCAATAATATCACTGAAGTAACACAATACTGTGACGTCCCAAAAAACAGAAGCTTCTTGAGTGAGAAGCAAAACGTTTTCAAGCAGGAAAAAGAAAAGAGAAAAGTCCAGTTGCCTTTTTCAAAAACACCTCTGGGACAACCATGATGTGGGTGATTGAGAATCTCCACAGATAATTCCAGCATTTCCTAGGAAAACTAGATCAGGGAAGGTAGATTATGGTAGATCACATATTTAGGGTTCTGTAGGGATGTGGGGGAAAAACAAAGCAGTACTGATGCCACTAGGAATAATAATATGTGTTCACCTTCCAATAGATTTCAAATCATCACAACTCTTACCAAAGTAATGTGTTAGCCTTCCTCCATACAAAAAGCTAAGAAGGAAAAGGTCTGTGTCAGAAAACAAAGTCCCCCATGAAAATTTTGTACAGAAAGTCTTAGATATTTTTTTATAAAGAGCCTACATTGAGGAAATTGCTTTTTGAAGTCCTCATCAGAGAAATTAAATTACCATAAGAAACAATGAAGTAAAAGAAGTGCAGATAACCCTCGACTTACAACACTTTGCTTAGTGACCATTTGAAGTTATACAGTAGCACTGAAAAAAGCAACATGCCCATTTTTCACATTTATGACTGTTGCAGCGTCCCAGTTGTCAGGGCTCTGGCAGTTACCCCCGTTTAAATCATGAGTCTCGAGCCAAACTTTCAAAACTTCAAAAGGATTTATTGGGAATTAACATGCCGGCACTGCCTGGGTGTAGCCGACTCTGAGATACATCATTCATTGTCACTCTTGACCCTGGTTTTCCCTCCACCCCCTGGGTGTATCATAATTCCTATTCTCCAATGGGACACATCCATAGCTGAGAGTCATCAATTATACTCTCCAGTTAGAATTTTGTGCAGCAGAAACTTCAGTCACCTAGTTACTATCTTTGAAAACATTTGTGGAATGCTATTTCGGGTTTGCAAGCTGCTGCATTGCTCCCCTCTCCCTTTCTGTTGGCAACTCTAAAAAGACCATAGAAATATTTTATGAGTTGACATGATCAAAATTCAGATTCTTGGCAACTGACTCATATTTATGATGGTTGCAATGTCCCGGGGTCATGTGGTCACCTTTGGCGACTGTCAACGGGGAGGCCAGATTCACTTAATAACTGGGCTACTAACTGAACAAGTACAGTGATTCACTTAA
This sequence comes from Notechis scutatus, assembly GCF_049901735.1. Taxonomy (NCBI): domain Eukaryota; kingdom Metazoa; phylum Chordata; class Lepidosauria; order Squamata; family Elapidae; genus Notechis; species Notechis scutatus. Next base: position 72,957,863 of record NC_142014.1, on the reverse strand, counting down.
CAACGGTAGCAAGGAAGGTCTTAACATGGGGCAGTACTCATAAATAAATGTACCACTTAGCAACAGAAATTTTGGGCTCCAGTGTGGTCAAAGAACACCTGTATGTTCTAAAAGAGCTCAAAAGCCATTCCTATTAATTGCCATGCTAATGAAGGTAGAGAAGCTATACGGGTTAAGGAAAATTAGAAATAGAAATAGTTATCATTTTTCTCTGGGTGTTTTTAAAAACAACAATGCAATTAAAAAACTCAGCATATTACCAAAATATGCTGATACAGCTGAAAAGAGCCATAATTTCTAATTTTCTAACAGTTAGGAGAAATCAAGGGAGATTTGGGTATGGCCAGTATAGAGGAAAAAGGGACTAGGAGGGACATGATAGCAGCATTCCAGTATTTGAGGGGCTGCCACAAAGAGGAAGGGGCCCACTTTTTTTCCAAAGCACCAGAAGGCAGGAGAAGAGAAATGGATGGAAGCTAATCCAGAAGAGAAGCAACCTGGAATTAAGGAGAAATTTCCTAACAATGAGGACAATTAACCAGTGGAACAGCTTGCCTCCTGAAGCTGTGAATGCTCCTACACTGGAAGTTTTTAACAATAGACTGGATAGTCACTTGTCTGAAATGGTATTGGGTCTTCTCCTGGACTAGAAGATCTCCAAAGTCCCTTCCAGCTCTATTCTGATTGATTGATTTACTTCTCTTCTCTCTGACCAATGAAACCTTTGAAAGTTCCTTCACTGGCAAATTTGGACTCTCAAGACAGCAATTTTCAATCGACAGAAGAAAAACTAAATATTGAAGTAGCCTACTTTCAGATAACATGTTTATGTGGATATATGAGTATGTGTATAGTCATGTCTAGTTCACACACACACAAACACACAAAGAAACACAGACAGACAGATACACACACACACACACACACATGAAACCCTAGGACCATGATGGTGAACTTATGACACGCGTGCCACAGGTGGCATGAAAAGCCATTTGTGCTGGCACATGAGCTGCAAGCAAACTTACCTCGTGCATGTGCCTCACAGTTGATTTTTGGCTGGGTTGAGGCCTTTTTCGGCCTTCCAAAGGCTTGAGGAAGGCTTCTGCAGGCTTTGCAGGCCGAAAACTAGCCTCGTTTTGTCATTTCCTGTTTTTTCCCAAAATACCGAAAGTGATGAAACGGGGTTAGTTTTCGGCCTGCAAAGCCTGCAGAAGCCTTCCTCAAGCCTCTGGGATGCTGAAAAAAGCCTCAAACTGGCCAAAAATCAGCTGTGAGGCGCAGTGCAGGTAAGGGGGAAGTGGGTGGGGGATTGCGCGCACATGCATAAAGGGTGGGGAGGGACGCGCATTGCCTTCTGGGTGCTGGCACGCGAGCGTGGGCATGCAAGCATACACACAAATTTTGGCACAGGAGCCCAAAAAGGTTAGCCACCACTGCCCTAGGAAGTTACTGTATGCCCTCACTTTTAATCAGCAAATGACGGCTACCCTTAGTACTGATCATTTGTTGAAGCAACTAGATTATTACAAGCCAGTTTTACCTGTGGAATTTCTGCACTGATACTCTGATCTGAGTCTTAATAGCCAAACAGATGTCACCAACCATATGGGCAAAGCAAGAAACAGGGCCCAAGATTTAATCTGACCTCACAATTCATATTTCACATTTCATTCTGGTGATTAGCCCATTTAAATCTTCTAGCACTTTAAAAAATAATTTAATTGCATATCCTTTGTCAGATTGTGAACTGAAGTTTCACACAAAGGTGCATGCATGTATGTGAACCTCTGCGAACATGTGCATGTGTGGCTGAAACATCATCCATATGGCTCTTTAATGGCATCTTTGCTGTAATTATTCTGATAATATCCACCCATTTAGCGCTGAGGTCAATTGGTCATGAGGAATGAGCTCCATGTTTCTGACATGACAGTAAATAAAAGGATGAGACAGTCCATTAACCTTTGTGATAACAGTTATTTATCAAAACATAAAATGAATTCCCTCTCAAACAGTGGCAGGACTCTTGAATGAGAAATGGGTTAAGCGGAATAAAATCAAGTCTTATTAGATGGCTAGTTTAACTTTCTTTCCCAAGCCAGGTGTGTTGGTACAACAATTCACATAATGTCCAGTCCACAGCTCAGCTGGCAATATTTCTGGTTCTTGCAATCTTAACGCATTTGGAAGATAGGGACAGTACATTACCGAAAATGGTTATAATGCCAATGTTTTTCCTTTACGTCCCTCACTGCTAATATGAAGTGTGCATATACACCCTCTTCCCACTTGCACAAGCAATCTTGTTTGCACAAAGCCTCTCAAAACAATTTATATTGTGCAATAAAATAAAGACTGGGGCTTAATTTTAACTTGTGCCCACGCATATATATCTTGTTCCCTCCTTATAAAAGGATGAGTACACTCATATAAGCATTTATTACTAAGAACTCTGTAGTGGATGGGTCATTGCTTTCTTCCGGTGTTTGTTTCCATGTATGCACATCTGCATATCTTTCTATGTACTAATCTAACTTTATGTTTAGGGGTTTGTTGGTTTGTTTTACTGACACGTTAGCATTATGCAACAAGTTTTGAATCAAGGTACCTAAATTGCGCTAACTTAACGAATAAAATATTTGATACCCATGACTCTTATAAAACTGAAGTTTCCAAGATACCAATACAAGAGAATGTTAGTAGCTCAGAGTAGAAATGAGAGGCCTATAGTGCTCTCTGAGCTTGGTTGTTTTCTTGCAAACGTTTCATTACCCAAACTAGGTAACATCATTGGTGCTAGTCTAGTAATGAAATGACTGCAAGAAAACAACCAAGCTCAAACAGCACCAAAGAACCCTTATTTCCATGATGTTTAAACCAGTTTATTTGCAAAATTGTGACTGATACAACGTGCCCTTCTCCCATTATTGTAATTTATAATTCTTCCTACCTGCTTCCCACAAGCTAAGTCAGTGGGGAAGTCAGCGGGAAGTCAAAAATCCCTCAACTTAAGGCAGTTATGGCTTCTCCACCTCTGGAGGTTTTCAAGAAGTGACTGGACAGAACACCTCTCAAAGATGCTTGAGTGGGCTTTCTTGAGTTTTGCACAAAGTTGAACTAATGATCTTCATGGTTGCTTCCAACTCCACAATTTTATGATTCAGTAGGAATCTGTCAAAGACCAAAGAACAAGTAGTTTCTTTATTGTTGTTCACCTATCGACAGAATCTTGCCAGAATAAAGCAACTATCGGATAACTGTAGATATACTGCTAGGGTAGGTCTGTCCTTACTCTCTTCCTGTCTACTAGGCACTTCAAGCTTTCCGCCATGATGCCCTCTGGGAAGGAGCCCCTCCTTCCTGCTACTCCAAACTATATTGCACCACAACATCTTCACTTTGGAAGTTAGTTCAAAATAGTATTCTATCTGGCCTAATTATCTTATGTCAGTAATCATTTGTTAATAGCCTCTAAAATCCTGCATATCTTAGGTCAACAGGATGAAAATATCCATGTCTCCATCCATGTATATTCACACAATACTTCCTTTTCAAGGCAGGAGGCATCACATAAAACGGTCTTTCCAGTTATTAATCCTCGCTTATGGAAAGTCCTTTTCCCCAAGTACTGTAAGCTAACTCGATACCTATAGACCAAGGGTCTTCAAACTTAGCAAGTTTAAGACTCATGGGCTTCAACTCCCAGAATTCCTGAGCTAACATGACTGGAGGAGAAATTCTGGGAGTTGAAGCCCACAAGTCTTAAAGCTGTCAAGTTTGAAGACCCCTGCTATACACTATAGGGATCTGTAATCAGAGATTACAGATCTGAGAGCAGAGCAGTTAAAGACATTGTGGTTACATCTCTATAACATGCTATACCTTCTTATTATGAATGTTGGCTTGTTCTGTTTTGTAGTTACATCTCTACAACATGCTGACCACTATAAAACGTGTATAGAAAATGTTTTATGAGTTTTATTTTGGGGTAACAGCCAGAATCCTGACACATGCTATGCCTTCTTATTATGAATGTTGGCTTGTTCTGTTTTGTTTTTCAGTGGCTTAATATTTTCTTCCAATTATAAACTACAGTAGAGAGAAGAAAAAAAACAATACAGTTTCCACTTTGGTGACTCTAAACAGAAAACCAAAAAAATCTCCTCTGGGAATATAGTTGGGTCGTTTATCTTTTGAAAATTATGCTTCACAAGATGCAAAGAATTTGTTACTTAATTTGTAGCAGAGTTCAGTGCCACAGACAGTAGTTTTAAAAAATAAACTGCCTCATTGCACTGTATTGCAGATTCCTTTTAAAAATATTTTCGAAAGAGAGATTATTGTCAGCTTTAAAAACATGCTCTCAGATACCATCTGGAAGTCCTCTGCCAAATATCGTTTTCCCATTTCTTCAAAGTGTGTGTGTGTGTGTGTTTGTGTCTGTAAATTGTATTTATGTGTATTTTGTATATTTATGCATGTATGCGAAAAAGATGATCTAAAAGAAAGTCAGCAACTGACTTAGCCTAGTGAGAAAATGTCATTTGATAATTTTGTATATCTATCAAACAATCGGGGCAGTTTGGCTGCTATTCCTAGGCTGAGATGAAGCCTGAAAAACCATATGAGGGTTTAATATGTTGTATGACACATATAATTGCAGTTTTTTTTTTAAAAATAAAGACTGATTAAACAAGCTACAGTTTCACCTGCAACATGCTGTGTATAGAGATGACGTGCTTCTATTCTTATACTGTATATATGTGCATTTTTAAAATATCTGTGCCTGTGTGTATGCATGTATGCGTGAATGTGTAGCTCGTGTTGTTCAGGTGTCACCAGGGGTGGGATTCTACCAGTTTGCACCTATTCGCTAGAACCCGTTGTTAACATTCTAAGCAGTTCGGAGAACCGGTTGTTAGAAGAAATTACTGGCCTAATCCTGTAAGGAAGGCAGAAAGGAAACATTCTGGTGTTGCTTACAGAAACTGCCTCTCCGTTAACCCTTATTACATTCTTGGCAGGACTAGATTTCCTGTCTCTGGAACATCTCTGGAGTTTTTTCCCCCTCCTTTGCTGGTACTTTGCTTGTGTGGAGTGACCATTCAAAGTTACAATGCCACTGAAAAAAGTGACTTATGACCCTTTTTTCACACTTACGACTGTTGCAGCATCCCCACAGTCATGAGAGGCCAGGCGAGGAGATGCATGCCTCGATGTGAGTGATATTGAGTTGGCCACGCCCAGCCAATACCATGACCACCAAGCCACATCCACCCAGTCACATGACCACCAAGCCACCAACTAAGCCACGCCCACAGAACCGGTTGTTAAAAAAATTGAATCCCACCTCTGGGTATCACATTTATCTAAAAGGAAGATTAGTATGAATTTAAGAAGACTCTCAAATGGAGGACAGTGGAAGAGGCAAAAACAGAAGAAAACCCTATGCAAGTTTTGTTTCCCCTACTCTTAGCTCATTTATCTTTAATATACTATCCTTAACATAGGCCTTTTTTCAAAAATATGGGAAAAGTAAAAGTAATGAAAAGTATGCATTAAGGTAAGGAACAAATGCAGTATATAGAATAGAATAGAATAGAATAGAATAGAATAGAATAGAATAGAATAGAATAGAATAGAATAGAATAGAATAGAATAGAAAATGTATACAAATAGATAAAAAGAAAACAATAGGACATGTTCATAGTAACCCTACAGTTAACCCTAATCTGATCTCTAAAGTGGAGAAAAGAAAAAGGGAGAAATAAGGCTGAATGGTAATGTGATAAAAGGGAAAAGACAAATGGGCAGGGAAAGAAAGTAGAAATAGACAAACCTATTTTGGTGTTTAAAGAGTTACATTCACCAGGCAAACAGCATTCCCCAAGCAACAGCTAATCTTCCAAATACATTGATTTGCAGCAGTAATGTTTTCAGCCATTTACACCTAATGCACATACTTCATTTAAGCATTTCCCTCTCAATAAAGGTAAGATGATCCCAAACCCATACAAATTCATAGGTAATTATTTCAGAGGAAAAAATAATATCTGATCCCAAACTTGATGTATCTTATAGCTTGTACCTGGAGCCTCCATATCTTGAAAATATAATAGTTAGGATGTTGTACACACTTATACTTATTCTTATACCCATTACCCAGATTATAGCAATGGATACCCTAATGTGCAATGAAGTGATTATGGCCAGCTGAGGTATTCCACTGTTTTCCATGGATGGAGCTAAATGTAGATTCTCCTTAGAAAACAAAAGTTATGGATTTATCATTCCATGAGGGATGGGTGCTAGAGAAAGATTTAAGGTCAATAATGTTTCAAATAGCATGGAGTAGTTCTCAAATTCCTCAAGAAAGTCAACCCTGATTGTCCTTTGGAAGAAAAGATAAAAAGGTAAAGATTCCCCTCGCACATACGTGCTAGTCGTGTCTGACTCTAGGGGGCGGTGTTCATCTCCGTTACAAAGCCAAAGAACCAGCACTCTGTGGTCATGTGGCCCACATGACTAAATGCCGAAGGCGCAAGCAACGCTGTTACCTTCCCATCAAAGTGGTCCCTATTTTTGTACTTGCATTTTTACATGATTTTTGAACTGCTAGGTTGGCAGAAGCTGGGACAAGTAATGGGAGCTCACTCCGTTACGCAGCACTAGGGATCGAACTGCCGAACTGCTGACCTTTCTGATCGACAAGCTCAGGGAAGGGTAAAACCTGGAATCCGTTTGTCTTGTTTCATTGTGCCTTGCTTTTATACAATGGCACAATGATGTAGTGAGGGTAGGGTATTGTAGCATTCACTGACGGTGTTCACACAATAAGTTTGACCAGGTCAGTTACACATCTAGTGGTTTTATTTGTATATTTTAAGTTGTTTCATTAATAATTTTATTAAGATATAAAATATAAAAGAAAATAAAAATAAGGGGATGAAAAAGAGAAGAGAAAGAAGTATAGGGCAAAATGAAAAAAAATATTTCTGTATCTTATTAGTGCAGTAAAGTACGATAGCAACCTTAAAGTCTCAAGTTTTTATTTGCATACTAATATGTGCTAGCCATTTCTATACAGTGACACCTTGTACCCAATTACTTTGAAACTCATTACATTTGGTACTCAATGCATTTTGACACAAAAATTTCACCCCGGTACTCATTGTTTGTTTGGTACCCAACGCATGAGCTAGAACTTATCAGTGTTGGCTGCTTTAGGACTCACTACATTTTTCTTTATGAGAAAAAAATATTTGGTACTCATCCGTTTTGGAACTCATCGCACTTCTTGGAACTAATTAGCAATGAGTACCAAGGTATCACTGTAACAATAAACTTATCAGCAAAACCCAAAGTCAAAATTTCATTTTTTTTCTCCATTTCAAGCACAAAGTCCAGAAGAAGTTTCTAAGTAGGAACAAAGTTGGATGTCTTCTTTTCTTTAATTAAAGTAACCAATTTAGTCATCATTGTTAAAGCTTGGTTAGTTTTAACTACGGTTGCATTTTGTATTGAGAACCCAAATGATTAGTTTATATGTTTATTATGAAACTCAGAAAATGGATGGATTCATGAACCCAGCTGAATGATTCATGTGAATGCGGCAACTCTGATTTGAAATAAAATTTCTATAAAATCCAATTAGTTTTCACTATGCACAGAAAACTGTTTTTCAGGCAAAGGACACCCACACACAAACAAAGGCCACAGAGAGTGCTAAAGGCAGCACGACAATACAATGTTAACGTTACTAACTAAATTTTGCAGCCCATTTTTCAAGTTGAAGTACTGGTGGTGTTTTAGTTACAGAATTAATGAGCCAATTGTTCCATAAATTTAATGCATATATTTTGGGCTATAACTCATGCATCCCTTCTCAGCAAAAAAAACAAAAAACCCTCCTAATAATTGCATCAAATGGAGGAAAAATATTAAGGCCACAAATATTAAGGCCATATAATATGAAAGCCACAAAGTAGGATAAGCAGCAACTGGGATTTGTAGTCATTTTTTTTCTTGCTCGCTCCTGGCTTGTATAAATAAACACACTTAATCCAAGAAGGCTCTTGTGAATCTCCCAAAGTGTCTTCTCAGAAAGAAATTAAATGGTTCAGCCTAGCATCTTGATGTCTTGTTGCTTTGGGAAATCTGGAGTGTATCATAGTCATTTTACGCAACCCAGTATTTTGTGTTAGGTCAATCCAATATTCTTATCTATTAATATTCCAAGGTCCTTCAACCCTTCACAATAATGTGGCTCTATTTCAATATTTCTGCAACATGAAGGATAATTTATCTGTTGTCCTTGGTTTTGGCTCTTTAGTTACAATCTCTCTCTCTTTTTTTTTTAAATAGGTAGAAAATAAGGTATTTAAGAGATGGAAGGCAAAAGGAAAGTGGCAGGTGATTAGCATATTCTAATGACATGTAATAGATTTGGCCATTCACATATTGGACATTGTGTCATGGCTCCTGATCCCCAAAGGTGGCTTTACAACAGAGTCAACCACGTGTGAAATGTAAAAGTGATTAGTCAGGGATGATCCTTGTGGCAGACCAACTCTTATTTGTTGGCTCATATGCATTAGGAGAGGACCTTTGAAGGAAGGCTGACAGTCTGCCCAGGACTTGTGGCCCACAAATGGTTCAGCTGGATGTGAAATGAATGATAAGGTTAATTTTCTGTCTCCCTGTGAGTATTGCATACCACCCATCTGGGCTTTATTTCTGAATACTTCTAAATATTCATGCATTCACCAGATTATAGTCATCACATTATAAAAAAGATGTTGAGACTCTAGAAAAAGTACAGAGAAAAGCAACCAAGATGATTTGGGAGGGGAGAAGGAAACAGTTGCGACTTTGAAAGGGTGTTTTGGAAAGGAGAAAGGGTGGGGGTTTGTGGAGCTAAACTGATTATGAGGGCTTCTCAGATTTACTTCTTCTTGATCAATCAAGATCAAGGGAAGTACTAATACCACTCTATAAAGCCTTAGTAAGACCACACCTAGAGTACTGCATCCAGTTTTGTTCACCACATTACAAAAAAGATGTTGAGTACAGAGTAGAGCAACCAGGATGATTAGGGGACTGGAGGCTAAAACATACAATGAACGGTTGCAGGAACTGGGCCTGGCTAGTCTAGGGAAGAGAAGGACCAGGGGAGACATGATAGCGGTCTTCCAAGATTTGAGGGCCTGCTACAGAGAGGAGGAAGGGGTCAAGCTATTTTCTAAAGCACCTGTAGGCCAGACAAGGAATAATGGATGGAAAATGAACAAGGAGAGATTCAACCTGGAAATAAGGAGAAACTTTCTGACAGTGAGAACAATCAACCAATGGAACAGCTTGCCCTCGGAAGTTGTGAAAGCGCCATCACTTGAGACCTTCAAGAAGAGATTAGACTGCCATTTGTCAGAAATGGTGTAGGGTCTTCTGTTTGGGCAGGGGTTTGGACTAGATGACCTATAAGGTCCCTTCCAACTCTGATTATCTGTTATAATTTTTGCACTCTCTCTTTATCTGCATTGTGATTGGACTTATTCCCCCAAATGTGCGTGTTTGTCATGCCGTAAAAAAAAAAGAAGAGGAAGGGATAGAATCAGGATGGAATTTGGATGATCAAATTTGGAATTTGGCAAAGTTGTGTCTTGGATGGCTACAAGCGTTCTCCACTCTTCTACTCGTTGTAGAATACCTTATGCCACCAGACTTGAAATTCTAGAACTAGAAAACCTTGAATTACGCCGTCTTCGGTCTGACTTAAGCATGGTATATAAAATCATACATTGCAATGTCCTACCTGTCAATGAATACTTCAGCTTCAACGATAACAACACAAGAGCACACAATAGATACAAACTCAAAGTAAACCGCACCAAACTTGATTGCAGGAAATACGACTTCAGCAACAGAGTGGTCAATGTCTGGAATACTCTACCCGACTCTGTAGTTTCTTCCCCAAACCCCAAAAACTTTAACCTTAGACTGTCTCCTATTGACCTCACCCCTTTCCTAAGAGGCCTGTAGGGGGCGTGCATAAGCGCACCAACGTGCCTACCGTCCCTGTCCTATTGTTTCTCTTATTCTTCTTTTATTTTTCTTATATGTACCCATTTCATGTATTCACAACTATGTATACACTTATACTTATTATCTTGTAAGCGATTGGCAAATCAAATAAATAAAAAATAAATACATAAAAAATAAAGCGGATCTGTAAGTGGCTCAAATGCACTGGTTGTTTATTGCTAAACAGAGGTACCCTGCCAGAGTCTTTTAACAGTTGCATTAATAGCCAACCTGGTTGTAAATAACTCTACAGGTTAAAAGCCCTTTTACCATTTAGGTCAGGGGTGTCCAACCTTGGCAACTTTAAGACTTGTGGATTTCAACTCCCAGAATTCCTCAGGTAGCATGGCTGGCTGGGGAATTCTGGAAGTTGAAGTCCACAGGTCTGAAAGTTTTCAAGGTTGGATGCCCCTGATCTAAGAGGAAAAGAAGGAATCTCATACAGAATTTGCACTTGTCACGTTTCTCTATGTTAGCACGCTGTTCGATCATTAGGCAGCAGAAAAAAAAAAGGTTTATACTGAATACCGTAGGACGGTGATAGCAAACCTTTTTGTTGTGGTGTGCTGAAATAGCGCACATGCGCGTGTGCCGGCACCCACAATGCCATGCACCCCGCCCCCCTGCGCATGCGTGTGCAACACCCCCGCCCATCCCCCTTACCTCCACTGTGCATGCGTGTACCTCCCAACTGATTACAGCCCGTTTGAGGCTGTTTTCGCCCTCCCGGAGGCTCGAGGGAAGCCTTGGGAGCCAGAAAACAGGCCCTTTTCGACACTTCAGGTATTTCTGGAAGGCCATTTTTCAGCCTCCCCAGGCTAAAGAGGCTTCTCTTGAGCCTCTGGGAGGGCGAAAACAGCCTCAAACAGGCCGAAGATCAGCTGGGAGGCATGCGCAGTACAGGTAAGTTTGGCTGGGGCTCATAGATGCCATAGGTTCGCCATCATGGCCTTAGGATAAGCTTTGTTAGACTCAAGGTGACCCACTGGGGAAGGTCTGCATCTTGATTTGTTTGGAATCTGTTAAAAAACAAACAAACATGAAGGCCAGGGACACAGTTCTCCATTAATATCTTCTTTTTTTTATTATTTTTATTTTATTCAAGACAAAGTTAAAATAGAAAATACAAAACTAAAAAGAACTAAAATTAAAAAAAACCAACAAAAAGAAAAAAAATTAAAAAAAAGAAAAACACATATACACATATTATCCCCCTGTGATCGAATACTGATTGATACGTTATTATGACATTGGTTGCAAAACAGCTCCTCCAAATTTAAATTAATAAGTCAATTTGAAAATTAATGACCTGTCTTCTATATATTATATTAGTGATGAAATAGTTAACAGGGAGAATAGTAATTCTAAAACAAAACCAAGTTTTAAAACTCTCTGTTATCAAATTGTTACTGTAATCCACTCGTAGAAAATTTACCGTCCCATCTTATCTACCCCAAATTATCCCCAAAGTTTTCATTTCTATCTTCTAACAAGGGGCAAGCCATCCTCTTCAGTAGTGGGATTCAATTTTTTTTACTACTGGTTCTGTGGGCGTGGCTTGGTGGGAGTGGCAAGGGAAGGTCACTGCAAAATCTCCATTCCCTCCCCACCCCACTAACCTGCTTTCCAGCTCCGTTCTCCTGTGCAGGGCAACCAAAGAAGCCGATCAGTTGCGACTCGAGAGGTAGAGAATAGATGGAGGCGGGGGCCAATCAGAGGTAGTATTTGCCCGTTCTCCAAACTACTCAAAATTTCCGCTACTAGTTCTCCAGAACTGGTCAGAACTGGCTGAATACCACCTCTGATTTCCTCTTCCTAAATATTAAGACAGCATTGTTGTTTGTGGAAAGTCTCCAAAAATACATGGCTCTTAGCCTAAGACATCTTTTGGTATCTGTATCGCTGATTTAGCATGTAGGTCGGGATGAAGAAAATCCCCATCATAGACACATGTAAACTGAGAAACATACCAATCTATGTAAGCGAAGTGAAGTTAAGGTACTGGGACAACTGGATGATCCTTTCCCCCTGCCATCCTGTTCGTCCCTAAAGAAGTTGTCTCTGTTCTTCAAAGAAAATACTGAACAAACTCAGCATAATTGGGTCAGGTTGGTTGTGACGAATGGATAGAAGGAAGGACCATGTATGGGTAGTCCTTGACATACTGTTCTGACCAAGGCTTCCTGAGACCGTAATTAAGCACAAGCTTAGTCCAAACAACTCTTGTTTTATTTCAATGCTGGGAATTATGTTCATTCCCAGCCCATAATGAGTCCCAAACAGTCTCTCGAGATAAGCACCCACCTTTATCTCCTTTGAATTGCTGCCAACAATTAAAGTGCCAAATTAACTATAAAAAGCCAACTGAAATACAAAGTCCACACAGAGCTTCAAGGTTTAATCTGAACAGAGCGAATGACTTTGCTTCCTGCAAAGATTTATCTACCTTTGCCTGTCCTTTATACCTTAGGGGAGGGGCAATCACCTCCAAGCCTTACTCCCGAGTCATCCCTTTTGTCTTAGCTGCTCTTGCCTTCTGGCAGCTCTGTGCACAACACACTGGGAACAGGCTCCCCCTGTTCCTCTGCCCGGCTGCTGCCAGCACATAACTCCCAGATGGTCCTGACCCTATGTCTGCATCGGATGCAGGACCCTCGTCCAAGTCCTCCCCAAACTTCCAGACTGGTCCCCGTTCTTCCCCACTGTCCAATTCCACTGCCATCTGCACAGGCTTCCAGCGAACCACAACACATACAACACTTGGTTTAGTGACCATTCAAAATTACGAGGGCCCTGAAAAAAAGGCGACTTATGACTGTTCTTCACAGTTGCAACGGTTGCAGTATCCCCATGGTCAGGTGATCAAAATCCAGAGGCTTGACAACTGACTCATATTTATGACGGTCGCAGTATCCCGGGGTCATGTGAACACCTTTTGCGACCTTCTGAAAAGCAGAGTCAGTGGGAGAAGCCAGATTCCCTTAACAACCGTGCCACTAACTTAACAACTGCACTGATTCACTTGACAACAAGGCTGGCAAGAAAGATCGTAAAATGGAGTGAAATTCACTTTAGAAATGTCTCCCTTTAGCAACAGAAATGTAGAATTCAACTGTGGTCGTAAGTCAAGGACCACTTGACCTATTTCTGATTCTTGTTTTCTGATACACAAGGCTGACAATCTCCACAAAGCAGAGCAAACAAAGGCTTAATATCCTGCCCAGGCATAGCCATTAATTAAACTAAGGCCCAATTAGCACATAGCTCTTCTTGGCTGAACGTTAAAACCACCCTCCACTTGTTCATCTCGTTTACTTTTTTTCCTCCTTACAAAGCAGGACCAGCTCCATCGGGCTCCATTTCCAGGCAGGAACATAAAACTCTTAATGCATCCAAACCTGTCCCCCAAATGCCACAAACCAGGTAACACCCCAGCCTGACACGCTCTTCCTTCCAGGCAGCCATTTCCACCGACGAAGAGGTCACCCCTGTTTAACGCAGTGCTGCCACATTAATTTAGTATGACAAGATAAAACAATAATCTGGGCTTGAAGAGGCTGTAAACTGCCTGCTATCAAGGGAGCCGCTCAAGTCAATTGGCACTGTATATCACTTTGTACAATGGCCATGACAAAGCCTCCGAAATTCACTGTGGTAAACCTCTCCTGAGCTCTCCATCTAAAACATCCCCGCCAATCAGACTGAGATGGACTGACATTTTCCTAAGCCATGCAAACTTGAGTGTCTTTCAGACGCCTACAGAACCACAACGTCCCCTTCCGTACCCTTTCAGTTTTCATGACTTTGATAATCCATTGATCCAGCTTCTCTATCAGCTTGGGTTCCCCCCCCCCCTCCAATCTGTCATGTTAAGCTGTCAAAGGGGGCGATTATACCCATGTTTCATGTTTTTGAAATGCGCATTTCCCGCTTTTATTTCCTTCCCCAAAAGCTTTTCTTCCAAGGGTTCTGCTGTAAGATTATCCCTAGGAAAGCTGATGCGGATATTATTACTGGCATAAACCTGATAATAAAAACCATAGCGGTGTTTTAGGTAAAGACGTTTGAGAGATAGTCAGGGTTATAAATGTTAAGAGTGTAAGGCTGGATAGAAAGTGGAGTTTCTTTTCTTTTTTTTTAACTGTCAGCTCGGTGGTTTATTCAGCCTGAAATCAAGGGAAGGAAGGGGGAAAGGGGGCAAGGAGAGACACTTTCTGTCCGTATAAAATAATAAAAATAGGGAATCACCAAAGAAATCTTGAGAGTTCACCAAAGAGGTGAAGAAAAATTATTTATGTTTTTCAGCAACACAGCAAAACATCCTTGTTTCTACACTGCAAAGTGGGTAAATCTCCCAAAATGGAATGGTCCTCTTAGAAGATTTGCACAGGATGGGGAAACCCCTGGCATTTATTATGCATGCTAACATTTCAAATCTAGCATTTGAAGGCAGAATTACTATTTAGAGTATTAGGTTGCCACAGGAAATGTCAGCTCTGTTGTGAGATCCTCTTTCCCTTCCATAAGGCAGAAAGATTTAGTAGCTGTCTTTGCACAATGAGCACAGCTTTCCTTTAATTTTGATTTGTGTCCCCTTCACACAAGCACCCAGCTTAATGTGGATTGTGTGAATCTAGCTCATTTGGCTTGTTATATAGTTCAGTGCCTTATGCAAACTGAGCAAACACGTTAATGTTTTCCACCGTAATATCAGGGTTGGCATCATTTTGCAAACAGTTCTCTTCTCCTATTTTCAACTGAATGCTAACTTTTTAGCTCCAAGCTGTTTTAAATACAACTCTCTTAGTCCCAAAGTTGCTTTTTTTTTTTTTTTCAAAAGGCAACTGGACTTTCTTTTTTTTTTTCTTTGAAGACATTTCGCTTCTCATCCAAGAAGCTTCTTCAGCTCTTCAAGACCTGCAGCTTGAAGAGCTGAAGAAGCTTCTTGGATGAGAAGCGAAATGTCTTCAAAGAAAAAACAGAAAACCCAGTTGCCTCTTGGAAAAAAGCACCTTTGGGACAACCAAGACTTTAAAATTTGTGGACTTCAACTCCCAGAATTCCTCAGGCAACCATGCTGGCTGTGGAATTCTGGAAACTGAAGTTAACAAATCTTAAAGTTGCCAAGTTTGGAGACCCCTGATCTATGAGAATACTTTGATAGGCTAGCAGTCCAAAAGAGATAACCACCTCTTATAGACTGAGTTCAGCCATCCTTGACCAAACAGCAAAGCTTTTTTTGACATTGGTCAACCAATGTCCTATACTGACACTTCCTCCAATGTGAACTGATTCAGTTTTCTGTTGTGCTTACGTCGGCTTGTTTGCCTGACTTGCAGTAGCAACTCCTGAAGCAGAAAATAAGCTTTTTTAAAATTAAAATTCAGGGTGGTTCTTGCTTCCTTGACCATGCCCTGTTCTGCAGAGCTTAACAAAAAGTAAATTAACATGAAGTAAAAGTCTTAAGGTGGCCCCTGGTTTGAAAAGGTTGATTACACCAGCTCTAATGAGAGTAGACTTTCAAAATTAATTTATATATCTTCTCCATTTTCTCCCCCAATCCAAATTTGCTTTTGTTCCCTCTTCAACCCATAGCTGATGCTAAACTGTGCTAAGCAACATGCCAAAAATGAAGTACCGAAGGAACATACTGGGCCAAAGACAGGATGTAGATATTCACACAGACAGCTTTCATGTTTGGATTAAACACTGATCTAGACATAAGCTGGAATTAAAGCAAGGATAGTTCCTGCATGATTTAAGCATGACAGCTTCATTCTGAGTGCACCCATTATACCGAGATATACACATGGACACACACACACATAATATATACTCTGTGTGAGTGTGTGTGCATGTCGTAATAAATGATTCAAGAACTGTTGCTTCCCTGTAGAAGCTTTTCCATATAAACTTTATAAGACATTATAAACTCAAGGAGGAAACACAATTCTATCCTATCTTATGAATTGTGTGGAGTGTTGTGTGTGTGTGTGTGTGTCTTTAATATAAATGTCATAATCAAGTACCAGACCTTGTTATTTGCTTCCATGTAAGTCTTTCTAGCATTTCCAGGTAGACTTTGTAAGATGAAATAAACTCAAGAAGAAAAGCCAATTCTGTCCCATCTTATGAATTGTGTGGAGTATGTGTGTGTGTGTTTAATACGTCACAATTAAATAATACAACAACTTGTTTTATTTGTTTGTTTGTTTGTTTACTTCCAGGTAGCTGTTTACTTCCAGGTAGAAGCATTTCCATGTAGCCTTTATAAGATGGAATGAACTTGAGAAGGAAAGCCAATTCTGTCTCATCCTATGACCTGTATGGTGTCTGTGTGTTTAACATAAATGTCATAATGAAATAATACAAGACCTGTTGTTTGCTTCCACATAAGTGTTTCTAGCGTTTGTAAGTTGTAATAGCATTAGTAAGTTGTAATAAATTCAAGGAGGAAAGCCAATTCTACCCGCTCCTATGAATTGTGTGGAGTGTGCATTTGTGCATAGGAGCACATGTATACCTCAGTACAGGGGTGGGATTCTACCGGTTCAGCCCGGTTCAACCGAACCAGTAGCTTTGAAGATCGACCAGTTCACTCTGAAGATCAGCTGTTGGGCTCACCCACCTGCCCTGCCTCCATACTGACCTTTATTTCTTATTTTTGATGTTCAGCTGCATCGCATGGCAAAACAGACTGCCACGCATCCGCTGTTGAAGACACAAGGAGAGTGCAGGAGTGCAGGAGAAGGTCAGAAGAAAAGCTTCTGCGCACGCACAAAGCATGCATTTTCCGATTGCGCGCAAAGTGCGCATGCGCGCACAAAGCATGCCCACCAAGCCTCGCCCACCGAACAGGTGATAAACCAATTTGAATCCCACCACTGCCTCAGTATAATGGATGACCGAAGGCCTGGAGAATCTTCCTTGTTCTGAGACCAGCTGTGATTTTCCCTTGCTTCCTAGGGATGCATCAATCTCATTCACTGTCCTCAGGACCAGAATGTAACATCTCTCAAAATGAATTCATTCAGGAGCATAACCACCTTAAAAAGAACAAATGGGATTGAGGAAGAGGTGTGGCTTTAATTGTTTGTTCTTCTCAATTTTGTGCCGTTTCATTCTTTCAAAACAAGAAACAATAGAAGGAAAGGTATTAAGTCACTTTAAATTCCCCACTTCTGCTGGGAACAGAAATTGGTCCTGGGGCGATCCAAAGAGACAATTTAAGGGCCAATTCAAGCAAGTTATTCTTCAAGACACTCAACAAGAGAGAAATAACATGATCCAGGAAAAAAATATTTTGGGAAGCTAGAATATCAGTCTTTGACTGCCCACATTTATGTATGTTCCTGTTTTGACTAACAAAGCTGAATATTTGATGGGTGCAATTTAATGTTACCATCAATGTTCCTCCCTATCATTTCCCTCAACCCTCAAATCATCATAGATCAGAGAAGAAGAAGAAGGAGAGGGAGAAGGGGAAGGAAGGAAGGAAGGAAGGAAGGAAGGAAGGAAGGAAGGAAGGAAGAAAGAAAGAAAGAAAGAAAGAAAGAAAGAAAGAAAGAAAGAAAGAAAGAAAGAAAGAAAGAAAGAAAGAAAGAAAGAAAGATGATAGATAGATAGATAGATAGATAGATAGATAGATAGATAATAGATAGATAGATAGATAGATAGAATAGATAGATCTGGCTTACTCTATCATTGACTGAGTTTCCTTAAAACTACCATCTCAATCACAGTGAGATTATTGTACACACACAATATTTGGCAATACCTAGAACAGAGGAATGCTTTGTGAAGACGATAGAACTTGTTGAGATGGCTAATTAACATGTTTAATAAGCAAAAAAAGATAATATCTACATTTTCTCCAAGATAAAAAAAATGAACTTACAATCTATGGTTTTGATTATTAGATAGGATAGATTGTAGAAAGAAGAGAATCACAATGTAACTTTAAGGAAAGAGGGGTAGTCTAGTGAAGAGAAGGATCAGGGGAGACAGGATAGCAGTCTTCCAATATTTGAGGGGCTGCCACAGAGAGGAAGAGATCAAGCTATTTTCTAAAGCCAGACAAGGAATCATGGATGGAAAATGAACAAGGAGAGATTCAACCTGGAAATAAGGAGAAACTTTCTGACAGTGAGAACAATCAACCCATGGAACAGAAGTTGTCCACGGAAGTTGTGGGAGCGCCATCACTTGAGACCATCAAAAAGAGATTGGACTGCCATTTGTCAGAAATGGTGTAGGGTCTCCTGTTTGGGCAGGGGATTGGACTAGATGACCTACAAGGTCCCTTCCAACTCTGATTATCTGTTATCTGAATCTATAAATGTACTTAAAACTGCTGTAAAAATTGAAAGTTACTTCTTTATATCTTTCTTCAATTTTTATTCTACCTTTTTTATTTTTTGCACTTCAGTTTCTCTTTGATTTCTTCGTTTTAATTTCTTCCTTCTTCCTTTATGTTAGTTTCCATTTCCATTTTTGTTTCTTGAAACCTTCAATAAAATTATATTAAAAAGCTACTGTTTTAGAGCTTAGTTGATTTATTGCTATCTCCTCTAGGACACTTGTGAAAAACACAGTAGATCTTGGACTTACCAAAAAGATCCTATAGAAATGCCCTAGAAAGAGTGCAGAGAAGAGCAACAAAGATGATAAAGGGTCCAGAGGCTAAATTATATAATGAACCCTTAAGGAAATTCAGTATCTTTAGTCTAATAAAGAGAAGGCTTAGCTCTATGACTCTACGATTCTATGAATTTCTCCTCAATTGCTCCAACCCACCATTCAGTTTCTCCATTGGTGAATATTCTCATTTCAGACTCTAATCCTTACTGAACAGGGTTCTTGCCCTTGTTCCACTTCCCATTTATTCCCTATTGCTATTTTCTGTATTTGGGGATTGGTACCAGAAGAACAATCATGGGCTGGTTTCATGCTAGCATGTAGAATTGGGGAATAGACAAGATGGTTGTGTGGAACAGCAATTTAACGGATGCAGAGAGGGATTCTGGAGCATGATTTTACCAATAAAGGAGAATGTTTGTAGCTGAAGGTTGAAATGAGGGGTCCTTGGTGTTCTCTGAGCTTGGTAGTTTTCTTGCAGATGTTTCATTCTCCAATCTAGGTAACATCGCCAGTGCTAGTCACTGGCACTGATTGAGGTTACCTAGTTTGGGTAATGAGACATCTGCAAGAAAACTTCCACACTCAGAGGACATCGAGGGAATGATTTTCCATACTGAAGGGGCTACCACCAAGAAGGACATCCCTAATTGATGGGACCCATAACATACCTTGCTTTTCTCAAGGTGATGATAGATCTTTTTCAGATTGAGAAGTCTGGGCAGTCAACGAGGTCTCAATGGGATGAGAACATGGGTGTCTGCAGGTGGGCAAAGAAATCAAGAGACACTGTAGAGGTTATGGCACCATGGTGGCTTCTGCCAGATACCAATGGATGGAGGTAGACGTGCAGAATAAAACAATTATGCAGCAGTAGCTTCCTCTTTTATCTCCAATGGACATACCAGCTCGGTATCACTACCAGAAGATGTGTTGAAAGACATCCTCAAGCTTTACAGAGAAACAGGTGGAAAAACAGAAGCCTCTTTCAGGGAGGGAGGTGAGGTCTGAGAAACTGCAAGGCACAGCATTATTACAGACCAACTGAATTGAAAAAAAAATAGCTAATCTACAGAAGAGTTTGCCTCAATGCACCCCATACACTAATTTCACTGCAGCCTCTTTTGTTTATTGAATCATAGAGCAGGTTGTTATGGAAAAGGAGAGGTAGAGGGGGAAAAGCTTCTTTTTCATCCTTCTTGAGCAGAACACACCTTCCTCATATTTCAAAAGAGGCAATTAATTATTAACATGATGGCAATGCTGAGTAATCAAAGGGATATCATGTCACAAGAGGAACAAGGACAATTATCAGGTGCAAAACTGTCTTAACAGGAACTTGTTTGCAAAGCCTTGTCCTGCATTTGCTGCCTGCTTCGCCTACATCCTATTGGTAGCTTGTAAACAGGTAATCTGGTATCCAAAGTCCTATTTCATTTGGGGCCAGCTTGAGTTTGTGTCTATGTGTGTGCTTCCAAAGCCCAAAGAAAAAGATAACGTTGGAGCAAAAGGCTTCCTCCCCAAGATAAGGACAGCATTGTTTGAAGATCTGTGGCCCAAGTCATCCCCAGTTAATTTAGATGCAAGCTCTAGTCAATTGCTTTTAACTTGTGATGTTCATTTCACAGAGTTCAGGGACATTGTTGGCCATCTTTAACAGGAGGAACGCTTGTTTATTCACATGTGTGCTGCCTGTTTATTGGCAAGCAAGGAGACAACACTGAACCACTTCGCAGTTTGTGTGGACAAGGGAGGGGGGAAAAACAAAATAAAAGAGGACAGTTTTGGAAAACTCTTAATTAACTGCCTAAAAACAGACTGTCACTGATGCTGGTTTTCCTTTCTTTTGCTCAAGGCTTTACTGTGGTCAATTAGGTATCAAAATGACTGCAAATGATGTGACAGTGATGGGCCTGTCTGCAGGCTTATCTGGGTACTGAAATGTCCTTTAACAAAGACAATGGGATTTTGTGATCTCACATGGAAGCAACGCAAAGCCATTAAGCAAACCCACAATCCCAATTGCTCTTTCACAAATAAAGACCCTTTAAGAGATGGCTAAATGCAAAGGCCAGCCTATACATCACTGTGGAACAACAGGTAGCCCTCGATTTATGGCTGTAATTGAGCCCAGAATTAGGTTCATAAGTCATGCAGGTCGAAGTCATTCAGAAAACACCTGATATGAAGACTCTTTTATTTTTTGGGTGGCCAAACAAGCAAATGCTGCAGTTGTGAAGTGAACCCTTGTCGTCAATGGCTTTTTTTTTTTTTTTTTTGCTGGAAATAGGAAGTAAATGCTAGTTTCTGGCAAGAAACACCATACGTTGTAGTCATATGGAACCCTGCATAAGGCTGTAAATGCAGACTGGTTGCTGAGCACCCAAAATGCAATCATCTGACTGCAGGTGGGCATTTCAGAAAGATTATCAAGATATTCTCCTATCTATTCATCCCTATTAGCAATATTTATTTAGAATAGAATAGAATAGAATAGAATAGAATAGAATAGAATAGAATAGAATAGAATAGAATAGAATAGAATGGAATGGAATGGAATGGAATGGAATGGAATGGAATGGAATGGAATGGAGTGGAGTGGAGTGGAGTGGAGTGGAGTGGAGTAGGGTAGGGTAGAATTAAAACATAAATGAATAGAATAGAAATGTATACAGTAAAATAGAACAGGAACAGGAACAGAATAGAAGTTGGAAGGGATCTTGGAGGTCTTCTAGTCTAACCCCCTGCTTAGGCAGGAAACCCTATACCATTTCAGACAAATGGTTATCCAATCTCTTCTTAAAAGCTTCCAGTGTTGAAACATTTGCAACTTCTGAAGGCAAGTTGTTCCATTGATTAATTGTTCTCACTGTAGCCCTGGGACAGTCCATCTTAACTTTGCATGCTATTACATGCACTCGTGTACTGAGTGCAAATGTCTGCAATAGGAAACTTCTCATACGGAGGGTTGGCAAGCGGAAGGGCCCCCATATAAAACGGGACAGCAGGAGGCAGCACCAGTGGTGGGATTCAAATAACTTAACCACCGGTTCTCTGCCCTTACGAGTTCTTCCAACAACCAGTTCATCAAACTGCTCGGGAAATTAACGACTGGTTCTCCCAAAGTGGTGCGAACTGGCTGAATCCCAACACTGGGCAGCCCACTCTTCACTGAACTTGATAAAGGCAAACAGGAGTAGATCTGGATAGTTTTCAGATGGATCCCTGTAAAGAAATCTCTTGGGGCTAGATTGGGAAATTAAAAATAAAAAAGAATCCAAAAGAAGTCAATGGCAAACTAGTTCCCTTTTGATGTCAGAAAAGAAAAAAGGACATATCAACCTAGCTACTGGTACAGGCAGTCCTCGACTTGCGACCACAATTGAGCACCAAATTTTCATTGCTAAGCAACGGAGTTGTTCAGTGACTTTTGACCCACATTACGAGCTTTCTTGCCACAGTCGTTAAGTGAATCACTGCAGTTGTTAAGCAAGTAACATGGTTGCTGAGTGAATCAGGCTTCTGCACTGATTTTGCTCGTCAGAAAGTCACAAAAGGGGACCACTGCAACCGTCATGAATATGAGTCCGTTGCCAAGCATCCACATTTTGATCTCCACGGGGATGTTGCAATGGTCGAGTGAAAAAAAACCAGTGCTGTTGTAACTTCGAACAGTCACGAAACAAATAGTTGTAAGTCGAGGACTACCTGTAGTTGAAGTCGAGAGAGAGAAAGAGAGAGAGAGAGAGATGTTATTGAGTGCACATGGAAGGCAGCACGGGTTCATTTCAGCCAACATTTGGCTAAATACTTGAGTGTCTGCAATAACAGATGCCATTGAGTGATATCAGCCACAGGGCAGGATATCCCCCCCCCCAAATTTCCTGCAGATAGAACATGGAATAGAATAATAGAGTTGGGGTCTTCTACTCCAACCCCCTGCTGGCTGTCTGCCAGTGATGGTATTCTACAGGTTTGGCCCGGTTTGAGCAAACCAGTAGTAAAAGAATGCTACCGTTCAGCCAAACCGGTACTAAAAATAACAGCTACTGGTTCGGCTAAACCAGTATTTCTTTTGTCTTTTTTTCCTCCTGTTGATCATCTGTTCTGATGATCAACTGTGCCAGAATCCCCTTCGCTGTCTTCCTGCTTCGTCCAGGAGGCTTCCCTGAGGCCCAGGAGGTAAAAACATGGAACGGGTGGGGGGAGTGCTGCCAAAAAAACAAAAAGAAGAAGCCACACCCACCCAGTCACATAACCATGTCTACCTAGCCATGCCCACCTAGCCACCCCTACAGAATGGGTAGTAAAAATATTTGCCTCCCACCCCTGCTGTCCACTCTCTGTTTGAAAGCCTCCAGTGATGGAGTACCCACAACCTCTGAAGGCAAGTTGTTCCACGGGTTGATTGTTCTCACCGTTCGGGAATTTCTCCCTAGTTCTAGGTTGCTTCTCTCCTTGGTTAGTTTCCATCCATTGGAAACTCACGAGACAGTGGGACGGGGCTTATTTGTTTCCGAGATTCACACGACAAGGCTCGCTATGTTCCGTTCAGTGTTCAATCCTGCTTACTTTTACTGGTGAAGAAACAAGAACAAGAACAAAAAAAATCTGCCACAACGGTAGCAGACATCGAGGTCTACAATACATTTCCACCTCGTTGGTTTGTACACAGTTTTTTCAGCTGCCCAAATAAACGAGCAGACGCAGAGCCTCAAATGCAAATATTTTCTGGTATGAAGTCATTCAATTGTCCAAGTAATTCAATTGTCCTCGCTAGGTGTGTGCCCATTAAACGGCTGGAAACAATAGAAGATATACAGTTCCCAGCACATACATAAAACAAGGTGTTTGCTTTTCAGGTGATTATTTTCTGCTTAACTGACTCCCAATGAGTCCCTTCAAAGATGGCAGGGCTTCACACACACAGCTGTTCCTCCACAACACCCTGCCAGCTAGCCGCACCCTTATGCACGGAGGCCTTTGCTTGGGCTCTGAACTTTCCAATCACCCCTACAGAAGCTTTGCCTGGGCCTGTTGCGACTAGCGTTGAACGCATTGATTTAAATCCCGCATTGTTCCACTCCTTTCTCTTTCCACAGAAGATCACTTCAAAGGCCAGCATCAAACATATTTCATCATCAGTTCCAGTCATTAAACAACATCAACCTGATATTAGTTGGGTGCCTTCGAAATAGGCTGTCAGGGTTTGCTCCAGAAATGACTAGGAGATGTTTGCCCACTTCTTGTTCTGAAAACATACATTCTATAATGAAAAAGCCTAAAAGGCAATGAAGTCAGGCGTTAGCATTACCCAAAGGTGATTGTTCAAAGGGCAAATGGATTTTCCTTGTTTTTCCTTGAAGATGTTTTGCTTCTCATCCAGAGGTGGGTATTCAGCAGGTTCTGACCAGTTCTGGAGAACCAGTAGTGGAAATTTTGACTGGTTTGGAGAACTGGCAAATACCACCTCTGATTGTCCCCGCCCCCATCAATTCTCTGCCTCCCGTTGAGTCCCAGCTGATCGGCTGGGTCTTCTTTTGTTGCCCTGCACAGGAGAAAGCGGAGCTGGAAAGCAGGTTAGTGGGGTGAGGAGGGAATGAAGATTTTGCAGTAACCTTCCCCCAGGAGTAGAGGGGGGGAGGATTGGGGATTTTACTGTATCCTTCCCCTGCCACACCCACCAAGCCACGCCATGCCCACCATGCCACACCCACAGAACCAGTAGTCAAAAAAAATTTGAATCCCACCACTGTTCTCATCCAAGAAGTTTCTTCACTTCTGACTGAAGATACTTCTTGGATGAGAAGCGTAATGTCTTCAAGGAAAAACAAAGGAAGTCCAGTTGCCTTTTGAAAAAGCATTTTTTGAGACACTCATTACCTGGATGACTGAGAATCTCCATACACACTTCAGTGTTACATATATACCAGTCAAATTCTTGCCTTCTAGGTCAGCAGAATTATTCGGAATACAGAATTGGGAAAGCAATGTTAAGCCAAAGATGAGGAACATACTTAAAGATATTACACTATACCACATGTTTTATTTTACGGGAGGTCCTCGCCTTACAACCACATATGGGACTAGAATTTCCATTGCTAAGCAAGGCAGGTTAAATGAGTCACACCCAATTTGAAGACCTTTTTTTTCCTGCCATGGCTGTTAAATGAATCACTTTAGTTGCTAAATGAATCACGTGATCATTTAAGTAAATCCAGCTTTCCCCCATTGGCTTTGCATGTCAGAAGGCGGCATGGAAGGTCACAAATGGAGCCCAGGATGCTGCAAGCATCAAAAATATATGCCGGTTGCCCCAAGGCACCAACTGTGACTGTGGCGATACCGTGAGAGTTGTAAGTGGAAGGACCTGTTGTAAGTCTTTTTTTTTTTAATGCCATTGTAACTTCAAACAGTCATTAAAGAAATGGTTGTAAGTTGAGGAATACCTTTGCAAACAATTTTTGCTTTCACCACATGGACAGACTAACAATGAAATTAAGAGACAAAGAAGAGTCGATATATTATAACGCCTGGGATGCCTGGTATGAATGGTTTAAGAATAAAAAGAAATCAAAATGGCAATCAGGTATAGAATAAGAAACTATGTAAATACTTATATCTATATTCATATCTATCTGTATTTATTTATATATTAAGATGAAATTGTATAATGAAAGAAATGTGTATGTAGAAAGATGATAAGGAAATGTAAAAGATGTCTTGACGTTGATATAATGATGTATAAAGTTTTATTTTATGTTTTTAAATATTGAAAACTAAATAAAATTTACTAATTTTTTTTAAAAAAAGAACTTTGACTTTTCTTCTTAGAATAGAATAGAATTCTTTATTGGCCAAGTGTGATTGGACAAGGAATTTGTCTTGGTGCAAATGCTCTCAGTGTACATAAAAGAAAAGATACATTTGTCAAGAGTCAAGAATCATAAGGTACAACACGTAATAAGAGTCCTAGGGTACAATAAGCAATCAAATCATACTAGGAAACAGTCAATATAGATCGTAAGGATACAAGCAACAAAGTTACAGTCATATAGTCACAAGTGGGAGGGGATGGGCAATAAGGAGTGGTTAGAAGATTAATAGTAGTGCAGACTTTGTAAATAGTTGGACAGTGTTGAGGGAATTATCTCTTTAGCAGAGTAATGGCGTTCGGAGAAAAACTGTCCTCGTGTCTAGTTGTTCTGGTGTGCAGTGCTTTATAGCATTGTTTTGAGGGTAGGAGTTGAAACAGTTTATGTCCAGGATGTAAGGGGTCTGTAAATATTTTCACAGCCCTCTTTTTGACTCATGCAGTATACAGGTCCTCAATGGAAGGGAGGTGGGTAGCAATTGTTTTTTTCTGCAGTCCTAATTCTTGAACTTCTCACTTCTCTTTTGGAAAATTTCCTTAACGTTATTTTCCTAGTCTTCCCCTTTCCCTCAAACAACTTACTTCTTCATGGATTTCTTTGTGATTTGTCCCTTGTTCATTCGCTCTCTGTATCCACCTGTCCTCGGTATATTTCTTTATTCTGGTCTTCTCATTCTGATATTAAATCCCAGAAGTATTCAGGATCCGTTCATGGCTGACAGTGCTTCATCTTCTTTTGCTACCCTTCCCACGTGCTTTTCCCTCATTGTGCACTGTTCTTATTGCCTTCAGCAAGCAAAATTCAGCCCCACGTCTCTGATTAACAATCTGTAACTCAATTCTACTCGCGCAATCTTATGCTTTCTCTAAATTAATTTAATTTAGCCAATTTAATATGGCAGCTTACAAATGCATTAAAAAACCCAAAACAATTAAAACTCACAAAAGCAACAAAATGTACAACGCATTTCCCTTTTCCACACTCATACAATTCTCAGGGATCTGCTGAAAATCAAAACCTGATCTGCATACTCCTGCCTGGTAGGAAAACTATGATGCACTTCCAAAGTTTGCTTGCTGTCACTTCTTGTACTTTTAGCCAAAACTCTGCTAATGTCTTCAAAGGCCCACTTCACAATCAAATCCCCCTGTAAAAGTTGGTGCTCATTTTTGTCACGAGTTAATTAGCAAAAAAATAAATACATAGGTCACATGAGCTCACCTCATTAGGTCTGGCAGAGAACCTACAGTACAGGTAATTCTCCATTTACAACCAATGCTGAGCCCCAAATTTGTATTGTGAAGCAAGACTGTTGCGAACTGAGTTTGGCCCCATTATGACTTTTCTTGCCACAGTTGTTAAATGAATCACTGCAGTTGTTATGTTTGTGTTGTTTTATTGGATTGTTGAAAGAGCAACCCACTACCCTGGGTTGCTTTTTATGGGGTGGGTGGCTATACAGATTTGACTAAGGAATAACGAAATAAACCACACCCCATATTTTTTTAATCCCTTTGCCCTGTGTATGTATGAAGAAACCTTGGCTTAAACTATGTTAAAGGATAAGCGATGAGATATCTATGGACGGCTGTTTGGGAAATCAGTATCATACCGATGATGCAGTTCTACAGAGGAATGATTGAGCCTGTCATCTGCACCTCTGTAACTGTCTGGTTCGGTTCTGCAACCCAACAAGACAGATACAGACTTCAGAAGGTAATTAGGACTGCAGAAAAAACAACTACTACCAACCTGCCTTCCATGGAGGACCTGTATACTGCATGACAAGAGGGCTGTGAAAATATCTACAGACCCCTCACATCCCGGACATAAACTGTTTCAACTCCTACCCTCAAAACGACACTATAGAGCACTCCAGAACAACTAGACACAAGGACAGTTTTTTCCCCAAATGCCATCACTCTGCTAAATAAATAATTCCCTCAACACTGTCCAACTATTTACAAAGTCTGCACTAATATTACTATTCATCTTCTCATCACTCCTTATCACCCATCCCCTCCCACTTGTGACTGTATGACTGTAACTTTGTCACTTGTATCCTTATTATTTATATTGATTGTTTCCTAGTATGATTTGATTGCTTATTATACCCTATGACTATTATTAAGTGTGGTACCTTATGATTCTTGACGAATGTATCTTTTCTTTTATGTACACTGAGAGTATTTACACCAAGACAAATTCCTTGTGTGTCCAATCACACTTGGCCAATAAAGAATTCAATACAATACAATACAATGGGAAAGATTATGCTTAAGAGACATATGGATGTTTTGTATTCAAAAGGCACTACATTTGTTCTGACCGAAACATTGTTCTCTTCATCATTGTTGCCAGCCTCCACAATCTCCGAAGGCAGCATTCCACTCCCTGATGGTTCTGGTCCCATCCCTGCATCACACGCAGGCCCCTCATCTGAGTCTTCCCTCTCCAAGCCCTCAGCCATCCGCACCTGCTGCCGGCGAACCACAAAAACATTACACCTCAAATTGTTAACTTTGGAAAACCCCTCAATTCCAGCTAAGGATATTTTCAAGATCACGTGAAGTGATAGTTTTACTGTACACTGCACTAAAAAGACCACACTTGGAATACTGCATCCAGTTCTGGTCACCCCGATACAAGATAGTTGTTGAGACCTTATAAAGAGTCCATAGAAGAGCAACATATATGATAAGAGGTCTGGAAGATAACCTGTCCAATGAATGATTGAGGAACTAGGTATGTCTAAGCCTAGCAAAGAAGAAAAAATTAGGGCGGACATGATAACTGTCTTCCAGCACTTGAGAGGCAGTTACAGTTGAGTCAACTTATAAGAAGGTCAACTTATTCTCTAAAACACTTGAGAGTAGGACAAAAAGTAAGAGGTGGAACATCATTGAAGAGAGATCCAACCTAGAAATAAGGAAAAAAATTCCTGACAATGGGAACAATTAATCAGTGGAATAACTTACTTCTGGTTGAATGCTCCATCACTGGAGGTTTTCAATAAGAGATTGGAGAGAATGGCATAGGGTCTCCAGCTTGAGCAAGGGGTTGGACTAGAAGACCTCCAAGTTCCCTTCCAACCCTATTATTCTATGTTGTATGTGCTATACTGTCATCTGTAATCAGGGGTGGGATTCAAATTTTTTAACAACCGGTTCTGTGGGCGTGGCTTAGGTGGTGGGCGTGGCTTGGTGGTCATGTGACCGGGTGGGCATGGCTTGGTGGTCATGTTATTGGCTGGGTGTGGCCAACTCAACATCACTCACATCAAGGTACGCATCTCCTCGCCTGGCCTCTCATGACTGTGGGGATGCTGCAACAGTCGTAAATGTGAAAAATGGTCATAAGTCACTTTTTTCAGTGCCATTGTAACTTTAAATGGTCACTCCACACAAGCAAAGTACCAGCAAAGGAGGGGAAAAAATCCAGAGAAGTTCCAGAGACAGGAAGTCTAGTCCTGCCAAGAATGTAATAAGGGTTAACGGAGAGGCAGTTTCTGTAAGCAACACCAGCATGTTTCCTATCTGCCTTCCTTACAGGATTAGTCCAGTAATTTCTTCTAACAACCAGTTCTCCGAACTGCTTAGAATGTTAACAATCGGCTCTAGCGAATAGGTGCGAACTGGTAGAATCCCACCCCGGAATGATGGCCTCTTTATGACTTGTGAACTTCAACTCCCAGAATTCCTGAGTTAGCATGGCAGGGACCCTGGCCTAATGAATCTCAACAGGCTATTCTGAAAGTAAAAAGGTAGCTGGACAGGAGTGCGGGGAGGGGAGGAGGTAGCCTGATGCTAAAGTAAAATTAGAGTACGAAAAGAAAAGGTGTGTGCTTTGCACAATCCCTGCATTCTCTCTCTCTTTCTCTCTCAATGGCCAAGGGTTGTCTTGTTTATTCAGGCAACACCCTGGAGTAATTTTGTAAAGACAATGTGAGTGTACGCACTCGGTGCAGAAATATCAGACTCCAGTTTTCAAGACTAAAATTATATGGGAAACAGCTTTCAAGTGCTGTTCTGCAGATGACATTTAGAGCAATAATGTTTGCAACAACGTAATTCCATCATAAGATAAATATCAATTTAGCATGGGGGAGAAGACATTGAAGTGGAACAATTGCAAACTTTTTACAGTGCTGTTGTTCGCTGAATTTTAGCTGTTCAATTGTTCTGGGAAGCTGGCCTGCCTCTCACAAAGGGAACGACATCAAGCTGACACGGTGAAATTGTGAGTGTGTGTAAATGGATGTGCTGTACGCAGAAGTGCATAATTATGCTCCGTATTAACTATGTCTTATTGAGGGGCTTCGCATATGGCATTGTAGCCAGCCATATCTGAATCTTTTGCAAATCTATCTGCTGTGCTATTTAGGCAGATCACATTCTACACCGTTCAAAAGTAATTACACTTTTGTCTAAAGCGGATGGAGACGGTTTTCCCCAAACAATGAAAAAAAAAACCCTCTCATTATTAAAGCTGGCACAATAATTAAGCCGGTGTTCACAGCACTCTGCATCGTCCCATCACAATTATATATACCCAGGTAGTCCTCGACTTACAACAGTTCATGTAGTGGCCGTTTGAAGTTTCAACGGCATTGAAAAAAGTGTTTTATGACTATTTTTCACACGTGCCACTGTTGTAGCAGCTCTATGATCACATGATCAAATTTTGGATTCTTGGCAACTGGCAACTGGCATGTATTTATGACAGTTGCGATATCCCAGAGTCATGCGATCCCCTTTTGTGGCCCTCTGTGTCAGCCTTCCAGCAAAAGTCCATTCCACCCAATAACTCCAAGACAGACAGATCTCTCAAAGCCTGAAGATGACGAATGAGACTTTGTCGAAACGTCACCAAGATACTTCCAATTTTTACGCAGGAGAAAACTCGAATAACCAAAGATCCACATACAAATACCCGCGAAGAACCTCAGAAAACATATATATGTATATGTATGTGTGTATATGTATGTATGTATGTATGTATGTATGTGTATGTATGTATATATATATATATATATATATATATATATATATGTATGTATATATATATATATATATATATATATATATATATATATATATATATATATATATATATATATATATATATATTTTAAAGTGTGTACTTACATGTATGGCATTCAGCTTTGTTGTTTTCCCACGTCATAGCAGTGTGCTTTTAAAGTTGTATGTGTGTCTCATCTGCCATCATCAGGCTGTGTATGTGTGTGTATGTATATATATATATATATATATATATATATATATATATATATATATATATATATATATATATGTTGTATGTATGTATGTATGTATGTATGTATATGGTGTTTCAGCTTTGTTGGTTTTTCACGTCATTAGTTTTGCAGTTGGAGTTTCAGCAGAATCTCATCTGCCATCATCAGTGTATTTGATGATGGCAGATGAGATGTAGCAACGTTTCAAAGAAGAATCTCATCTGCCATCATCAGGCTTCTGTGTATATATAAACTATATATGTATGTATGTATGTATGTATGTATGTATGTATATGTATATGTATATGTATATGTATATGTATATGTATATACATACAGAGAGAGAGAGAGAGAGAGACAGACAGACAGACAGAGAGCAAGTTTTATCCAAAATTAGGCAAAGCAGATTGAATTGCTTGCAGAATCACAGATTCACTCACAGACCTATCTTTCTGCAATCTGCTGCCTGAGTCTGCACTGAAAAATAGAAGCTTCAGTCCTAAGGAAGGTGCAGCTCTGCTCTCAGGCCACTTCTCCCCCAACCCCCAACCTCCTAAATACCACCCGTGACTCGGCAAAGCAGTACAACAGCGATTTAGATTAGCTAGAAAGCAGAAATCCGACAGGAGGGGTTCTCTTGCTGGTTCTCCAAACTGCACAGAATCATAACAACCGGTTCTATAGAACTGGTCCAAACTGGTAGAATCCCACCCCTGCTCAAAGCTTCCTTTTATTTGGATAGTAATTGGAACAAACTGTGGAATCCCGAATCTGAAAGTTCTCGGCTTCCTTACAATAAGTAAAAAACTACAAATCCATCCCCTGCACCCATCATCACATCACATGCCCCAATCACCATCTGTCCGAAGTTAAGACTTCCTCTCACTTATGTGCAACACAACCCGACCTTGAATCAGAAAAAGAATGTTATTATGTCTAAGTAGATATACTCCAAGAAATTCCCCCCCTCCCACTTTCCCAGGTTCAATTGTAGCAGCGTCGGAGCATCAGATCTCAATATGGCTTCCAAAGCTGACACTCTGACAAGCAAAGTCAATGTGGAAACCAGATTCCCTTAATGTTGCTGACTTAACAACTGCAGGAATTTACTCAATCACTGCAGCAAGGAAGGTGGTAAAATAGGACAAAATTCACTGAAAAAAGGTATCACTTAGCAATGGAAATGTTGGGTTCCATTATGGCCATAAGTTGAGGACTACCTGTATTTAACTAGAAATAGCTCGTGATGTTTCATGGACGGCTATCTGGACCCAAAACAAGCAGCAGAACCTTATGGAAACAGATGGTTCTGTTCTGCCTATTTGTTCTCAGCATGTTAAATCACCGAAAATCATGGACCACCATCAGTGAGGAAAGCGCAAATTCAAACCTGGAAAAGAAAGAAGTGGAGAATGCACTTCATGAGGATCATTATGTACAGGTAGTCCTCAACTTACAACCATTCATTTCGTGACTGTTCAAAGTTACAACTGCAGTAAAAATGTCTATGGAAATTCTCCATCATCCAGGTCATGGTTGTCCCAAAGACAAAAGAGCAACCAGGATGATTAGGGGACTGGAGACTAAACATATGAAAAATGGTTACAGGAACCAGGCTTGGCTAGTCTAGTGAAGAGAAGGACCATGGGAGACAGGATAGCAGTCTTCCAATATCTGAGGGGCTGCCACAGAGAGGAAGGGATCAAGCTATTTTCCAAGGCACCTGTAGGCCAGACAAGGAATAATGGAATCTGAACAAAGAGAGATTCAACCTGGAAATAAGGAGAAACTTTCTGACAGTGAGAACAATCAACCCATGGAACAGAAGTTGCCCTCGGAAGTTATGGGAGCACCATCACTTGAGACTTTCCAGAAGAGATTGGACTGCCATTTGTCAGAAATGTTGTAGGGTCTCCTGCTTGGGCAAGGGGTTGGAGTAGATAACCTCCAAAGTCCCTTCCAACTCTGATTATCTGTTATCTGTAGATGCTTTTTCAAAAGGCAACTGGACTTTGTTTTTCCTTGAAGGTGTTTCGCTTCTCATCCAAGAAGCTTCTTCAGTTCTAACTGAAAAGCATCAGCTCTACACTGAAGAATGTGACTTGCAACCAATCCCCGCACTTAACAACGAATGCAGCATCTCCCTGGTCAGGTGATCAGAATTTGGTTGCTTGGCATCTGGCCTGTATTTGGAATGGTTGCAGCATCCTAAGGTCACATGACTGTTATTTACAACTTCCCAGTCACTGTCTGGCAAGCAAAGTCAATGGGGAAAGTAGGAGTTGCTTAAAGACCACATGATTCACTTAACAAATGCAGTGACTCACTTAACGACTGTGGCAGAAAGGTTGTAACATTGGATGTGACTCACTTAACAACAACCACAATTGTGGTTGTGATTCAAGGACAGCATGCTTGGATGGATTTACTATCAGTCTCCTCGTGAGCCAGGTTCAAATCTTAAGTGATTTCATTAAATCATTTTAATTAAAACTACGTCCACATAGTTTTCCTGACACAACATAGAAGTGGTTGCTTCTTGCTATGCTTATGGGATTTCCCAGTCTTACCTCCAGCCGCAGGGTTTCCTGGAAGCATCCCATCTCAAGAACTAACCTGGACTGGCTTTTCTTAGCCCTGCCCCTTACCACCTGCTGAGAATTCAATACGTACAGGTATTTCCACAAGAGAAAAACTATGTTGGGCCTGCCTGCTTTGTTCTTTAATGATGAGGACAATGTCAAAATGAAGAAACGGCCAGCCTGATTTAACACTACAGTAGTTGAATGTACAGAGATTGAAGCCAAGTTTTGAGAACTTAATACGCCCGGCCCTATCCATGGATCAATGAATCTGATCACGTTGCTTTCTCCTCTACCTAAACTGTTTTAAATTTCAGCCCTTTCTGCTTGATTGAGTCTGGGTTTTTGGTAGATTCTTGTTCAAGACAATGAATGAATGGAAGGGAAGCGTTATCTGGCCCTCTCCCACACATGCCCTTCGTTTCTCCCTTTGTTTCCTTTAGAAATGTTAAAACAAGGCTCCATCCTGATTCAAAATATAGTTTCCCCCTCTTGTGTTTCTCCTTGCAAACTTTTATTATTCTTTTAGAATAGAATAGAATTCTTTTATTGGCCAAGTGTGATTGGACACACAAGAAAATGCAAATGCTCTCAGTGTACATAAAAGAAAAGATACGTTCGTCAAGAGTCAAGAATCATCAGGTCCAACACTTAATAATATTCTGAAACTATCATTCTGAAACCATCATGCTGAAAGGAGGAGGAGGAAGATGAGGAGGAGACTGCAAATGCGTGCAATGGGAATCTAACAGACCAATAATAAGCATAGATATTAAGAGGTTCATGTTATTCTTTGCCTGCTTGGGTTTCCTCTTTTCAAGCAGCAATTAATGTCTATGCATATATTCCCTTCCAAACATATCCTTAGCCATCAGGCAGGTGATACTTCTCAAAAGAAACTTCATGGAGAAAGATTATTAACACACCACGTCCGTTGCAAAAATGACACACAGCATGGTTTAATTCCTTGCATATAGAAAACAGTGGACAGAAACTACGTGTTATAAAAAAGGGGGGGTTGGCAGGGAAGAAGACGGCAAGAGAGAAAAAAGGGGATATTTATGTCTTACTGTAAGGAAGAAATAAAAGACAAATAAGGGAATTGACATGTTGGTACTCCGTATATTGAAGAGGTACAGGTAGTTTTCGACTTACAACAGTTCATTTCGTCACTGTTCAAACTTACAACAGCACTGGAAAAAAGTGGTTTATGATCTTTTTTCACTCCTGCAACTGTTGCAGCATCATGTGATCAAAGATCATGTGATCAAAATGTTTCACTTAGCAACAGAAGGTTTGGGCTCAATTGTGGTCATACATCAAGGAATCTATCTATCTATCTATCTATCTATCTATCTATCTATCTATCTATCTATCTATCTATCTATCTATCTATCTATCTATTATCTATCTATCTATCTACCTACCTACCTACCTACCTACCTACCTACCTACCTACCTATCTCCTACTTTTATTACTTTTAGAAGTCACTCAAGACAACAAACACACACAATATTCCTTCCATCTATTTTCCCAACAACAACAATCTTGAGGGGTAGTTTGGGCTAAGAGAGAATAACTGGCCTAAACTTACCCAGGCAGCTTTCATGCCTAAGGTGGGACTTGAACTCATGGTCTCCTGCTTCCTAGCCTGGTGCTATAACCACTAGACCAAACTGGCTCTCAAAATAATATTTTTGTGTGAAAATGAATTAAAAAAAATAACAATATGACTTATCATTTGGATTTCTAATGGTCTACCACCATAACTAATTCAAACTAGTTATCTCCAAAACTCTCTACTTGAATACAATGGACACCAGCCCAGGGCACCAATCATTTTGATCAATCTTTTCAGTTATGACTTTACCAATGATTGATTGGATCTTTGAGATTACTAGGCGATTGTCTGGTTCAAGATCATGATCAGCGTCTCCTGTTTCCTGTTTTTAAATGCTTTTGGGGGGAAGAAAGCAAATTGGCTAGACTACAGTTTGGGATCAGTTGCAAACCAGAATGACATTTCTAAGTAAAGTTTAACCACCAAGAATATCAGTCAGGGTTTTCTTAAAAGGTTGCCAGGTATTCCTGCCTCTGCTTCATAGAGCCAACTTATGAAGCAAGAGCACCACAAAATCATGGCTGATAAAAGATCAAAGTGGAAAGTGATGCCCTTGGATACTGAAAAGGAGAATCTACAACCAGGTGTTGGCATTTAAGGTTATTTGTTGTACAATTCTTTCCAACCACCTATGATTCTATCTGCAAATCCTTGGATTTCTGCAATCAGTAGGAATTGATGGATCTGTCAGTTGGTTTCCCAGAATTTCCTATTCTCCTTTTTAAAATATAATTTAACCTATTTCTGCATCAATTTGTCTTCTTTTTTTAAAAAAAAAAAAAAATCTCGCATTTCTTTGATATATTCAAAAATTTCTGCAGCTAGTCTGCCATAAATCGGTATTTTTGCAAACATTTCTCCTAAATTATAATGCATCATTGTGTATGGTTTTCAGAAATGTATTGACATTTTGCTATCTACTTTTCCCTAATGCACAAAATTTTAAAATGGGATCAATTCTGCATAAAAATCAGAGAAATGTGATTTGTGCATTGTAAATAGTATGAAGTAGGTCTGCATGAATATACAAACTAAGCACATTTTCCCCCTTTGCTAAGGGTAAGCCAATATTCTATTTTCTCTTTTACTTCTAACTGATCTGTTTTGAGGGGTTTTTCCTCCCTTTCATTCTAAGACAGAACTAGCAAAAAAAATAAATCTGAAAGACTTGTATACATTTGCAAACTTCAGGTTTACCAAAAGCTTCTTTGTTAGTTGTAAATAGATGGGGATACCAAATCTGGTATCTACTGAAATAAATAGAGATGAAAACATCATATAAAAGGAAAAGGTATCCGAGACTCCTTTGCATAGCTGCAGGGGATGGGGAATATAATATATGAATTACTAACATATAAAGTGTTCCCTAATTTGTACATTTCCCCATTTATTTGGACCAAACTGTGGGCAATTTGGACTAAACTTCAGCAACTCTGTGTGGCCATCTCATACTTGAGAAGTAGATAGGACACATGCAATTTTTATTTCGACCAAGGGAATAATAATAGCCACCCAGAGTTACCTTGTAGGGGAGAGGGTTGGCATAAAAATTTAATAAATAAATAAAATAAAATAATAACAATTTGAACATTTCACATCGGGATTGCTATCTAAAACAGGATGCAACTGTAGAGAACTGGAGCCCAGCAAGATGGCGTTTTCATCCGTGATTGGAAACGGGTCAGAGTTTTCACATTATTGTGAGATGTTCCATCCATGCCAGTGGCAAAGTGACTTTGATGCACAAAAGGGGAGATCTTTAGATGCCAAGGGGGAGTGCGAAGGCAACGCAAAAGCACAATAGAGTCTGGAGGAGACCTACCATTGTGTTTTGCTGAGAAGCAGGAGTCCTAAGGCCGCAAGGCTTTCGCGTCAGCAGAGAAACTGGCTGAAATTCCTCAAAACAGGGCTTGTTGGGAAAACTCACATGCAAAGGAAGGTGAAAGGCTGGGAGGCCGCCACGCTCTTCCTCTTCCACTTTCTGTCTGCCTGTCACCATGGCTACCTCTCCATCTGCTTCCCCATACGGAGAAGCTGGTTGCTTGGAAGACATCCTACAAGGAACAAAAGAAGGGAAAATAATGAAACCTCCACATAAATCCTTAATGCCGTCATTGTGTGGTTAGGGGCCATTGTAACAGAAATGCCTTTTTTGTGCTAGCCGAGGGCAGGAAGCCATCCAAATACCACCGCAAAGCACACACAACAGAGAACAATGGCCAAGCAGGTAGCAACAGAACAGTGCCTGTTTGTTGTCGGAATAATGCACTAATATAGCACTCTCTTGTATGCTGGCCTCTTAAAACACATTCAAAGAGGTGGGAAGAAAAACTACCTAAGAACACCACATAATGAAATGCAATTCTATTTTGTGCATTAGTGGTGGGGAGGGAAGAAAAAACCTCTCTATTTTAGAACTCTGAAGGAGTTTGCAAAACGAGGGAATGAATGGAACAGATTTTGGGTGTTGATTTGACAGAAAAGGCAACAAAGCTCAAACTTTTTATTTTGCCTCCTCAAAGTTAGTAGAAGTACTGGCCCAAATTACATCATCTTGAGATTTTGTCGGTTCAGTGGAAAGTTATTTGTATGACTCAGCAGGAAGACTATACCTATCGCTCAAGGCTAGTACCCACCCAAGAGTTATCAATAAAGAAAGACCAACGCTGCCTTTTTAGTTCAGCTTCAGAAATTCAGCAGTTCAGCCAACAATTAGCTAAGCAAACTGGCTTAAACAAGCCAGTTTGCTCTAGTGATTAAGGCACCAGGCTAGAAAGTGGGAGGCTGTGAGTTGAAATCCCACCTTAGCTATGAAAGCCAGCTGGGTGACTTTGGGCAATCACTCCCTCTCAGCCCATCCTACCTTAGAGGGTTGTTGTTGTTGCTGCTGTGGAGAAAAGAGGAGGGGGAAGGTGTGTTGAATTTATTCTCTGCCTTGAGTTTTTTGTAAAAATAATAAAAGTGGGATACAAAAAAATAAAAAATAAAAATAAAATTAAGAGATGAACAACCCCCTTGGCAGAACTCATATCAAAATGACCATGAGGAAGAGATAATTGTGTAATTATACCTATGTTTGCTATAAGGGAAATTGGAAGTTCCTTCTTTCTACTTTTCCTTATTCTTTCCTTTTTTTCTTTTTCCTTCCTTCCTTCCCTTTTTATTAATTTATGTTAGTTTTATGTTCTATGCTTTATGTAAAAGTTTAATAAAAGTTTATAAAATATCAAAACAACCAATGGACTCTGCCCTTATTGTAAATGTGCAGCCATTTGTTCACTCAACAGAAGTATCACTTCTCAAATTTCACAATGCATGATGAAGAGATAAAAAAAAAAAGCCTTCCCCTACACAGGTCCTGTGATTCATAAACAATTAAGCAGCTATGTAGGCAGAGACTTCCATTGTTTTTTAACATCTTTTCAATCCATCACTTCTCTCCTTGAGGTACTTACAGCCACGAATTAAACAATCCAAAGTACCAGAGATAATGAAAGAAGTCAAACCAATAACTTACAAAATTAAATAACAGAATATAAAGAAAAGAGTCAGAAAGACAGACAGCAGCGAAGAGCAGATGCATATTAATTTGTCATTAAGGATACAAGGAGGTAGAACAGATGGAGCCAAGAAATCAGAAAGATAATATTGACAGCACTATTGCTACGAGAGAAGGTTCTATTTTTAGCTCAGAAGGAAAGAAGGAACCTTTGAGCTATGTCTCCTAATCTCGCCATGCATGGTCAGTAGTAAGGGATGTTGTGAGTGGTAGTTCAATGATAACTGGGGTACCATGTCTTAAAGGTGCCTTTTCAAAAAGCAATTGGAAATTGTTTCATTTCTCATCCAGGAACTGAACTGAAAGAACTGAAGAAGCTTTTGGATATGAAGTGAAGAAGAACTGAAAAAAAGTTTCTGGTTGAGAAGTTAAATGTCTTCAAGGAAAAACAAAGTCCAGCTTGTCTTTTGAAAAAGCAAGACAGGGGTGGGATTCAAATTTTTAACAACTGGTTCTGTGGGTGTGGCTTAGGTGGGGGGCATGGCTTGGTGGTCATGTGACTGGGTGGACATGGCCTGGTGGTTATGTTATTGGCTGGGTGTGGCCAACTCAATATCACTCACATCGAGGCACGCATCTCCTCCCCTGGCCTCTCGTGACTATGGGGATGCTGCAACAGTCATAAGTGTGAAAAATGGTCATGTTACTTTTTTCGGTGCCATTGTAACTTTCAATGGTCACTCCACACAAGCAAAGTACCAGCAAAGGAGGGGAAAAAACTCCAGAGAAGTTCCTGAGACAAGAAGTCTAGTCCTGCAAGAATGTAATAAGAGTTAACGAGAGGCAGTTTCTGTCAGCAACACCAGAATGTTTCCTTCCTGCCTTCTTTACAGGATTAGGCCAATAATTTCTTCTAACAACCAGTTCTCCGAACTGCTTAAAAAGTTATCAACCGGTTCTATCAGATAAGTGCGAACCGGTAGAATCCCACCCCTGCTGGATGACTGAGAATCTCTATAGACATGGAATACCGTGTGTTTCCTAACTAGGATCAAGGGCTGATTCTGAATGTGAAAAAGCTGCTTCAGCAAAACCTGTGGAATGTCAGCTTCAAGAGATACAAAGCCAAGAATCCCCTGACATTGATCAAACATAGGTAATGCAGGAGCAATTGAAGCATTCAGATGAAGACGATGTTGGACCTCCCATCCCACATGCCTACTGAGTAAACAGGAAGACAGAATAGAGATGTTCTATGAGGCTCCTTGCCAAGCAAGGGACTAAATCTCTTGATTAGTGCAGCTTGTCCCATGATCCTTTGTTGGAAGCAACTTTCTGATCTTCAGCTCCTGCTTGATATTTATGGGAGCTCTGCTTGTGAAATTCTGACCTCTGGATTGCCTGACAAGCTTGACCTGACTTTTGGAATTCTGGACTGAATTTTGACTATTCTTCTGCACTCTCCTGTTAAAAGCCAAACCATTTGGGCAAGCTTCCTTCCAAGACTATTATGGTTTGCATTCCTTATCTGCTGTTATCTCGTCAACCTTAAACAAAGTGTAATTTACATAGCAGCAGTGTGTGTCAGTATAAAATTGAATCTAAAAGCAGGAAAAGTTTTAGCATAGAAGGAGCTGGAATTGAGGAGAGCTTTAACAATGAACTCATATGATGGGCAGATTCATACAAAAATAGAAAGAATATTTAGGACACTCCAATGTAGTGACCCTTAGATTCTTAGACGTTAAACCTTTTTGCCAGATTGATTTAGAATTACAGAAGATGAAGACCAACTCATCTAGATGATAGTGAAGATTCCTGGTTTATAACTTTACAACAAGTACTTAAATAAAATACTTGTGTGCCACATTGAAGTATGTGAAGTTAAATGGGATAGAAAAATAGCACAAGAGGCTGGCTGTCAATGATAACTTCAGCAAAGAAACTTTAGAAAAGAAACTTTTCAAAAAAGAAGTTTTGCTTTTAAGTTTGATATCTGTGTATCTCAGTTCTGATTGGGTGGGGAATGAGCTTTCCCCTTTTTCTAATTTAGTTAGTTTGATCATGTTTTCCAATGTAAAGATGAAATTGAGTAATATACATAAACATCTAAAAATAATAGATCTGATATATGGCCCTGGGAAAAAAACATAAATTGCTCTAAATAATGGAAGGAGCCATTGAATATTGGGGAAAACAAACCAAAGTCTAGTAGGACTCAGGATCTGACTCTGAAAAAAATAATCCTTTAGAGCATGTGGGTCTGGAAACAAAGTACTTCCATTCAACTCCTCAAAGCATCCACTATCCCATAAAGATGCAGCTGCTTTAAAGAGTTCTAGAAAGGTGATACATTTGTACCCACATACTACAAGTCACTGTTTTAGAATCAATTCCAAGTATCACACAGCTCTAAAATCTAGCATTAAAAAAAAACTTCATCAGAGGAAATCAGGTGCTTCTATCCCCCCAAAAAAAAAAAAAAAAAAACACACTTCAGGTTAGTAAATCCACCCCAAGGAAAAGACCCTGATGTCAGGAAAGTTTGAAGGCAAAAAGCAAAAGGGACGGCAGAGGATGAGATGGTTAGATAGTGTCATCAACGCAATGAACATGAATTTGGACAAAATTCCAGAGACAGTGGAGGATGGGGTATGTGTGATGTGATGTGGTCCATCGGGTCACGAATATTTGGACATGACTTTAGCAACTCAACAACAACAACAATAGCACCCACTGTGCATTGGACAGTTGCCAACCCAGTAGATTAGTATGTTTTCTACAAAAGAGACCTATGAAAAGTGATGCTCAGCTATTTAAAAAAGGGACATTGCTCTATTTGTTGGGCATTAATCATCCATCTGTGTTTAATATTTCTTTTGCCAAAAACTGCTACCTTTGTTTTATTACAATTTATCTTCAATTATCCTTATACCGCTTCAAGCCAAGCAGTAACTAAAAGAATCCTTCAAAACCAAATACTATGTTGTTTAGAAACAAAACAATAAAATAACATCAAAAGCATTTTTTCCCCATGAAACAGGAATTGTAATGGTAAACTAGAAGCGTTTTTAGCCCAGCAATTTATTTCAAAGTAGAAGATGGACTGATGATGAGATCAGCAGCCTGGAGTGAAGATACGACAAGATACTATTTATTAAATTTACATCCCTCATTTCCATCAAAAGTGGCATTCAGGATGATTGACAATAATAAAATACAGATTACAACTTGATTTCTGAATACAAGGAGTTAGTTAAAAGGGAGAGATCAGCTAAACAAAAGGAAAGGTATCCTTGTTTTGTTTCCATTCAATCTATTCCCACCGGAATAATATACGTAGACAAGTGGAGCTGTTTGCCTACTGTTCTTTGCTGAACCATCACAACAGAAAAATGTACGTGGGAAAACAAGTAAGTTTGTATAAATCTAGATTTTCAAATGGCCTCACTCACTTGATTGTCTGAATTTCATCCACTTTAAGGGAGTGCAGCCACCAGTGTGGGGGAAAAATGCCCCTCCATCATTTATACTAACTACACTAATGTACAGATAGTCTTCAATTTGCGATCACAACTGAATTCACAATTTCTGCTACTGAGCAAGTCAGTTGTTAACTGAGTTGCCCCATTTTACAACCTTTCTCGCCACAGTTGTTAAGTGACTCCCTGCAGTTGTTAAGTTAGTTACCTGGTTATTAAGTGCATCTCACTTCCCCACAGACTTTGCTTGTCGCAAAAAGTGATCCCATGATCCCAGGACACTGCAACAGTTATAAGTACATGCCAGTTGCCTAGAGTCTGAATTTTGATCACGTGACCCTGGGGATGCTGCAAAAGTTGTAAGTGTGCAAAAACACTCATGCCACTTTTTCCAGTGCTGTTGTAACTTCAAATGGTCATTAAATGAATAGTTGTAAGTCGAGGACTACCCATAACCATGAGTTGCATTAGTAACATCGTGGGTCCCTCCTACCCAGCTGCATACAAACTTCTACCCATGAAGTGGAACAGCTTGCCTTCAGACATCGTGGGTGGTTCATCACTGGATGTTTTTAGGAAGAGTCTAGACCAGAGGTGGTATTCAGCAGGTTCTGACCAGTTCTGGAGAACCGGTAGTGGAAATTTTAAGTAGTTCGGAGAACCAGCAAATACTACCTCTGACTGGCCCCGCCCCTTCTATTCTCTGCCTCCCAAGTTCCAGCTGATCGGCTGGGTCTTCTTTTGTTGCCCTGCACAGGAGAATGGAGCTGGAAAGCAGGTTAGTGGGGTTGGGGAGGGAATGGGAATTTGCAGTAAACTTCTCCCAGGAGTGGGGAGGGAATGAGGATTTTGCAGTATTCTTCCCCTGCCACGCCCACCAAGCCACACCCACCAAGCCACACCCACAGAACCAGTAGTAAATTTTTTTGAATACCACCACTGGTCTAGACCAGTGCTGGTGAAACTTTTTGGCACTGAGTGCTGCGTGTGTGCCAGAAACCAGAAAAGCAGATCCTTGGCGTGCCACGCAGGAGCGCCAGAAACTGGAAACTGAGCCTTCCCGGCATCAACTACCTGGTCTTCCAGTTTCTAACGCACATTGCACACGAAGACTAATGTGCACATGAGCACCACAGAGCTGCTCTTCCGGTTTCCAGCACTCCCGCGCGCACAAAGACCAGCTGGCTGGCGCACCGGAACCTGGAAGAGGAATGGGCGATGGCTGGTGTGCCTGGAGAGATGGCTCTGCATGCCGCTTCCAGCACATGTGGCATAGGTTCACCATCACAGGTCTAGATAGTCACTTATTTAAAATGGTATAGGTTCTGCAACCCAACAGGACAGACACAGACTTCAGAGAGTAATTAGGACTGCAGAAAAAACAATTACTACCAACCTGCCTTCCATCGAGGTATACTGCATGAGTCAAAAAGAGGGCTGTGAAAATATTTACAGATACCTCACATCCTGGACATAAACTGCTTCAACTCCTATCCTCAAAACAATGCTATAAAGCACTGCACACCAGAACAACTAGACACAAGGACAGTTTTTTTTTTCTGAACACCATCACTCTGCTAAACAAATAATTCCCTCAACACTGCCCAACTATTTACAAAGTCTGCACTACTATCACTATTAATCTTCTCATCACTCCTTATCACCCATCCCCTCCCACTTGTGATTGTATGACTGTAAATTTGTCAATTGTATCCTTACTATCTATATTTATTGACTGTTTCCTAGTATGATTTGATTGCTTATTATACCCTATGACTATTAAGTGTTGTACCTAATGATTCTTGATCTTGACAAATGTATCTTTTCTTTTATGTACACAGAGAACATTTGCACCAAGACAAACTCCTTGTGTGTCCAATCACACTTGGCCAATAAAGAATTCTATTCTATTCTATTCTATTCTATTCTATTCTATTCTATTCTATTCTATTCATGACCCAGTTCTGGAATTCTGATGGGAATAGGCACACAGACAACATACACAGATGCATACACACAATCCTATGATGTTGTATCTTATGATTCCTGACTCTTGACAAATGTGTCTTTTATTTTATGTATACTGAGAGCATTTGCACCAAAACAAATTTGTGGTGTGTCCAATCACACTTGGCCAATAAAGAATTCTATTCTATTCTATTCTATTCTATTCTATTCTATTCTGTTCTGTTCTGTTCTGTTCTGTTCTGTTCTGTTCTGTTCTGTTCTATTCTATTCTATTCTATTCTATTCTTCTGTTTGAGCAGGGGTTGGACTAGAAGACCTCCAAGGTCCCTTCTAGCTTATTCTATTTTAACTTGAGATTTATCTTCTAATTATTTGGTAGAAAGAGAAATATTGTCCCTCAATTAATTGCCTGCAAAGAAATGAGTTGCTTTTAGTTTCGCATAGATAGAAGTTGTGCAAGCTTGAGACATAAAGGCTCAAAAAATATCCCCCAATAAAAGTGAACTAAAATAAA
Source organism: Notechis scutatus (assembly GCF_049901735.1). Classification (NCBI taxonomy): domain Eukaryota; kingdom Metazoa; phylum Chordata; class Lepidosauria; order Squamata; family Elapidae; genus Notechis; species Notechis scutatus. Next base: position 72,913,347 of record NC_142014.1, on the reverse strand, counting down.
TGGTGTAACTCTGTTTCTGTAAAGTCCCCATTAATGGTAATGGAGCTTGCAAAGAGAGTGGCTTGTAAGTGTATATCCTTTTGTTACTAATAGAAGAGAATATCTGTAGCTCAGGGCAGAACTGTGGGGTTTCCTTGGTGCAATCTGAACATGGTTGTTTTCTTGCAGATGTTTCATTGCCTAGCTAGGCAACATCATCAGTACTAGACCCTAGCACTGATTGTGTTACTTAGTTGGATAATGAAACATCTGCAAGAAAACAACCAAGCTCAGAAAACACCCACATCTCTTTGTTAAGCTATATTGGTAGCTTTCCAATTTTGGCTCTTTCAGCCTAGGATGACTTGATTGGCATCTTCTGTTCTTAACAAGCAAAGCACCTCATATACCAAACAAAAAGAAATTGTCGAGGTGCATGCAGCCATCATGAATCCCCCCTTCCCAATTGCTCAGACCAAAAAAATTACGTGTACTCTAATCTTGCTTCCTTCAGCAAGAAATACACTCCAGAAATATGTCAAGAATACCACAAAAGGGGATTTTCTTTTGGGGGGGGAGGAGAGGCATGGTTTATCCCTGTCCTTTAAAGTGACAAACACCCAATGTGCCAAGAGAAAAGATAGGAGGTTATAAATTGGAACTTGTTGAGGAATTAATTAAGGGATTCATCAATCATTACGCAGCTAACACCACATCTATATGTAGATGCAGCTAAAATCCCGTCATCTGCCATAACCTTCCTGCAATCTACAGGTTTGCAAAGCCTCCAAGTCCTTCTCATTTGCCTATTTATAAATGATTTTGTATAATCTAGCATTAAGACCTGTAATTATAAAACAGCATTAAAAGCAGGCCTGCATGGTTATGGATAATTATAGTTGGTATACTTCGGAGCAGACAATCTCAACAGAAATAGAAACCTTTTTTTTTTTTTTCATTCAAATACAAGCTTTGCCATTTTGACAGTTCCAAGTCCATGGGATATATAACAAGATGGTTTAAACTCTGTCTTATTTTTTTTCCCTTTTCTTTTTCTTCAAAAAATTGTTCTTAACCTCCCTTCTTCTTCTCCTAAACCTAAACTGATTTCTTACCAACTCTTGAGAGGCTTGATCGGAGCTAAATAATCTATTTTTTGATATCCAAGAATAAAATGAACTCTCTGGGTTTTCCACCAGCTTTTTTGAATTTTTTTTAAATTGCTCAGCCTTTAGCTTTGAATTTTACACAGGACCGGCACAGTACATTCAACATTAATGAAAAATATGTTGTTCCTCTATAGCTCAAATATTAGGTTCGGGGTCACCCAGTGCAGTTGAGAGTCAGTTAATTTAGCACATCTCTTTTGTTTAATTTACTGAACAATTGTACCACTGGATAGATTACCCATTATTGACTTCCACTGGTCTTAAAAAAAAAGAGGACAGAAATTTAGGGCACAGAAAGAGGCATCTGTGTTGCAGAGGATAAAAGTAGGTGGCCCAAATCAGCTTGAAAATTGGAGAAGGGTGCAGGGAAAGCATGTGATGGTCTAATTTGGTAGAAAACCGTGTGCAACAGAAAAAAAACCCCAAAGTTTTATATATTTATTTTTTTTGCAGAAAAACGTAGCCTTTATCTGAAGAATATTTCAGATTATACATAGGTCAGTGGGGGCAATAGGCTGACTCTGTAAGACTGCTTAGAGAGGGCTGTAAAGCACTGTGAAGCGGTATGTAAATCTAAGGGCTGTTGCTATAAACAATAAATGGGCTGAAAAATTAACCAAGCATAAACTAAAAGCATAAATGAAACAAATGGGCTGAAAAATTAACCAAGATTAATACTAAACACCATCCATGGGGTGTATGAATGCAGATGCTTGTTCTTTCACCAATATCTTTAAAGCAATGTGTATACACTATTCACACATGCTCATAAATTCACTAACATTATTTGATATATCTTTCGACATGTGCTATCATTGTTTTATATTGTTCTTACAACACACTTAACTTGATACTGAAATAACACATCTTCAGTAGAGTATCCTGAATCTTAATCATATAAATGAAGGTCATACAACATTAAGCCAAATTAAATATTAAGCCAAAATAAATAAAGTTTAATAGGTTGTACAAGTGCAATAATCTGGGTTGAGTGGATTGTGTGAACTTGGCTTAGGGACTAAATATAAAAGTGTTCCAAAGCTCACAAAAGTTATTTGTTGAAGTTTAATTTATTCTAAACTCATTTATCTATCATTAATTTTTGTAGGTCTACTCTGACTAGGACTAAATTTGTATTTACTCATTTATTGTTCCTAACAAATGGTACCAGGAAACATTTTAGGTGGACACCAACTCCCAAAGTAGTCCATTAATTAGAAGACAAATATTCAACAGTTGCTTCTTTGGCATGCTAAAATGTCTTTCTCCCACTCATTTAGCTCAATTGTTATTTTTTTAATACAAAAAGGAACATAATAAAGATTGTTTCTCAAAAATTCCAAACTTTCATTTGTTACTGTTAAAAAGAAATCATGAGACTTAATAAATAAAAATTAGCTTTCAGCTGTCAATCATTCTGAAACATAATAATCTGTTAATTATTACTTTCTACGAACACATCAATCATTTCCCCCCTTTTCAGGCACGTGCATGTTATTAGGGGGAAAGGGAAAAAAAGACTGAAGAAAAATAACAGTAGAGGGAAAACTATGGCATGTTTAACACATTTTGAACAAGGAAAGTCTTATCCAACCAGCATCCAGAAAAAAGCCACCTTAAACCCTCCTCTAGTGCAATTTAGTTTCAATTAAGTGAGCTTAGCACTCAAGCTTGAGTAAATGAAAATCAAAGTGAATTATGTTGACAGCAGTTGCCAAAACATTGCTTAGAAGAAGTCAAGGTGCATGTCCCGCAGTTGTGAGGATGGGAGGGAAGAGAAGATAGGAACAGATGTTCCAAATGCACAACTCAGAAGGGTACAAATGTGGTATATTAAAAGAGAGGCAGCTCAGGGACAACAACAGTTCCAGAATCCATGCTGGGGGGAAAAGGGATCCTCCTATCCTGAGATTCTCAGATCAATGACTAGTCAAAAATGGGGAACAGCTTTGAGATGCCAGAGAGACTACACTTTAAAACGTAGGCAGGAGCAGAATAGACTAGAACTAAGATTAGATATGATCTGATTTATCTTTGAATTGATTAAATTTATATTGAGGCAATGGTTCCCGGTGCTTCCACTTGTGTCCTTCTTGAATGGTTCAGAAGGAACATACTCAAAAGGGGAAATGTGTCCATCCTAGGTTTCAATGTGTTTTCCCGTAATCAAGAAGCTGGAGGAATTTCTAGCTTTAGTGTAAAACAGGGGTCTCCAAACTTGGCAAGTTTAAGACTTGTGGATTTCAACTTACAGAGTTCCCCAGCCAGCATGGGAGTTGAAGTCCACAAGTTTTAAACTTGCCAAGTTTGGGAGAGCCCTGTGTAGAAGAAAGAATAAGTTGCCCCATTTTCTTGGCTACAGTATAGTAATACTCTTTCTGGATCTGATCAATTCATAGCCTTGAATTAGTATCAACTTGAAGGAGAAGGAACGGCAGAACCTGGGGGCAAAGTCAAATGAGGCATCAGCTTAGAATCCCTATGTAGCCACAAATAAACTAAGTTTAACCCCCTCGGGTGCTGTTGATCCTTACTCTAACCAAGTGCTGACCATTAGTTTATTTAGCAATAAATCAGCTTAATTGAACCTTCATGCGGGCACCTGATCTTTCTCACCTGATACAACTGTAGTAGATCATTTTGATCACAATAGCTGCAAAACCTGGATTAAAAACCAATCACATCATCAGTGGACTTAAAAAAAAAACACTACTTGAAAACATTATCCAGGGCAGTAGAGGGTAGTAGACATGAAATAAAAAAGAATGGGAACTAAAGAATAAAAAGTATAGCCATTTTGTTTGTTATACAGTAAGCACCAACAGAATGTTCAGCCCTGAATTTGATGAGAAGAAGAAAGAGTTATGGATGGCTCTCATTCATCAGAAAATTGTACTGGGAATTAAAAAGAACGAAGAAAAGTAGGGCAAACCCACTTGCTGGAATTGCTATTTTGGATAATTTGTTTGGCCATTGGAATACAATCATTTTGCTCAAATGAGCATGTTTGGATGCTGAGGATATTCTGATAAAATAATTACCAACTAGGTAACATAATCAGTGCTAGATAATTCCACTCCCTTGTAGAAATAATGTTACCTTGTTGGGTCTGCAAGAAAACAACTAAGTTCAGAGAGCATCAATACTCCACAGTTTAACTCTGAGCTACCAATATTTATTCTCTTCTATATAGTTATCATAAAGGAGAGGAAGGACATTTTCCAGAAATGATTGTCTGGTCAGGTTTCTCTTTATATCCTTCTATGGTTTCTTCCTATCTCTTCTAGACCTCCCCTCAAAATGTTTCCTATCCCATGTTCTACTTCATGTTGTTTATTTTTTTCCAAGCAGGCATGCCCACAAAACCTCTGATTTTTATTTTCTGAGAATGCCTGTTAGGCCAATATATGGGGTGGTGTGTGGTGTGGTGGGAGGGAGATCTTGCTGCTGTTTTGCAACATCTCATATTTCAATTTCTTTATTTTAAATTAAAACACTCTATATAAAAATGTACACTACTTAAAAGATTCCAGAGAAGGTCTTTATCCCATTGAACGCTCACATCAAACAGATTATTATTATTATTATTATTATTATTATTATTATTATTATTATTATTATTATTATTATTATTATTATTATTATTATTATTATTATTTGTTGTTAATTGTTGTTGTTAATGTTGTTGTTATTGGAAAATAATATTGCCATTTTGTAAATAATATATTATTCTAAGTGGGGCTCCCTTTTATATTTATTTCCTTAAAAAGAAGAAAATACTATGTTTTACCTTGAAGAACATCTATTTCTTCTTCAGTGCAATATACAATTTATAGTTAAGACAAAAAAGGTAAAATACAGATTTGCTCTGAAAAATTCTGTTTGAAATTTTCGATGAAAGTGCTGGGTTCTGAATAATTTCCAGATATCATGAAATATTTACTAAACATTAATCACATTTCTGAAATATGTACTTGACAATATTTAATTTCAGTATTTGATAAGGAGACCCTTCATATTTGATCCTATTTGGCACCTGGCCTGAAATAGCACTTAATAATTGACAAACATGTTAACTAACGTGTAACAATATTTCTGAGGTGGTTTTAAAGGAGAATATTAGGTAGAATCCACCTGAAATTATATATTTCTGCCTTGAACAGAATAAGGAGAAAATGTAGGTAGGTAGGTAGGTAGGTAGGTAGGTAGGTAGGTAGATAGATAGATAGATAGATAGATAGATAGATAGATAGATAGATAGATAGATACTTTACAAATAACCCATTCCTTATTTTTCTGGATTATATTTGATAGCTCATATGTAATAATTTTAGTATTCAATATATTATATTTATCATTTTCATATTTTATTTGTTTTTATCATGCTGTAATCTGTCCACAGTTGCTTGATAGAAAATGGGCATAATAAAAATTAAATAAATAAATAATAAATAAAATCAATACTATCTTAGATTTAATATCTGGTGGAACAAGACATAACAAACATACCCCCAACATCTAAAATTCAATATATTGGAAGTAAATTTTCATCATTAAGAACCAAGCTTAAATTTGGAATTCACAGAGCAACTTTAGACACCTGAATAGAGAATTGGGACTTTTTTTTTTCTTTTTTCTTTTGCTAATTTCAAATATGTAGTCAACTCTTTCATCCGCACAGCCTCATGATCAAAACATTTAATCACTGGCAAATGCTGAAAGAAAGTTACAGAGCTTAGGAATATGAAGAGATGACAACTGGCATCTGCTTTGTTGGTTTAATTCCGGAAGTGAGCATATGATTTCCAGCTCATGTTATAATTCCAGGTTAGTCTTCAGTTGCTTAAAAAAAAAAATCAGCTTCTAGTAACCACCAACATTTAAACAGCCATCATAAGAGAAATGTCTTAGGGATGCAATCATGGCTGCAACCCTAGAAAGCATTTCAGAAGGACCACAGCATGTCAAAGACAATAGATTTCCATCAGGACAAATCTGGAAGCAGCAGGAAGTGGTTATTGTTGACAAGTTCTAAAAGCCAAGCCCTATCAGTAACTTTTCCCATACAGAGGGCTTCTGCTTGGCTGGTTCTGAATTAAAACTACAACATTCATCCTTTGCTTTCATTAGAGCTCGATATCAAGACTCCCCTCTATTTCTTTCCAACTCCTGCTGGGATGGCTTCTTTTTATTTAGTTTTTCAATTCATTAGTGAATTTGCATCTCCACATTTCGGTTTTAGGCTAAATAACCAAAGAGACCAAACTGAAAGTAATGCTAATAGGGATACATAATGTCAGAACCAATGCCATTGAAATCAGAGTTAAGGGGGAGCGGGGAGAAACTAAATTCAAAATAAAATATTCCAATCAATAACAAGTCAAAACTCAGGGTCAGAGATACGGTTTTGTGATTTATATCTTATTTATTTTATGATTTAACTAAATACTGGGAGTATTGTACAGAGGCTGAACATACTTCAGAAAGTGCATTCAATAGGAGTCACATTGAAGTTAGTCACGATACCAGCTGTGGAACATTTTCAGATTTGTTTTTCCACTGATCAAAGCAGCTAAGTAATTCCATAATTTATTAAAGTTTCAGGATCCAATCTGGGTTGGTCACCAGGACCAGAGGTCTACAACATTATCCTGGGACGCATATATTCGTCTTCATTCATATTAAAGTTTCCAATATAATGACATTCTTTTACCTTTTTTTAAAATGGCAGGGATACCTTCATTCTTTTTTATTATGATGACTGCTATTTATACATACAATCCACAACAAAGGAAGCATCACATGAAGATGTACATAATTTCCCTTGGATACTGTCAAACTGTTCATATTGTTAAAATCTACTAGCATAATTTCTGGTGGTCCAAAAAACAGGGAGAAGAGTCTTACTCATACTCTGTCACAGATATATACTGTTGATTCAAATAGATCTTGGGACTGGTGTACATAGATTACACCAGTACAGGGAGGGAATGTCTCGTTATACGATGACCCTCATGTATATTCATCATACATGTAATGGGGCATCTTCCATCATACCAAGCTGACATCTGGTGGGAAAAACATGCTATCAGTCTGCCTGGGTGGGATGCATCCTTGTCAGCTGCAAAAAATCAGGACCATGTGTTAAGTTCCACTTAAACTGATTTATTGCTCATGTCTATAGACAAGAATTTACTTAACTAACAGTCAGCACTAGATAACAGATAATTGGAATTCAAGAGGGGCTGGATTTAGATGTTTGTGGGAATGCAAGGACTCTGAGTGGATTCCTCTCTTAACTCCACCTCCAGGCTTTGCCTGTCCTTCTAACCTACCATCCCAGATTAACCTTTGTAGTGTTAATCTGTTCTTTTTTTTTTTTTTCTAAAAAAAAAGTCATTTATGATACTCACTTCCTTTGTTAAAGATATAAAACATTGATATGGACAAATTATTCCTGTTGGACCATGATTATGGTTTGTTTTTATTGGGGGGGAGTCAATGAAGATGGGAGGGGGGGAGGATGGACTTCTCACAAGAAATTTGACTTTCAGGACAAGAGAATAAGCTCCTAACTATAACAATTGACTGGACTTCTTCCCTCCAATATACTGGCTACTTTGAGACACAAAGGAGCTGCTAATCCAGTTCTACAGAGAAATTATTGAGTCTATCATCTCTATAAGTGTCTGGTTTGTTCTGCAACCCAACAGGACAGACACAGACTTCAGAGGATAATTAGGACTGCAGAAAAAACAATTACTACCAACCTGCCTTCCATGGAGGACCTGTATACTGCAAGAGTCAAAAAGAGGGCTGTGAAAATATTTACAGACCCCTCACATCACGGACATAAACTGTTTCAACTCCTTCCCACAAAACGACACTATAGAGCACTGCACATCAAAACAACTAGACACAAGGACAGTTTTTCCCCGAAAGCCATCACTCTGCTAAACAAATAATTCCCTCAACATTGTTCAACTATTACAAAGTCTGCACTGCTATTGCTGTTAATCTTCTCATCACTCCTTGTCACCCATCCTCTCCCACTTGTGACTGTATGACTGTAAGTTTGTCGTTAGTATCCTTACGATTTATATTGACTGTTTCCTAGTATGATTTGATTGCTTATTGTACCCTGTGACTATCATTAAGTGTCGTACTTTATGATTCTTGGCTCTTGACGAATGTATCTTTTATTTTATGTATACAGAGAGCATTTGCACCAAAACAAATTCCTTGTGTGTCCAATCACACTTGGCCAATAAAGTATTCTGTTCTATTCTATTCTATTCTATTCTATTCTATTCTATTCTATTCTATTCTATTCTATTCTAATCTATTCTATTCTATTCTATTCAAATATTTCGCCATTCAACAAGAAGATCCACAAATGTTTGCAATTGTCAACTGTGACTGAATTGTTGCCAAATTGCAGTAAATTCTTTGCAGGGAAAGCTGTTTTAAACCCCTGCAATTTAGTTGCAAACTAGTGTCAGCTTACTGAGCACATTAAAGTCCATATTCAAACACAGACGGAGCAATAATTTCAACTCCCATTAACAATCCGACCTCTTCCAAACTCAAGTTCATTTTTTTTTTGCAATGGGCCACAGTTTTCTAGCCCACTAACATTAGCCTTCGAAGTTTTCTTTGTATTCATAGATAAGAATCCATTAATACTTATTGCAAATATGCAATTTTGACTACACCCCCTTTTCTCCTCTGTCTCTCCCAGATATGCCATATAAAAATAATATTCTGTATTATTTTAAAACCATACATTTTTCCTTGAACAAGTCTTTTTGTAAACAAGCAAAAGTACATTTAAATATTACAAAATTAATTCTGGAGGATTCCCTCCAACATGAAAATGTGTGACATTCATGCTCTGAATTGTGTTGTTTAATGTATGTATAATCACCCACATCTTAACAACAAACACAAGTTCTATCCTGAACACTTGTTTTGTATTGCACAACACTGTTTAACATTTAGGCAAGTTTTAAAGGTGTCGATATGCTTATTTTAGAGAAACAGAGCAGAGTGACATATTTTAATGCATATTTTACAAATGTGTACATTTCTACATATGTCTTGAGGACAACATTTGCGTATACATTTACAAGCATCTATTTTGGAGAATTAAATATAATAGGTAGCAAAATACCAACTCAAAAAGCATCAATATTTAAGCATAAGATTTTAATCTGGTCTCAATCTGGTATTTGGTAGAGAAAAAGGCTTCTAATGTGTTTGAAAAATCTAAGGTTGTAATCTTAAATGTAGCTGCTTTGGATAGTGAGATATGTGGCATATATAAATTGATAATAAAAATAAATAATCCTAATTAATTTTGAGCAGATATATTTAATATTAAAAAGGACAAAGGATGGTAAACAAATGGTTCTAACACACAAAGCAAGTGTAGTAAAATTGAATTAGATTTATGTTTAAATGTGTTTAAAGGTTGTGCCAGAACTCCACTAGTTTTAGGAAGTTTGATAGTATCTTATCATTTATTAGTATGCATTTCAATTTTTGGGGACCTTCATTTAGAGCAGGGCTATTAAACTCGTGGCCCCCGGGTTGGATGCATCACATGCTGGCCACACCCGGTTTAGCAAAGGGGAAAATAGTCACAATAAGTCACGAGACGCCGCCATGACAATGTGAGTTCGACACCCCTGACTTAGAGGAATATTGAGATAACTAAACTGTTACTATATTCATTGACATCCATTAACTGTTATCCATGATTAACCTAGCTAGCCTTAGCCAATATAATATTTTTTTCAACTTCCTGACATGTCTTACAATTTAGGCAGAAGTGGTTTCATAAAGACTGCACATAAAGAAATCAAATAATTTTGTATTGCTATCATCATCATCATCATCTTCAATGAAAAGTTAATGAGTAAACCAGCAGGGATGGTCACAAGTTGTGGTCATGTGATGTCCCACTTAATGACTGTAGTGCTTTGCTTAACAGCGAAAAGGTCATAAAATAAGGTGTGGCCACGTGAGACCTCACTTAATGGCTACACCACTTAACAACTAATTTTCCAGTCCCAATTGTGGTCATAAGTCAAGAACCATCACACACACACACTCACTCACACACACACACACATACACACACAAAACATCACCATATTTGCCCCAAATACTAATAGCATGCTGCATTCTACGAAGTGTATCAGAGCGATTCTAAAGTCAAAAGATACATAATAGACATTAATTAGCTGAATAGCTTTTCAGAACTATTTTCAAATATGAACATTCTTGAATGCAAAAGATTAATATTTTTTCCTCCACTGGTCTTTCCTGAGGTCAGGATTATTTATTCAACCCTGCATCTGTTTTCTAACAGAATGGGCATATTATATGGAAAGGGAAGCACGTCAGTTTTAATAAATTATTATATGAGATTTATCTGGGGTCCTAGCATTGAAGAGAAGACAGTATTTGAGGAAATACAGCTTCTGTGTTTTGAATGAAACTGGAAATCTTAAGAAGATTTGCCCAACGGTGTTGACTGCACCCTCACATAAATTCCAAACCAAGGCCCCAGTAAAAATGCCTGATTTATTTCAGCATTTGAAGCACAAAAATAATAATAAAAATTAGTAAAATAACATAAAATAAAATGACAAAATAAAACTCTGCATATACATTCTATTTCCCTAAGGAGATAAAAAATAGCAACAATAACAAATTAAAACTTGTTTTTATTAATAATGGCTGACAACACTCAAAATCATCTCAAGCCAGTCTGAAGAACTAACATTAAATCTTAGTTCAGTTAAACCTAGTACAGAAACAACTAGCCTGACCCCATGTATATTTTATTTGAACTCAAATCTTGTTGGACTGATCCAATTTACTGCTGGATAAGCATGATTAATTTTCATCTCAGTAGCAAGAACTTTATTACCAGCCCAAAGAATCAATTATATCAAACTGAAACTAAAGCATACTCTACATCATAAAAGCTTATTCTTTAATCAATAGCTTAACTATTAAGGCAGAGGTGGAAGGGGAGAAATACTGGATAATATAAATTAAGATGAATTTAGGAATGATTAATTGAATGATATAATTTGATAAAATTTGCAAACATGATGATTACAAGAACATGTATAAAAATGATGACATTAAGAATATAGAGATTGATATAAAGTAACATATGAGAATATTGAATGACAAATTGGTAACAGGTAATAATATGAAACCAGGTAAGAACGTTAATAGTTGGAATATGTAATTATGGTCATGTTTGCTTTAAAGTGTTAGAGACCTGAAACCAGAGATGGTATTCAGCAGGTTCTGACCAGTTTTGGAATATCGATAGTGGAAATTTTGAGTAGTTCGGAGAACCGATGGTAACCTTCCTCCAGGAGTGGGAAGGGAATGGAGATTGTGCAGTATCCTTTCCCTGCCACACCCACTAAGCCACGCCCACCAAGCCATGCCATGCCTGCCAAGCCACGCCCACAGAACTGGTAGTAAAAAAAATTGAATCCCACCACACTGTTCACCCAAAGATGTATTTAAAGAAATAAAAATAAAAAATGTATACAGGCAGAGATGGGGAATGATGGCTGCTTTATATTTGTGGACTTCAGCTCCCAGAATTCCTGAGCCAGCATGGCTGGCTCAGGAATTCTGGGAGTTGAAGTTCACAACTCATAAAGGCCATTATTCCCGACCCATGTGTTAAGGGCATTCATTGTTTGTGCAGTCACCCAAAGGTTAACAGTTTGTGGAAGGACTTATTTTCAGCACTGATATTACTGGGTTGCCCAAACGTTTGTTGACAACCAGGAGCTCCAACTTCCTAGATTTTTTTCTCCCTAATTCTTTCAATGTAGTTCTCAATCTACTACTTAAAAGGTCAACTTTGCACTTCAGGCTGTAGAGAAAAGTCACGGGTGTGTATAAGAGACAGAAAAAGATTATCAATCATGAAATCTTTGGTTCAAAAATCATCACAAGCAGTTAAAATTGCTGTGGGAATATCTGCCCCCCTAAAAGCATCCGCCCTGCTTTAATTTATCATCAATCTTAGAATCATTTCTACATATCCCACTTTCAGAATTTCAAGTCTCCTAAAACAGTTTACAGGTATAAAAGAAATGGCTTTCTCTTGTGTGCCTCCCCCAAAGCTATGGGATTGTCAAGGAATTGGGTAGCCGGTGGTGTGTGTGTGTGTGTGTGTGTGTGTGTGTGTGTGTGTATGTCCGTGCGCGCGCATGCACGTGTATACACACACACATACACACACACCGGCTACCCAATTCCTTGACAATCCCATATATAGATAGGTAGGTATGTGTGTGTGTGTGTGTGTGTGTGTATGTATATGTATACGTGTATATGTGTATATGTGTGTATGTGTATATGTGTATATGTGTGTGAGAAAGAAAGAACACAAGATAGTCGAACACGGGAATATCATGAGGTAAATTAAACAGTATACATAGCGCACAGAAGAAAAAGGCGGAGAAAAAGGGAAACACCCCCTTAATACTCACGGCAACCAATCACAACACAGATTCCCTCATGCATGAGTCAGCACTCTCCAAGTAATCTACCACAACTGTGTGTTCTGGCCTATTGTACACTTTACTGTTCTAGCTACTACTCAATTTAATATCCTAATAGGGATGCATTCCCCCCAAAAATGCACTTGGGTGTATTTTGGGCGGGGAAATGGAATATGAAAATTAAGTTGCAATTGCATGTCAATAACAATTTCACTACTAAAATTACTTAAATTTCATTAATAATTGAATTATATTTCACAGAAAGGACTGGAATAGAAAATCCAATTCAATCTAGTTAGAGGAGGGGATAAAATACATCTTTTTTTTTTTTGCCATGTGTCTTCTATCTGACCTCCAAATCTTTTTGGACCACAATTCCCATAAGCTCCAACCAATGCTCCAGAGTGAATCACCTAAAGAACATAGATTAGCCTTTTTAGGGTTTTGTTTTTCCTGGCCTTGAGCATTTTTAATGTATTTTGGTTTTATTTCCATATTGAGGCTGTTAAGTTAAACCATTAATGCATTTTTTGCTTTGCTCTTGAAAGAACTCCACTAGATAAGTTGCACATCAAGCAGCTGCATCCATGCAACCTTTTGTTGTTGTTGAGAGCCACACTGCACGAGAGAAATCCAGTTTCTTATCTGTTCAGAATATAAGTTGAATGTATTTTAGGAATCCCAGCAGTAGCTAATTGAATAAGTGGGTTCAGCATGTTGAATGAACCAGATCATTGTCATTTTATTATAATTAACTAAGTGGACCTCTCTTTGTTCTAATGGAGATTTTATCAAAATCCATTTCCTAGATTTAAGCATTGGTGCTCGTTAAACTTTCCCTTCTTACTGTAAACTTCACAGTCTTTTCCCCTGTTGTGAATCTTCTCCTACTTCCTTTTAGGTGAGTAGAAAGGAGAAGGAGAATAAGAAATATGGACTGGATGAAATGGAGATAATCAGAATTTCACAGAGATCTCCATTTCATGGAGTATAAAGAAAAGAAGGAAATATAGTAGTATCAGCCTTAGTCCCTTCTGCTTTCTAGCTTCGCTTCTTTTTTTACTTCTGTTGTAACCTTTTTACTTCTGTTGTAACCTACAAGTATGAACCAAACTTGTATTGTTGCACAATGATAATATAGACTCTGGTATCCATGGCAGGTTAGATTCTGAAATTATATCATCTTAGAAAACATGATTGTTTAATTACAGCTTGGATGCATAGAAGTATATGTATTATGACAGCGTTTAAGCGTGTGTTTGGAAAGAGAAGAGCAGAGAGACCATTTTAACCCTGAAATGAAAGTAACTATAATTGTCAGAAAATAGTCGGAAGTCATTTTGCATAAAGTATACCAATTACCTATAACCTCATATTCATAAGTGTTCTAAAATCTAGAATTCTATATTGCCACGATATAAAAATGATGCTGAGACTCTAGAAAGAGTGCAGAAAAGAACAACAAAGATGACCGGTGGACTGAGGCTAAAACATACAAAGAACGGGTGCAGAAATTGGGCATGTCTGCTTTCAAGAAAAGAAGGACTAGGGTGACATGATAGCAGTCTTCCAATATTTGAAGGGCTGCCACAAAGAAGAGGCGGTCAACCTATTATCCAAAGCACCTGAAGGCAGGACAAGATGGAAAGATGAGATACAACCTGACAGTTAAAACATTTAATCGGTGGAATGCCCTCCTGAGTTTTGGGCGCTCCATCACTGGAGGTTTTCAAGAAGAGATTGTCTGAAATGGTATACAGTTTCCTGCACGAGACGGGCATTGGACTAGAAGAGATCCCTTCCAAACCTGTTATTCTGTTATTCTAAGTTGTAGACTTGAGGTATCTATCATGTCTCTCCCTCCAAGGAATGTTCTCTCCCTTGTACCAAATCAGAGAGAAAGACCTTCTGTAAGAGATCTCGCTATCACTCAAATGAGGAGGGCACACAGGAAAGAGCAAGCAGGGCTGTGTGTTTGTGTACCTGTGTGTATCGAGTGACCGCATGTATTTCTCCTTCCAGGGACACATGAAAGTAACTAGCGTGTCTGTTCTCCTTACATAGGTACTTTGTCTACCTTCACGTCTGTTGTTCTACAGCAGTTCCCATAAAGCACCACAAAACCCCAGCTGAATAAACCAAAGCAGTCAAAGGAGGAATGGATAAACCAAGGAAGGGCGTCTAACGTGTTGACCACTGGCTGAGCATGCAAGAATAAAGAAGCCTTGATGGAGAGATACAATCACCCATTGCTGTTTGTTTATTTTAACTCTTCTACCACAGCCTGGAAACTTCCTCCCCCCCTCCTTTTTTCCCCCTGCTCTTTTGCTTTGCCCTACCCGCTTAATGTTCCCCCACTGAGAAACCTTTGTGATCTAAAAAGCAGCTGCACCCTCACCTCCTCTCTGTGAAGACTGGCAATTTTATAGACAGATCCATAATACGTCTTAAAATAACCACTTGGCACCTTTCATAGCACTGTCCATCTTTTTAAATCCAAAACATTTTTTTCTTCTTAAATTCAGGAGAAATATAATAAATGCCAGAACAAAATCAGAGTAGCTGTGTTTTTCTTCACTGAAAGGAGAAAAGTCCTCTAGTACTCAACGATGGGCTCCTGGTTCTTGATTTCCCTACTGTGAGTTGCATCGGGCGGGGGAGTGGGGGGAATGACTGGCTGCTGAATTAGTTCCATTGATAAATATTGCTTTGGGGTAGATGAGAAAGATGTTTTTTCTTGGGGTTAGGACGGTCTACAATACTCCTTTCATACCTAGACGGCATTACTTCTAGATGTTAGCGTCATTAAGTAATGATGACATGATTTTAGGAAGTAACAAGGACAAAATTAAGTAGGCTAACATTGTCCGAATGGATCCATTTCAGCTTTCTCTGACTTCACTCACAGGAAAGAAGACCAGGTTGTCTCTCATCTGATGGGACATGAGTTTCAACCTCACCAACACCACCCATCACCCTACACGTAGATAGACATACATTTTCCACAGACAGCTGTACCCCTATCCAGTCCTTCAGTTCATGTACTCATTCCTGACAATCAACAAATCACTTGATGTAACTTATATATTCAGGAGAAGCTCAATATTTGCATTCAGTGTTACACCAATCTGGGCCCTTAAGTGAATCCAACTTTCAGAATCTCTGATCAAATTGATCATTGCTAAGCATTTTTGGAGCTGTCTAAGTCCATATATCTGATGGATAAAGAGGGTTTGGATAAGGTACAATAGGAACAGGGATCTTTGCCAAATAGTGCATAGTTTTTACAATATCAGTTTTTGCTTCTTACCCCAAAGTTGTTTGTAATTCAAAGTATAAATAACTGACACTTTTAACAAGATAATCAGAAGTGTATCATTCCCCTAAATGTAGAAATGATCTAATATTTTGTAGAAACCTTTGGAGATAATGTCCATCATCCCATTTTAAGGGAATTTACTTCATAGGTTAATTGCACAGTGAATAAAGAAATATTTGCTTATCTTTCTTCCTAAACAGATTGTCCATCAATGAAACCAAGGCCAAATGAGTATGATCTGGTTCACACATTAAGCTTTATGTTGAAGAAAGAACCATTGGCTGTGTTCCTTCAAGAGACAAAGCCACAATGTGGATTGTTAGGTCTTGATGAGTTTAGTGGGAATCCAGCTATTAATTGTCAGACAACAGCACTTATCTGTGCTATACAATTCACCCATCATACCAATGGGCAGTGAAACATCTGTAAATGTATCAAGACTCAAAAGACAATTGAAAACATCTTGTAGAAGCAGGCATCAGACCACCAAGTATCAGTTGAAGGAGCAGTTGGATTTTCTAAATAACAAGTATAGATGAATCATTTAGTTTAGGGATTCTAGCTAACTGTCATGTTCTCCCTTAGTTGATTCTACCCAGTTTTCCATTTCCTTGTATCAGTTAATATTTCCATTCCAGTCTTACAAACCTTTTAGAAATGTGTTTGCTCTTCTGAACATCTTGAGTTCCTTTAAACATGTTGAACAAATGCCATACTTGATATGATGTATGCAATAAAAAGAAGAAGAGAGGACCTAAGATTTCTTAATCCATCCTTCCATAGGATCTATGATGTGGACTTCAACTCCTAGAATTCTGGGAGTTGAAGTCCACACATCTTCAAGTGGCCAAGATTGGGGAGCCCTGATCTAGAAGATAGAATAGATAGGACCCTTGAGAATCTTTTGTTAAGAATTTGGTCAGTGTTCCCAAACCTGGAATTTTCCTTGTCAAAAAAGAAATAATGGCGATTCCTTTAATAATTTAAATTAAATTAAAAATGAAATGCACTTTCTGACCTAGTATCCATATTTAATTTATTAAAAAACCTATAAGAGAACCCAGCAACTGCGTTTTCAAACTACATGTGGTTTAGCAAAAATAAGAGTATATATCTGGACAACATCACAAGGAGGTGTCATATTTTTTTTTAGACACCATTTGTCACCCAAAAAGCAAAAATGAAAGTGGCAAAGCAGTTTCCAACACAGATCATTTTAACTGATCAAGATATGTGTGTGTGTGTGTGTGTGTGTATGTGTGTGTAGTAAAATAGCATCCAGTGAAAAATGTGTCTATTTGCAGCAGAGGTGGTATGGCTGAGATACAAGGGACTAGAGAATTATCATATCACTCCAGCTTCAGTGAACAACTGGCAAAAAAGGATGTGTAGAGGGAGAAGATTGGAGAACTAAAATAGACACATCTGCTTAAATGCTACACATTCTAATTCTACTTAGGACTAAAGCAGAATTACATGACCATGTATCACTCATCCTTAAAGGCTGATAGGAGCCCAAAATACAAAGATTTCACTAACCCCTCTTGCTTTCCTTTATTAAAGCAATTTTCTAGCAAACATAGAAGCCAGGTTGGCTAAGCATGGCATGCCAAAATATCAGCATCAAAGGGAAGAGAAAACATCTTCTAATTACAATTTTCTGTTAACAACTTCTCTGTTGCTGATGAACAAGTTAACTCAACTACTCTATACCATTTACTTGAAACAAACCACCTAAGAATTTATCAGATGCAAAAGAACTTTGTGAGTTCTCCTTGTGAGTTCAGAACAATGACAATTTTTTTTTGTGTGGAGTCTAAAAGATGTCAGTGGGCTGAGGTATTTGCAAATTGAGCTTAATTTTAAGGACTCCATGGCATAAACATTCATTGTTAATTCTGTACATTCCCAGAAGAAGTCTGAAGAGAAAAACAATAGGAATTACAGGTGATGCTTGACTTACAACAGTTCGTTTAGTGACCATTCAAATTACAACAATACTGAAAAAAGTGATATATGACCATTTTTCACACTTACGACCATTGCAGCATTCCCCCTGGTCATGTGATCAAAGTTCAGACACATGGCAACTGACTCATATTTTAGATGAGGTCCCAGGGTCATGCAACCTTCTTTTTGGGACCTCTAACAAGCAATGTCCATGGGGAAATCAGATTCACTTAACAACCGGGTTACTAACTTAACAGCTGCATGAGGCAAAACTCACTTAAAATTGTCTCACTTATCAATGGAAATTTTGAGCTCAAATGTGGTTGTAAATCGAGTACATCCTGAAGAAATCACATTCTTATCTTGATGGCCACAGGCATCCTTGTAAACTTTAATACAAGAAATTGCAGTTCTATGCCTTGATGGCACAGGGGTAGCCACATCCTAGAATCTCTCAGGATGTACCTAATAGCTGAGAAGGTGATAGTTTGGCAAGTCTACTGGGTGTAAACTAAGAAATTGGACTGAATTGGATTTCATTGTGTTGTTTATCGGCTTGGGCCTGACACACGCCCATGTACTTTTTACGGCAACAATATGGAAATGGCCTGTTGTCCTTTCCTCTAGGTCCAGGATTTTATTTAAGTTGCTCTGTAGCCAAGGAATTTCCCTAACTGTGCATTACTCAGATGTGACTTTATTTCGCTTTTCTGAAATTCACCCTGCAAAATGTATCTATGTAATTTACATGGAAATACACTCACATGACATGGAATTTTCCTCCTCTTCTAATAGTAGGATTTGCTATCATCCAGTGAAGCAGATGGATGGGAGATGCAATCAACATATTTCTTCACACTAATTGTGACACGCTGATCACATGCCAAGATGGAGAGCTGCAATTTCTTGCATCCAATATACAGAGATTTCAAAAACACGATGTTATGATGCCCCATATTTTAAAGTGGCATTTACATCAAATTAGACCAATTCAAGATGAATAAATCATTCCACAACTATTAGCCAGATGAGCCGTGGGAGGCAGTAGACCTCTGATATCAGCAATGAGATGCAGGAGACAATAATGAAAGACTATTTATTTCATGCCTCACTTCAGCATTACCAAGAAACATCTGGTCAGACATAGAAAAAAAACCCAAATGGATGGAGTCAAATCATTAAATAATGGACTATGGACTCTCTGGTATAGGATCATGTCTGAGGTTCAAGTGAGGTCCCTGCAACACTTTGAGCAGACAATTTAATCTTGATTCTTTGATACTCTGTGATTATTATTTCTTCCTCTTCTCCTCCTCCTCTCCTCCTCCTCCTCCTTCCTCTTTTTCTCCCTCCCTTCCCCTCCCTCCCTCTCCCCCTTCCTCCTTCTCTTCTCCTCCTCCTTCCTGTTTTCTCCCCCCCTCCCCCTTTTTAAGAGCTGGCAGTAAATGCCCTGTTGAAAGCTATGGAAGGAAGTTGGAGGCAAGAAGTAAGAGAGAACCATCTTCCTCCTTCTTTCTGTCCCACCTCTGTTTAAATCCGTTCTTTGTTCAACAAGCCATACCGCCCTACCTACCAACTCAGGAAAGGCTGAAGCCAGTCAAACGAGGTATTGAAGAAAGCGGTGGAAAGTTGGGTTGGAAAACAGCTCCCTCCCAAACCTTACTTTGGGGAACTAATCTGACAGAGTGAAAGAAGGCTATTATGTACTGAAGCCTACCTCAGTTACCAAAGACTCTGCTGGATTATTAAAAAGTCATAGCTGCTAGTATGGTCTAAGGCACTTTTCACTGAAAATGTTATGTCTCAGAATCCACACTTTCACTATCCTGAATGTGTTAGTGAATTAATATAACAATTTTCCCCTCCTGCTTTTTTTTTTTTTTGCAGGGGTGTCTTACCTAAAAGTATGTCTGAGTTGCAAGACCCCCTCCCACATATAAAAATTTAAAACTAAAGACTTAATATGTAGGGGGGGGGGGGTTCCATAGCAAAGTATTTTTTTGGCATTGCTACACAGTTCCAGGTGTGTAAATATATAGGTACTCCTTGACTTAATGACCACAATTGAGCCCAAAATTTCCATAGCTAAGCGAGACAGTTGTTAAGTGAGTTTTGCCCCATTTTACAAACTTTCTTGCCGCATTATCAGGATTCCGGCAGTCATCAATCATGCTCTCCAATTAGATTTTTGCATGGCAGAAGCTTCAGTCATCTAATCGGTCTCTGAAGAAAATATGAATGGAATGTACTTTCGATTCCACACTGCTCCCTGCTCCCCTTCTTTCTTTTGACAACTATAAAACGTGTATACAAAATGTTTTATGAGTTGATACCACAGTTGTTAAGTGAATCACTGCAATTGTTACCCTAGTAAGACAGTTGTTAAGTGAATCTGGCTTCTCCATAGACTTTACTTGTGAGACCCCAGGATATTGCAATCATCATAAATACATGCCTGTTGCCAAGAATCTGAATTTTAATCACATGACCATGAGGATGCTGCAAAGTCGCAAGTGTGAAAAACTTCCATAAGTCCCTTTTTTCATTGCTGTTGTCACATTGCAGAGTCTCTAAACAAATGGCCGTAAGTTGAGGACTAGCTGTACTGGCAAAGCAGACAGAAGGATGGACATTTATAATAGGGGTCTCTTCTGAGGTTCTTAAGATGACAACTTTGAGAGATTATAGATTATACATCTATTAAGAAGTTTATGGAGATTCTCAGTCATCCAAGTCATAGTTATCCCAAAGGTGTTGTGTGCTTTCTCCAATTCTCTTCTCCCTACATACCAATGACTGCATCTCAAACGATCCATCTGTTAAAATACTGAAGTTTGCAAATGACACAACAGTGATTGGTCTCATTCGAGACAACGACGAATCTGCCTACAGACAGGAGGTTATACAACTTGCCTCGTGGTGTAACCGGAACAATCTGGAACTGAACACACACAAAACCGTAGAAATGGTGGTAGACTTTAGAAGAAGCCCTCCCATACTACCACCTCTTACAATAATAGACAACACAGTATCAACAGTAGAGACCTTCAAATTTCTAGGTTCTACTATATCACATGACCTAAAATGGACACCTAATATCAAAAACATCATCAAAAAAGCACAACAAAGAATGTTCTTTCTGCTCCAACTCAGAAAGCTCAAACTGCCCAAGGAGCTGCTGATACAGTTCTACAGAGGAATGATTGAGTCTGTCATCTGCACCTCTATAACTGTCTGGTTTGGTTCTTTAACCCAACAGGACAGAGACAGACTTCAGAGGATAATTAGGACTGCAGAAAAAACAATTACTACCAACCTGCCTCCCATGGAGGACCTGTACACTGCACGAGTCAAAAAGAGGGCTGTGAAAATATTTACAGACCCTTCACATCCTGGACATAAACTGTTTCAACTCCTTCCCTCAAAACAACACTATAGGGCACTGCACACCAGAACAACTAGACACGACAGTATTTTCCTGAACGCCATCACTCTGCTAAACAAATAATTCCCTTAGCATTGTCCAACTATTTACAAAGTCTGTTCTACTATTACAATTAATCTTCTCATCATTCCTCATCACCCATCCCCTCCCACTTGTGACTGTATGACTGTAACTTTGTCGCTTGTATCCTTACGATTTATTTTGACTGTTTCCTAGTATTTGATTGCTTATTGTACCCTATGACTATCATTAAGTGTTGTACCTTGTGATTCTTGACTCTTGACAAATGTATCTTTTCTTTTATGTATACTGAGAGCATTTGCACCAAGATAATTTCCTTGTGTGTCCAATCACACTTGGCCAATAAAAGAATTCTAATTCTAATTCAAGAGGCAACTAGACTTTCTTTCTTTTCCTTAAAGATATTTCACTTCTCATCCAAGAAGCTTCTTCAGCTTTGAGAAGCTTCTTGAATGAGAAGCAAAACCTCTTCAAAGAAAAACAAGAAAGTCCAGTTGGCTCTTGAAAAAACACCTGTACAGAAGGTTCTAGGGGGAAAAGAAACCTTCAATATATTTTCTGAGAGAGTCAATCTGAAGAGTTAAAAGGCTGTTTGGTCACAGACCTCTCTCCTTCACCACCATCCATGTTTTGCCCAATGCATAATTATTTCTTCCTGCCAACACTTCCATGTTCTGCGCATTGTTTCTTCTGATTCATATCAACCTGTTGTTATTGTTGTTAGTTGCAAAGTTGTGTCAGACCCATCACGACCCCATGGGCAACGTTCCTCCAGGCCTTCCCGTCCTCTACCATCTTCTGGAGTCCATTTAAGCTCACGCCGACTGTTTCAGGGACTCCATCCAGCCACCTCATTCTCTGCCATCCCCTTCTTCTTCTATTGCCCTTAATCTTTCCCAACATTAGGCTCTTCTCCAGGGAGTTCTTCCTTCTCATGAGGTGGCCAAAGTCATCAACACATCACATCAACCTAATCCTCTTCTTTCCCCATTTTTCTCTCTATAAGAGCAAATGAATGTTGTGGGTGGAACAAGTACCAACGGGAGATGCTTTAACAGTAGCTTCTCCCAAGACCTTTGGTTAATACGCCGGGATTTGCTGATGCATCCTTTCAGTGCGGCCGGCGTTAGGTGTGGTGGTGTAATATTCGTGTGAACCCTGATCAGCAATCCTCATCAACAACATCTGCCGTGTTGTTCACAAAGACAGACCTAAAGAGGCACTTAAGCAATCTTATATGCCTGGAAACTGGTTGCTGGGAGAATAGCTACAAAGAAAGAGCTGTTTGTCCTTGTGGTTGCTTATGTGATGTTCTGAATAGGGCAGGGTGTGTGGAGATCCTGCACTTTATCTCCCCATTGTTGCTAATTTAAGTTGATGACAGAGGAGGGGCTTCGAAAATTTATTGGGCTGGGGAAGAGAATTTGGCTGAAATCTTTCTGATTTGTTTGTGAATTATTGCACTTACTTAAATGGAAATTAGGTGAAAGATAAGACTGAATGCCATGTATTTCATTCTAGGATGAACTGTCCAGCTATCTGGAATCTCCCTGGCTTATCATATAAATCATTATCATTAAGCCTCTAGAGAAGGAATTATCAAAACTTTTGCCCAGACTGCAGAGTGTAGACACCCAGAACATTCTCTATGTGTGTGCTAGTGTACTATAATCACTCAATCACTCAATCCCTGGTCACCCCTTGCCTGGCCTATTGCACTGGAATCTGCATGGGGCTACCCTTAAAGACTATTCAGAAGCTAGAGTAAAACTGGTGCAGAATGCATTGATGTGGGCAGTTCTTGTGGCTCCTAGGTTGGCTCATATTACTCCACTGTTCCACAGGCTATATTAGCAGTCTGTGTGCTTCCAGGTACAACTCAAGGTGTCGTCCCAAATATTCTTTTTCAAAAAGCAACTGGAATTTCTGTGGTGTTTCCCCCCCTCCCCTTTTAAAGACATTTTGCTTCTCATCCAAGAAGCCATCTTCAATTCTGACTGAATTTCTTTCTTTCTTATTTATTTATTTCTTTATTGAATTTATATTGCCGCCTGTTCACCCATGGCGACTCGAGGCGGCTTACAGAATGTAAAACCATATTTAATTTTTTTTAAAAAAAAACAACAATAAAAACTAATAAAAAGAATCAAATAAATTAATAAACAAACAAT
This sequence comes from Notechis scutatus, assembly GCF_049901735.1. Lineage (NCBI taxonomy): Eukaryota > Metazoa > Chordata > Lepidosauria > Squamata > Elapidae > Notechis > Notechis scutatus. The sequence continues at coordinate 72,889,741 of NC_142014.1, read as the reverse complement.
AGAACGAAATCTGGAAAAAATAAATAAAAAAATCATCCCACAACTCTCATCCCGTGCCCTGACGACAGCAGATCCCATGAGCCATTTGATCAGCTCCATCCTGCTCTGGGTTCCCCAGGCCTGCTGGCAAAACCAGGTCCTCAGTGCTTTCTGGAAGAGTATTAGAGTGGAGGTCATTCTAATCTCTGGGGGAAAGACAGGGAGCCACCATGGAGAAGGCCCTTCTTCTGGGTCTCGCCAAGTGTATCTCCCTCAGAGATGGGACCCGCAGCATTCCATGCCTCCTCACTATAATGATTCAGGTAGATATAACCAGCAAGAGACGTTCCCTCAGATAACCTGGTCCCAAGCCATGAAGAGCTTTAAAGAGGACAACCATTGGTTAATGGTTCCTCACCATTCAGTCAGAACTTGGATGAGAAGCGAAATGTCTTCAGGAGGAAAAAAAACAACAGAGAGTCCAGTTGCCTGTTGAAAAAGCACCCTTGGAACAACCATGACCTGGATGACTAAGAATCTCCACAGTCAATTCAGGGTGTTGAACCTTTAAAGACTTCATGATGTGGGCCCAGTTTGAGCAACTGTCTCATATCAGTGGGATTGGCCCACCCCAGCCGTTCTGGCAAAAGAGGCATGCTGTTGGTCAAGGAATTCCAGCTGATGGGGTCCAGGTTAAGAGCTTTCTCTGCTGTAGCTCTGCCCTTTAGAACAACATGCCACATGAGGTGGGATGGGCACTTATCCTTCTGACTTTCCTTAAGGGCAGGGGTGGGATTCTACCAGTTTGCACCTATTTGCTAGAACCGGTTGTTAACATTCTAAGCAATTCTGAGAACCGGTTGTTAGAAGAAATTACTGGCCTAATCCTGTAAGGAAGGCAGGAAGGAAACATTCTGGTGTTGCTTACAGAAACTGTCTCTCCGTTAACCCTTATTACATTCTTAGCAGGACTAGACTTCCTGTCTCAGGAACGTCTCTGGAGTTTTTTTCCCCCTCCTTTGCTAGTACTTTGCTTGTGTGGAGTGACTATTCAAAGTTACAATGGCACTGAAAAAAGTGACTTATGACCTTTTTTTCACACTTACAACTGTTGCAACATCCCCACAGTCATGAGAGGCCAGGCGAGGAGATGCGTGCCTTGATGTGAGTGATATTGAGTTGGCCACGCCCAGCCAATAACATGACCACCAAGCCACGTCCACCCGGTCACATGACCACCAAGCCACACCCACCAAGTAAGCCACGCCCACAGAACCGGTTGTTAAAAAAATTGAATCCCACCCCTGATTACAGATGACAGTATAGCACATACAACATAGAATAATAGGGTTGGAAGGGAACTTGGAGGTCTTCTAGTCCAACCCCTTGCTCAAGCTGGAGACCCTATGCCATTCTCTCCAATCTCTTATTGAAAACCTCCAGTGATGGAGCATTCAACCAGAAGTAAGTTATTCCACTGATTAATTGTTCCCATTGTCAGGAATTTTTTTCCTTATTTCTAGGTTGGATCTCTCTTTAATGATGTTCCAGGCGAGGAGATGCGTGCCTTGATGTGAGTGATGTTGAGTTTGCCACGCCCAGCCAATAACATGACCACCAAGCCACGCGTCCACCCGGTCACATGACCACCAAGCCACACCCACCAAGTAAGCCACGCCCACAGAACCGGTTGTTAAAAAAAATTGAATCCCACCCCTGCTTAAGGGCCTGAAGACCTGGCTCTGCCAGTTGGCTTGGGACCCCAACAGAGGTGCACCACTCTAGAGGTAGCTTTTCGATTAAGAGAAGACCCCACCTCTCCCCTGTGCAGTTTGTGCTGCCTTCCTCCCCATTTTCCAATTGTAAATTATCACAATTATCATGTATTGTTTTAACGTTTGCCACTTCTTAATGTTTGTAAGCTGCCCAGAGTTGCCTTTAAGTGAGATGGGCAGCATATAAGTCAAACAAATAAACAAACAAAACAAACCCCAATTGCTGCGATTGAGTTACCCTGGGATAAGATGGCCAACCAATAAATTAGAATCAGAATCAGGATAGAGCTGGAAGGGACCTTGGAGATCTTCAAGTCTAGCTGCTAGATCTCAAACAGGAGATCCTATACCATTTCAGACAAAGGGCTGTCCAGTCTCTTCTGAGCTGGATGATAGATAGATAGATGGATGGATGGATGGATGGATGGATGGATGGATGGATGGATGGATGGATGGATAGATGGATGGATAGATAGATAGATAGATAGATAGATAGATAGATAGATAGATAGATAGATAGATGGATGGATGGATGGATGGATGGATGGATGGATGGATGGATGGATGGATGGATGGATGGATGGATGGATGGATGGATGGATGGATGGATGGATAGATAGATAGATAGATAGATAGATAGATAGATGGATGGATGGATGGATGGATGGATGGATGGATGGATGGATGGATGGATGGATGGATGGATGGATGGATGGATGGATAGACGGATAGACGGATAGACGGATGGATGGATGGATGGATGGATGGATGGATGGATGGATGGATGGACAGACACAGAGAGAGTTCATTGGCTTGTAAGATAGTTGCAAGTTCAGAGATCTTAGCTTATATAGAATAAGGGAAGTATGTTCTTAGTAAAACTGATTTTTATTGCACTTTGCCCAAAATGTGTCCAAAACAATCATGAATTTTTTATCATGCTATATGTGGTACAGGTATAATTAAAGCTAATAACTCTGCCTAGTGTTCTCTATCTTACTAAAAAGTATCTTGTGGAAGCCTTGATGGACTAAAGTTAAACCCTGATAGCAGTGGTAGGATTCAAAATTTTTTACTACCGGTTCTGTGGGCGTGGCTTGGTGGGTGTGGCAGGGGAAGGATACTGTAAAAACCTCCAAATCTGAGGTGGTATTCGCTGGTTGTCCAAACTACTCAAAATTTCCACTATGGGTTCTCCAGAACTGGTCAGAACTTGCTGAATACCACCTCTGCCTGATAGGGTATTGAGGTCCATCATGAATTTAATTGTGATGACAACAGCATTACAGAAGATTGTGGCTTGCAATGTAGGAGAAGTAAATGATAATAGCAGGAATTATCACATAAAATCAATAAAGGAAATGAATGTGTTGTACGCCTGCAGAACAGAAGTCAAACAGAAGTTGAGGACTGCATGTAGTTGAATGCAATAAGAATGGTCGAGGATAAAGGGAACATTTAGCAAAGGAGCTGGAAAATAAGACAAGGGAGTGTGATATCCTTAGGATATTTGATAAATTTATCAATAAATGCATAAAGAATGTTTGTAATAATTGTAACGGCATGTTGGCTTGGAAAACAAATGTGTATATACTTAGGTATGCAGATAAACCCATGTTAAGGGCTAAGAACTTAAAACAATTTGCAGGAATGTTAGAACGTGTGATGCAGTGAGGAACATGGGGCCAATTTTTTTGAGTGAACAAATGCACTATAGCAAGTGTATATATAATTCTAAGTTATACATCAGTGTGAAAAATTAGAGCAAGAAAATGAATTCGCATAGCTCTCTAAAGTGTTTACTGAAGATAGAAAACTGTTTGGAGATTTATTTTTTTAAGATGTACTAATGTTGGCAAAAGGGGAATTAGGTTGTATGTGATCTGTTGCAAGGAACAAATGTTTGCAAAAGAACCCAAAATGGCTGTGTATAAGAATGTAATTCTTCCCAGTTTCTTATATGGAGGGGACAGCAGGGTGTCTCACGAGAAACATGAAAATAAGTTGGATGGAGTGGAAATAGAGTACTTAAGAAGTATGTGTGATAAAACTAGAAGAGATAGGGTCAAGGATGAATGGGTGCTGAATAAATGTATGTTGTAGACAAAACTGAAGGGCAAGCGTTGAAGATATGTGCTAAAGTGGTTCAGTCACGTAGAGAAAATGAATGAGGAATGAATTGAATTGCAAAACAAATAAACTGAAGAAAAGTTCATGAATCATGAATAAACAGGACAGACAGAAAGACAGACAGACAGACAGACAGACAGACACACACACACACACACACACACATCAGTAGCAATAGTCCTTGCCACCATCTTCAGGAACAAAGCAAATTTTCAAGAAATTCTCAAGCATCCTAAGAATAAGATGAAAGCAACAACAACCAAAGCCTGTTTCAATTTTTTGAGCAATTGTAAGGTATAAGGAGTAAATGGGTCTTTGTGATAATCCCAGAAGATTTTGTTATGTGCATTATGGCTTCCCGAAACTACTTGGATCTTACAATAGCTTAGGGAGGAAAAGATTTTCTAAAGTAGTCCATCCTAGAGTCTAACAAATATTCACATTTGGATCTTCGGATCTGCAGTGGGTAAATGGGCAGCTTATTGTTTCATTTCTTCCCATGACTACAGACTATGGCTAGTAAATTCTAAAGAAAACAGAATCTGAAACCAGGATTAGAAATTAGAACAAAGACTCCTTTTATATAAAACACCTTAACTTCTCCCTCCCTTTTATTTCCCCATATGTGATGGGTCAGATTAACTAAGTACTGGTTGTGAAAGGAGGCTGACCAACTGGCTTGTCACCCAAACTTGATATTGTGGACTAAGAGAGAGTGTCAGCCTTCAAGATCTTCTACTATTGCTTTGCATCTTTTGGCTGCCATAAGTAACGGGGGGAGGAGGGGGTAAAGTCTGGGAAGCGAGCTGGAGGTGTTACATTCTAGTGTTGTATAAAATGAGGAGAGGGGAGTATAAATTCTTGCTTAGGTTTCTATTTCTCGCTTAGCTTTCTTTTCTCTGCGCAGCTGCAAACCTTTATCAAAATATGCCAAGGTCAACGGACAGAGGCCTCATCACCACCTGAAGATGTCCACATGATCATATTCACAACTTTTAATTGGAAGAATCATTTGAACTATTGGGGGTGGGAACATTTCCATCACTTTGTATATGTGATTTGCGCGCCTAATTTCTCAGATTCAGAATTCTATTGTCGCTACCACTTCATTTTCAGTAAAAGATATCTTTTCTCTAATCTAAGGAGTCTAAGTATTTCTTTCTTGAATTTTGAATGGAGCACTACCTGACATTGAGTAACTGACCCAAAGTCACCCATCTAAAGTGGGACTAGAACTCACAATCTGCTGATTTTTAGCCTGGTGCTTTAACCAATAGGCCAAATTGACTCTCTCTGCATAAGACAGTAAATAAAATTCTCATCTTCGAAGTCATGAAAAATTATTAGAAACTGCTGTTTCTTGACCCGGTTTTCAGGAAAGCTGGAGGCTTTTGCGTGCTTCAGTTTATTCAAATGGCAATAACCCAAACAAATTAGGCCAGCGCAATTAAACAAAGAAAAGGTTAAGTTACAGATTGTTTTGAAAGAAGCTTGGAAAAGTCATTCAGATCAAAAGCCACTCTTACTCATGTGGGAACTTTGAACCACTTACTAATTTCCATGCCACTCTTAACCTCAGACGGTTATGTATGCTTGTGTAATGTGTGGTTATGAATGCTGCAGAGGTGGGTATTCAACAGGTCCTGACCAATTCTGGAGAACTGGTGGCAGAAATTTTGAGTAGTTCAGAGAACCGGCAAATACCACCTCTGACTGGCCCTGCCCCCATCTATTATCTGCTTCCCACCGAGTCCCAGCAGATCAGCTGGGTCTTCTTTTGTTGCCCTGCACAGGAGAACGGAGCTGGAAAGCAGGCTAATGGGGTTGAAGAGAGAATGGGGATTTTACAGTATCCTTCCTTCTGCCATGCCCACCAAGCCACACCCACAGAACTGATAGTAAAAAAAATGGAATCCCACCACTGGTATGCTGGTGTAATGGGCAGAAGGAATAACCTTGAGGGACAGAAGAATGAGCCAAGATAATGGTCAGATAAAAGAAATCTAAGTCCAGGACAGAAATGTAGTTTGAGAAAGTGTCTCAGATATGAGAACTAATACAGTTCTCATATAGACAAAGGGACGGAGGAGGGAAGTGCCATTCAGACTTTGCAAATCCAACTCTAAGGGTGGTGAACTCTGAGGGGCTGCCACAAAGAAGAGGAAGTCAACCTAATCTCCAAACCAACACCAGGAAGCAATGGATGGAAACCAATCAAGGAGAAGCAACCTACAAATGAGAATAAATTTAATCAGTGGAACGATTAGCTCCCAGAAGTTGTGGATGCTCCAACACTGGAGGTTTTTAAGATGAGATTGGACAACCATTTGTCTGAAATGGTATAGGGTCTCCTGCTTGAGCAGGAGGGGGTTAGACTAGAAGACCTCCAAGGCCCCTTCCAACTTGGTTATTTTGTTATTCTGTTTTCTAAGATCAGCAAGGTCAAGGAGGGGTTGCTTTCTGCTGTTATATAACTCTTGTGGAACTACTACAATATGACTTCAACTGATGAAACTAATTACAAGTAGTCCTGAACTTACTTGCTTAGTGACCATTCGATGTTACAACCAACTGAAAAACGGGGACTTACAACCACTGGATCTGATGTTCCATCAGTTGCCCCACTCCAATGATGACAGCTTTGGTGCTCAGCATCTATGTCCATTTTGCAGCATCTTGTGTTCACCTGAGCAGTGGTTTTGCTGAAAACTGTCGCTTCACTTCCAATTTTCGGCAAAACTATGCTAGTTTATGGGTGATACAATATTGTGTTGAAGAAGAGTGCTAATCTCAGTAGCTTCAGATAACTCTCAACACCCCCCCCAAAAAAAAGATTATACACCAAGCAATGCCGTTCAGTTTAATACAGCATCATATTGTTATGGCTGGGTGCAAGTCAAAAATTTATAAGGTAAGATTTTGAAGGAGATGGGAGACATGCAGAAAGACCATCCAAAGGTAGAGAGCAGGAAGAAGGAAGGATAACCTGTGAGCTGGGTGCATTGATTCAGTAGTTGGATTCATTCACTTCAGCTTATTACAGTAAAAAGGTCTACAGAAAAATAAGTTCTATAGAATCTCATTGAATCTAATGAGATTCACTTCCAGGGAAATATACATTAGATTCCAGCAACTGCTTTATAAACTGCCCCCAAACAACATGGATTGTGCATTGGTATGACGCACCAATAAAAAAAATTAAAACATGATTTCCTGAAACATTTATTTATTTCAATAGAAGAGACTATATATATATATATAGTTCGGGGTTGAACAGTAGAACCCTTGCTGCTTTCTGAGCTTGATATTTTTCCATGAGGCTTCCCACACAAGATCCTCAGAAAGTGATGGCTAATTTAAATACAGGAGGATTCAGGAAAAAAATTTGCAAGGTGGACCCAAGAGCTATCTAAACTTTAAGTTGGGTCCAAATGAGAATCAGACAGATCTTAGACTCCTCTTTGTCAACTGATAGAACCAACTTAGATAGGTAGACATGTTACTCTACCTGACTCTGTGGTTTCTTCCCCAAACCCCAAAAACTTTAACCTTAGACTGTCTACTGTTGACCTCACCCCATTCCTACGAGGTCATTAAGGAGTGTGCATAAGCGCACTAACGTGCCTACCATCCCTTTCCTAATGCTCCCTTTTATTCTTATCCATTTCATGTATTAATAATCATGTTTATATTTATATCTGTTACCTAATGCATGCTCAACAAATAAATAAAACTAATCAATAAATGTTCAGCATGGCCCAATGGATCTCCTAAATCAGGCTCTTCAAAACTTGGCCACTTGAAGACTTGTGGACTTCAATTTAGCCTTGCCTATCATGTTCTGAAAATCTAGCCTTAAATGCAGAACCCGTGACTAGCATGTACAGATTCTGATGGATCTCTCTATGCAGAAGATTACTCTTTCCCATATAGATATTTCTTCTGCAAAATTCTATCATCCTTTTCTTTTTCCCGAATCGCAGAGAGAAGGAGGAAGATAAAAAGGGGAAGATTCTCCACAGGGTCCAAAAGAGGTTATGACATCTTTGACTTGCAAGCACAATTGAGCCCAAAATTTCCACTGCTAAGCAAGATGGTTGTTAATTTAGTTTTGCTCCATTTTACAACCTTTGTAGCCACAGTTGTTAAGTGAATCACTGCAGCTGTTAAATTAATAACTTGGATATTAAGTGAATCTCATTTCCCCTTTGACTTTGCCTTCACAAAAAGGTGATCACACAACACTGGGATAGCACAACCATCCTAAATACATGCCAGTTTTCCAAATGTCCAAATTTTGATCATGTGGGGATGCTGCAATGGGGGTAAGTGTGAAAAACGGTCATAAGTCACTCTTTTCAGTACTGTTATAGTCACTAAATGAATGGTTGCACGTTGAGGACTACCTAAAAATGTGGGAGAAAAAAACAAACAAAGAATTCTATTAAGAAATGGGATGAATTGTATGCAGCATTCCATATGGGAGAATGTTGGACTATAGTGTATCAATGCGTAGGTCCGTGATGGCGAACCTATGGCACGTGTGCCACAGGTGGCACGCAGAGCCATTTGTGCCGGCATGTGAGCCACGGGCAAACTTACCTCACTGCACATGAATGTGCCTCACAGCTGATTTGAGGCCTGTTTGAGGCCTTTTTCGGCCTCCCAGAGGCTTGAGGAAAGCCTCTGCAGCCCGAAAAATAGGTTCGTTTTGTCACTTCCTGTATTTCCAGAAATACCAGAAGTGATTAAACGAGCCTATTTTTCGGGCTGCAGAAGCTGCGGAAGCTTTCATCAAGCCTCTGGGAGGCTGAAAAGGTCTCAAACGGGCCGAAAATCAGCTGGAAGGTGCAGTGAAGGTAAGTGGGTGGCGATGGGGGGGTGGTTGTGTACGCATGCACAGGGGGCGTGGGGGCACACATTGCTTTCTGGGTGCATGTGAGTGCACACCAGTGGTGGTATTCAGCAGGCTCTGACCAGTTCTGGAGAACCAGTAGCAGAAATTTTGAGTAGTTTGGAGAACCGGCAAATCCCACCTCTGACTGGAGATTTTACAGTATCCTTCCTCTGCCACGCCCACCAAGCCATGCCCACAGAACCGGTAATAAAAAAATTGAATCCCACCACTGGTGCGCGCGCACAAGCATGCATACAATTTTTGGCACAGGAGCCCAAAAAAGGTTAGCCACCACTGGTGTAGGTAATACATTGTCAACTACAATCTGAAATGGTAGGTGTGCCTTGTCTTCAACCTTCATCACCCCGGTCTGGGTCAGGCAAAACATTTTAGCCTTATACCTAAAGTGGTGATTAAAATTAATGTATACACAATCTGACAATGTAATGGGATAAACCAGGCAAAGTGATTTGCGATGAATGAAATTATGGGAGATCAGTGAAGAAGCACTAAATGGATCCTTTGATCCCCATATCTATTCTTTATATATCCTTCGACTGTTTTCTGCCTTCTTCAGAAGAAACGTGAGTAACCTACCACCTTTCCTCCTTCAAGTCAATGCCATTATTTTTCTGATAAAAATAAGAGGTGTTTGTGATTCCAGATTGTAGTCCAACCACAGCTCCGGATAACCAATCCTATACTTACAACCGCTACAAATTAGAGATCTTTTTAAAGGATACTTAAGCCATAAGCGTTCACTATAATCTAGGAAGATTTTTTTTTTTTTTGAGCTACAGCAGCTTATATGTCAACCAGCCCCTTCTTAACATGAAGCCACAGCAAGTGGCATAAATAGACAGCTCCTTTCTTTAATCTTAAATTCTTTAGCCTAATTTTGCTGATCTTCACATGAAGGCTATGGATTAAGCAAAACATTGTGGATTCTTACTGCCACTTACAGTATAAGGAAATTGATTGGGTCTTTCCTTTTTCTGGCAGTTCTAAAGATGCCCCTTGGAATATAAACTAAACTTCCATCAGATTGGGACGCTCAAAATGTCATGGATTACAAAATTTAAAGAATAAACACTTCCATATTCCCATTCCAATTGTGGTATTTCATCTAATATCTTCAGCTTCCGGAGGAGTTTTAACTAGTGACAAATTAAGAAAAAAACTCTCAGACATTTATTAGTTAATTAATTGTTTAGCCACCTGTTCCATTTATGTTCTGCCTCTTCTCTGAAAGCTCAAGGGGATAACTTTATGCTCGACTTATGACCATAACTGACCCCAAATTTTATGTGGCTAAGTGTCATGCCCCTGTTGGAGACTGACTCTGAGGGAGAAGAGGAGCAGCCGTGGAGGAGGCTGGGGAAGGACAGAGACCGACTGGACAATCAGAGGAAGATCCGGGCCCTTCCCCTCTCCATCCTAGGGCACGCAGGGAGAGGATAAGGGAGAGACATGAATGGCGTGGTCTTATGGGGGAGAAAAGGGCCTCGACCCTCTTCATGGGCTGCAGCTGTGAGAACTGGTTAAAAGGACAGACGTGTATGGGCCAGTGCTGGAAATAAAGTGTGGAAATATCTCTAGTCTGTCCTTTCTCTCTGAGTTTGGCGTCCTTCTCAGTGTGTGTTCGGATATTCAAGCCCTTATCTTGCCTGGTTCCCTTAATTGCTTCAGTGTGGTTTGTGTTGTTTTTACTCCTTATAATTTATAGGCATTTTTAGTTTAAACGACATTTCCTCCTTTTTGTAACTGCTTGTGGGGGAGTTTTTTGTCTCCGGTCAGGGATATTTGGAGCTTTGAAGCAAAATGAAAGAATAAAAGGGGCTTCACCTGTTTCCGTGACTGTGTATTTTGTATCCCACCCTGGGTCATCACAGTAAGTGAGACTGTTGTTAAGTGAATCTTGCTCTATTTTATGACTATTCTTGCCACAATTATTAAGTGAAACACTGCAGTTGTTAAGTTAGTAACATGGCTGTTAAGTGAATCTGGCTTCTCCATTGACTTTGCTTGTCAGAAGGTTGTAAAAGGTGATCACATGACCCCAGGACACGGCAACCGTCATAAATGGGAGTCAGTTGCCAACCATCTGAATTTTCGTCATATGATCATGGAGATGCTGCAATGGTCGAAAGTGTGAAAAATGGTCATAAGTAATTTTGTTCAGTGCTGTTGTAATTTAGAACGGTCACTAAACAAAGTGTTTGTAAGTCGAGAACTACCTGTATTCCTACAATAACAATCCTGATAAATGTCAGCTGATCCTTGCCTGAAATTTATGCATGTATATTATCTATTATTATTATTATGGTGGGTGGCACAGTCAACTCAATGTTTAGACTGGATTTGATGTTGACCTACTGAGTCCTTCTCAAGGATCTGCGATAGGCAGATAATGTTGTCTGATGACGGTGTTGAAGTGGTTGCAGGATGTAAGCTGTTCCACGTAAAGTTACCTTTTGTCTGGTGGGAATTTTTCAATGTCAATGCCATTCAAGTGGTGCTCCAGATATGTTGGGATTGTACTATCATTGTTGGAATTATCACTGCTTATATTGCCATGGTCATTCTACTTCTATTTTCAGTATTATTTTTTTTCTGATTTTCTTCAATTCTATTCTTCTATACTGCAGCGGGGTAGGTACTGCAACATCCACTAATGAGACTTTTTTTGTCTTTCTTATTGGCATTTGTTGAGCCTAGAGTGTTATGTGGCAGGTGTTCATCTCTATGAAATTCTAAAATCCCAGAATATTTTAGTATCTTCGTTGTTTTCACAAGTTCTTGCGTTTCTTTTCTGGCTTGCTTACATCTGATCTTAACATGCTGATCTTATATTCCAACCTGATTTCTCATTTGGGGTATGCACTCTTAAGCTTTTTTTCTCTCCTTGTTTCTTGATTTTGCATCCAAGGTATTCAGTTATAACTCTAGTTGTGCTGTACATTATTATTTTAATGTTATTATCAAATATTATTATTAATAATAATAACAAGTGAATGATATTTGTGATACATTTTTAAATGTTCAGTTGACTGAGTTTCATGTTTAATAAATAAAAGAGATAATAACAATAGCAACAGCAGCAACGAAAGAACTGGAATGTGGTATCAGCATAGTATATGTGCAGATTTAAGCAGTGTGGTCTTTTTAATAGGCAGATGGAAATTTTGTTGATAGACAAATTTTCTAAGTGTTGTCCAAGTCTTTTTGGTATGGTACTGATATACACTGGGATTACCACTGCCAGTTTATGTCATAATATTTCAATTTTGATTTTAAGATCTTTGTGATCCTAAGTCCTCCTCCTCTTCCTCCTCCACATTTTAACCATTACATTTCTGAATGTACTACACGCAACATAAAATAAAAATTGAGCTATTCTGATATATATAATCAGGCTGACATACAAAGACTTAATGATAAAATGCTGTTTTAATACTGCTTTAACACCACCCCCCTGAATGTGCCACTGTTGCAGGAAGTATAAGGACGGTTAGCAGCAAAAAGAAAAAGAAAAAGACTTAATAATAGAAAGATAGCCAAGCTTAAGCCCTTCTTCAGTTGTAAGGTTTTTAAGGTGGCCTCTGAATCATATCATTCTGAATTTCATAGTGTAGCCTTGAAATTTTGCAAACTTTGATTGCTTATTGTACCCTATGACTTTTATCAAGTGTTGTACCTTACGATTCCTGAATCTCAACGAATGTATCTTTTTTTTAATGTACACTGAGAGCATTTGCACCAAGACAAATTCCCTGTGTGTCCAATCACACTTGGCCAATAAAGGAATTCTATTCTATTCTATTCTATACTATTCTATTCTATTCTATTCTATTCTATTCTATTCTATTCTATTCTACTAAGTCCTCATAGATGACACCTGACAATCAAGACACAGCATGCTTTGGAAATGTTAAGTGCATTGTTATTTATCACTGATACTGTATCATTACTGAACTTCAGAATTCCAGCATTTGATTATACTTAGAAGGAGACTAGAGAAAGTAACACAACTAATAGTAAGATATAATGTAAGCAGCACATTGGTTACTGTTTTGCTTGCAGCCATGCACCCCAAAATAGGCAGGATCTAGAGAACAGCAAATTTGATTTATTTTACTTTAACTTTAAATTTAGGTAGTATGATTACTGCCCATGAATTTCGTCACTATTTTCTTTTTGATTGTAAAAATTACAATTGAGTTATAACTTGTTGAGGGCCCTCTAAGAGAACAAATTTAAGAGTATCTGAATCAAGATGATCGTGTGAAAGAAGTCTGGTTTACATCTCTTTGTATTACCATAAAGAAATCTAAGACACAGGGGTGATAAATAGAAGGATCCAGTGAAAGAATACCAAAGATGATCCAACATATATTTTTATCACAGTTTTTAAAGGGAACTAGTCTTTATATAAACTATCCTTCATATTAGGGAGGCCTATGCACTCTTAATCATAATAACTACATAGTAATACTTCAGGATTCTATATTTTTCAATCTTCCTTGGTTAATGGAAGAAAAAAGAATGAAAGGTAGCCAAGACCATCACTTCCATTATGCACATGTTCAAAAAAATAATAATGGTATGAACAGAAGCCATCTGCAGACTACTCAATGGAGGGAGAATCCGATTTTTTATTTTAAAAAAGCTCTTAAACTAATTTCTTCCTGTAATTTGAAAATATTTAAGTGATTTATTCAACCAACCCAATCCTAACTTTTCTTTTGCCATTCTCTTATTGTTAATCTGATCCTACCAAGCTGAAGTTCCAGTTTGAAATGGGAAGATAGGATTTTTAAAATAGAAAGGTGAATATTAAACCATTGACTAGGGAAGTTATTTTTCTTATCAAGGTCACATTCCTCAGTTGGTAAGTAAGAAACTGACAACAGGCAGAACCAAATCTAACATGTATATCTTTCTAATTTCCTTTCTCCCCCTCTCTCTTCCTCCTTGTGAAGTGGGTTCTAGAAAAAGAAAAAAGATTGATCACTAAGGTCAATAATCTGTGCTAAAGAAGGATGTTTGTGACTCAGAAATAGCAGATAAGCCTACTCTTGCTAAGTATTTCCATCTGATTTCCTATCCTAATCCCCTAGCTCTATGCTACCATTTGGTCATTGTGCTTCAGATTAATAGGGAATCTCAGAGATACAATTATATCTTTGATTTGCTTTCATCAGTAACTTCAGCAGTAAAGCAAAGGCTTATCCAGAGTCATCGCCAACGTGAGCAATTAACTTGTGCATTGCCATCCTACAGTAGAAACAACTGACCACATAATTTACAAAAGTTTCCCATCCTCACCAACAGGATTTGGAATGGATCACAGAAAATAATAAACACACAACACACAACCACGTTTTTCTTTTCCCTTCTGTTAAACTGGGTCCAATTAAAATGCTAACGAGAATCACAGGCTCAGATGGCATTCTCGGTATACAACTGCAACTCGTACAAAGAAGTTTAATTTTAATTTAACAAATGATTCATCTACGAAGAAAATGGGCATATGGGTATTAGGTTTCAAAAGCTGGGTTTTAGAAGGGGAAACCCAGAATAGCTGATAAAATGTTATTTGTTACGTGCAATACATGCTGATGCCTGGACTTAGGCACAGTTTATCTTTAGACTGAGTACCAATGGTAAGATTCATTTTTTTTTACTACCAGTTCTGTGGGCGTGACTTGGTGGGCATGGCAGGGGAAGGATACTGTAAAATCTCCAGCCAGAGGCGGCATTTGCTGGTTCTCCAAACTACTCAAAATTTCCACTACCGGTTCTCCACAACCGGTCAGAACCTGCTGAATACCACCTCTGCTTAGTACAGTTACTTCTTGACTTATGACCAAATGCTTAGAAACTGTTCAAAGTTGACATAGACCTCCCCGGGGATACGACGACCCTGTTCCAAAGTTTCAATGGCCACTCCCCCAAGGTCACATACTTCCATTTTGGTTGCTTGGCAACCAGCCTACATTTATGGCTCTTTGTAGCATCTCAAAGTCAAGGGACCACGTTTTACAATGTTTTTGCCCAAAACCAGCATTTACTTCTAGTTTTTGGCAAAACTGGCCGATAGCAAATAATGGGTTCACTTAATGATTGCCACAAAAAAGGCCATAGAATCAGTCCTGGATCACCAACTTTATGATTATCACAACTTTTGACCATAATGAGCAAGCTCCATTACCGTTGTAAGTCAAGGACTATTGATATGTCTATGGATTTTACAGAGGAGGTATTTTGGGCTCTGAAAAACATTAAAATCGATTGATTCAGGCCAAATTCAGCAAACATCAATCAGAAATGACCATCAGTAGTCCTGGACATGGTAATTTAAACGATGCAACCAAATTTGCACTTGTCAAAATAATACAGAGATCAAGATTTCCGGTTTATTTTGATGATGCATTATTTCAAATTTTGCTATGCAGTTTATGATATAAATATTCAAGAGAGACAAGGATGTCTGTTTAGGAAAGAAGAATGTGACATTTTGTTATGTTAGGGAAAGACGGATGAGGTATATTAGGGAAAATACAAGTTTTATAGCATTTTAAATCTATCTATCTATCTATCTAATCTGGGGCGGGGAGTACAATGGTTCAGTGTTTAAAGATGCCAAGCTTGGAGAGCTGACAGCTTAGGTTTGAGACCTGAACTCCACGTAACAGGGTAAGCTCCTGTTCTTGCCCCAGCTCCTTCCCACCTAGCAGTTCAAAAGCATGTAAATGTGAGTAGATAAATAGGTACCACTTTATTGGGAAGGTAACAACATTTCATGCGCCTTTGGTATGTAATCATGCTGGCCACATGATTATAGAAATTGGACAAGGCTGGTTCCCTCGGCCAAGAAATGGAGATCAGCACATGCCTTCGAGTCGGACATGATTGACAGGGAAATCTTTACATCTATATCTACATCTACATCTACGTCTATATCTATGTCTATGTCTGTTTATCTATATCTATCTATCTATCGTAGCATCTGACGAATGGTCAGATAAATATAAATAAATATATGCTACATTGACATAAATCACACCTATCTCAGACACACCCCATTGTTTGGCATTCAAAGTCACTGACTATAATATAAAGGAGATGCATAGAAAAAAGGCATTTTTACTCTCCCCCACTCCAGCATTCCTGATGACTATTCATCCTAAAAATAAAAAAAAATACTTCAGATATTGTACAAAGTGAATCTACCCAAACTGTATTTCACATTTTTTTAAACCTGAAAAACATTAGCATTTGGAATGTCCTGCATGATACAATGGACAATAAATGTGATTCTCTTGGATGCATTACTTCATAAGGTGGTTGTGAAAATATAATTAAGAGGAACAAAACCATGCAAATGAATGGAGCTCTATCGAGAAAGGAACCATAGATTCAAAATATAATAAAATGAATATTCACTTGCATGAATTCAGAAGGCAAGTTAAATCAGTCTTTGGCTACAATCTTCCAATTGACTACTTTATTAAAAGAAAATTCAAGACCTTGGCTGAATGTCCTAAATTTAGGAAAACAGAATCTAGTGTACCTATAATATTCTTATTTTAGAATACATTATATATCTCAGTTGACTAGTGGCCAATACTCACATGTGGCATTTGAAACCACAAGAGAAATGCTCTGCATTTTATGACTGAAGCTGCTTTCTATGAAAGGAAAAACATCACACTTCGGGCCTCCATATGTCTAATTTTGATAACTTCTGGTTGTTGTTTTTTTTTTTTAAAAAAAACTACTTTTTAACAACTGCAGATTTGCCAGCACTCACAACTTTTCCATATTAGAGGTTGGTCTCAAATGATCCAGCCAACTAAATGCAACATTTCCCCCGCTTTCCTGATGGTTGAACTGTTTCTGCTATAAATGAAAAAGTCCATATGAGAAGAACAAATAAAGGAGAAAAAAGAAAGATAACATGAATAATGCAGAGAGTTGGATATAAATGGCCTTACAAGTTTGGGTGAATGATTTCTTCAGCTTGCTCAGGGCTGGAATGTCTGTATGACATAGTAAAAAAAATTCAAGATCAAAAGTCCATTTTTTTATGTGCATCACACATAAAAATGTATATGGCACGAACGATGAGATGACCCAGTGAGCCCAAATGGAATAAATACTCAGTTTTTGACACCTTAAGAGTGAGTTGCCAAGTTCAGATTTAATTTGAAACTTTGTCTTCTAAATTCTTTGAATTTAAATCTGCAGGTGAATGCAGGTGACACAAAACACAGGAATCGTGGAATTCCTATACTGAATTACATGTAGCACTTGCCAAAAGTTTTCAAGCGCCGTTCAGATATTAAAACCCTTACAGAAATTGAGCCTAAATATTTAGGAGATGGCCTGTCCTGTTTTGGACTAGTCTGGTTATTTAGATCAATGGGTCAGATCCTTTTGAAGATCTTCAGATGGTCTTTTTTTTTTCTTCCTGGCTATTGCAGAAGACTTTCCCTTGGCTTGTTCCCACATTAAGTCCAGCCATTTAGGAATTGCATTTGGCTCCTACTCTTTTTACTTGAAATTTCCCAAAAAAATTAGAATTTTTAGAATTCTTTTTGCTAAACTTTTAATGGTTAGATCAGGGGTCCCCAAACTTGGCAACTTTAAGACTTGTGGACTTCAACTCCCAGAATTCCTCAGCCAGCTATGCTTCTCTCAGAATTCTCCAGCCAGTTTGGAGACCTGGGTGAGATGATTTTACTATGGCAGTTATTGATTAAATTTATGTTTTAAGTTTTTAATATTTTTGTTTTAAATTCTGTTAGCCACCTTGAGTGCTCGCCAGAGGAGAAAAAGAGAAGGGTAAATCAAATGAGCAAATAATATCAATGCTAATATATTTATATAATAATTACATTTATTTATTATATTTATTTCTATATATATTATTGTATTATAAATGAACTGGAATCATCCATCTAGGTAAATATTACAAACCAAGAATGGCATCACAAAGTTTGAAGAAGCACAGAAAAGAGTCCCTGTTTCTCACCTGCAAATTAATTTAAGAAATGGAAGGCTTGCATCTTGCCTAAAAAATTAGAACTGGACGAAATCCTTGAAAGCCACCGCAAGACTCTTGAAAGCCACACTGCATCCTTGTGTGATACCACTCCCGAGTGTCCTCTCTATGAATAGTTTGTGTCTCTCCTTCCCCCCTTTTTTAAACGGGAGTGCTCAAAAGTCAGCTTTTAACGTGGCCGTCTCCTGTTTTGGGAGGGTGATGCATTTAGACATCTCACAAGGGAAATGTAAGGTGCAGTTTTCATCAAAAACCATAGAAAGTTTGTGTTGGAAGAGACTTTCTCTAGTCCAAGACCCCTATTGAGTACAAAACTAGCATTAAAGTATCCTGACAGGTGGTCGTTATTAAATGGCTTTCAGCTCTCTAAAGAAGGAGTAGAATTCTAGATAGACAAGCTTTTCCTAACATTTAGCCTCGCTGCCTGGGGGTTATGGAATTGAAGACCAATAAATCTGAAGGCCACATGGCTGGAAAAAATCCAAAGAAATTAAGGACAGTGAGCCATATCCAGCTCCTCCTCTTCTACATCCATTTTACAAAAATAAAACTCTAACTTCCCTGATTTAATTTAACACATGTTGTCTTTCAAAGTTCAGATCTCTAAGAATCAGAGAAAATCTGATAATATTGGAAATTATGCTTCAAATCCCCTGCATTTATAAAGTTAAGGGGTGAACCTGTGGAAAGGACATTCCGGGTATCTGTGTTGTACCTATTTCTTTGTCCCAACTAACTTAGCATCAATATCATCTTTCCTTTTAAGTAAAAAAAAAAACATCAGATTTGGAAAATGGAATATTTAGCTGAGAGATTCTGCATCGGTTGTCCCTTACAATCAGAATGTTTGACCCTAAGGTTCATCTGTATTAATATTTAGGGGAAAAGGAGAAAATTATCAAACCATAAATCTCCTGCATTGCTTTAGTATTCATGCTACATTTAAACAGAAAATATAAAGCCTGAAAATTTTAAGTTGTGTTAGATTTTGCAGCAGAAATTCAAATCCAGAAAGCACACACAGATGTCTAATTGAGTAGGACTCATTAACTTCTTTATATACTTAATAATATGAATAAAATGTACAATACCATAGTATATTCTTCCAACATAACACAAGCAAAACACAAACAGCAGCTTCAGAGTTTAGAGCAGAAAGTAGTTTCAGTTTAGACCTGAGAGCACAGTGTTAAGCCATGCCCAGACAGTTTGCAATCTCAGCCCCCAATTCAGTTCCCATTGGCTGACCTTGTTACCCATGTCTCTGCCAGTTCATGAATATTCTGACATGTTGTCCATAGGAACTTTTCAGCATAGGCTTTGTCAGCTATGCCTCCCGGACTAATTTTTCTCCCAAGTAAAGGTATGGACCAAAGATCTCCAGAACCCTTGCCTTCACGGATGAGCCATTATGGCATCTTTACAACCTGCGGACTTCAACTCCCAAAATTCTTGAGCCAGCATTAAATTCTGGGGGAGGGGGTGGGGTTGAAGTCCACAGGTTATAAAGGTGCCATAGTTGTCCACTCCTGTTGTATCTATTCTTAGTGTAAGCACCATCAAAAGCTTTGGGAGAGCTGTCTCCTCCTCCGTATGCACAGCAGCAGTTCAATGTCATTTCAGTTTTAAATTCAGTAGTTGTAGAGTGTAGATACCTTGATGACGATTCTAAGTCATCCAGGTCTGGACCTCCACTTCTATTGAAGGAAAGGGGTTTTCCACTTCAGCATAAATGGATTCCTCCACTCTTCTCTCAAACTGTGTATCTTCCCTTCCCTCAATAAAGGTGGAAGCCTCAGGCACAACCTACCTGCCATTTTTTATCCTGTTCTTGCATCAGTCCCTGGGAAGTCACCCTTAATGACCTACCTAAGAGAAGAATTTAGGAGCAATGGCCCTTAACAACTTTCTACCTACTCAACTAATAAGACACTCAGATTAAGAAATGAAACCAACCTGGACAACATATCTATGGCAGGAGTCCCCAGTCCACCAGTCTGCCAGAAACTGGTCCATGTAAACGAGCAAAGCCCTGTCCATGTATGCACAGAATGCAGGCAGCACATGAAACCATATGCCCTCCGGTCTGTGGAAAAGCCTCTCTTCACAGAAGCAGTCCCTGGCACCCAAAAGTTTGGGCGGCTGCTGATATATGGGGTCCCCCTAGCCAGCTTGCTCAGACAGAAAATGCTACTTGGATAAGCCGTGAAACATTTCAAACCCAAACAAGAAAAGAAGTCCAGTTGCCATGACTCAACTTCCAGTCAGAGCAGTTTAACAACCGGTTTAACAACCAGTTCTGTGAGTGCACACTTCGTGCATGGGGAGCATTCAATAAAGAGCAATTTGAGCCTCTCCAGATCACCTTCAAGCCTTCCCCGGTAGTAGAACAGCTGAGGCACGGTCATCCACTTTGCCACGTGAATCAGCTGAGTGGCAAAAGGAGGAAATGTAAGGCAGGATAGGGCGGGAGTCGGTGGATGGGGCCAACTGACCATCGTTCGTACCGGTTCCGTAGAATCGGTGCGAACCAGGAGCAGCCCACCACTGAGTCAGAGTGTAGAAGAAATGTATAGTAGTAGCTCTTCCAGTTTCCTCTGAGTTTTCACATGTGTTACTGCTTGCATGGGGGAGAACTGGTCTTCCAAAGCAGGGGTCTCCAACCTTGGCAACTTTTAGACTTGTGGACTTCAACTCCCAGAGTTCCTCCACCAGCAAAGCTCTGGAAGTTGAAGTCCACAAGTCTTAAAGTTGCCAAGGTTGGAGACCCTTGTTCCAAAGCACATCATTCGTTCAATTGACACCAAAGCTGGCTGAGGAACTCTGGGAGTTGAAGTCCACAAGTCTTAAAGTCTTAAAAGTTGCCAAGGTTGGAGACCCTTGTTCCAAAGCACATCATTCGTTCAATTGACACCAAAGCTGGCTGAGGAACTCTGGGAGTTGAAGTCCACAAGTCTTAAAGTCTTAAAGTTGCCAAGGTTGGAGACCCTTGTTCCAAAGCACATCATTCGTTCAATTGACACCAAAGCTGGCTGAGGAACTCTGGGAGTTGAAATCCACAAGTCTTAAAGTTGCCAAGGTTGGAGACCCCTGTTCCAAAGCACATCATTCATTCAATTGACACCCCATCTTTTTGCTTAGGCCAGCATTTAAGGTGATGAAACCAAACACAGGCAGACCTCAACTTATGTCCAGTTGTTTTACAACTGTTCAGAGTTATGATAAGGTTGGAAGAGGTGTTTATTAAAGCACCTTGGCCATTATAAAATGCTTTCTCCCTCCCTTCCATAGTCACGTAGTTGCATATCAGGAACTTGGAAAATGGTTCACCTTTACGACTGGTTGCAGGGACCCACATCACATCAATTTGTGGCTTTTTTTTGCTGGTTTCCAGCAAAACTGCCCACTTTTAGACTTTGTTCGCTTAATGACTGCACTGTTCACTTAATAACTGTGTGATTCACTTAACGAGTGTAATGATTCACTTAATGGCCACAGTGAAAAATATAATTTAAAAAACTAGGTTGGGTCATGTGGGTGCCTCAGTTTACAATCCCAACTACTAATGGTTGGATTTCTGCTCTCAATTGCGGTCGTAACTTGAGAACTACCTGTAGAAAAGATGGAAACCGAAATGTTCTAGATCTTGCTACACTTAACGAAGTGGCTGAACACGATGGCCAGGTGCATCTTCCCTGCTAAGATAATGGCTGAGCTCCCGTAAGACACTGGAGCCCAGATGATCCAATTTCAACTTAATCAAGTTTTAATGCATTGCATTAAACAAGCCATCAAATCTGGGATTTTTTGCTTCCATTTTGGGCTGATCAAATCTCATCTCATTCTTTTACCCTTTTCTAGAGTTGGCGGATATAAAATCATTTCAGGCAACAATTTTAAGAAGGTAGGGTTTTTTTTCCCTAGTGTAGGAAGTTAGCGCCCACCCATCTCCTAGAAAAATGAAATATCCTAGGAAATATTAAAAAGGCAGAATATTTCCTCTAGAAGGGAAGTAGAAACTCAGAGGGGAAGAAGCTTTGTTAATGGGCAGGCCATTAAGGCCTGGGTCAGAGTATTCTACATAACAAAGGCCTCTACCTATCTCACCACCTGGCCTGGGAAGATTGCATCAGCCAGCACTCAGGTGAAGCCATGTGGTCCAGCTAAGACTCCCGCCCCTGGGAGTCTGACAGCCAATGGGATACATTTCTTAAACAGGAACAGGAAACACTACGGTGGGGCCCAACAGAGGGTATAAAACTAAGGGTCTCTCAGCATTTTGGCCCTTCTTTTCCTTCACCCAACATCTTGAAGCATGTGATCGTCCTTTTCACTTTGGAGCTCCAAACCACGTGCTCCTGTCCACCATTAAACCATCTTTCCAAACAGCCTCCATGTTTCCAGTGTCCTTTTCCCCACTTGGAACTGAACCCAGAAGGATATTTCTTCCAACAATTGTTTTCACATTTACCCTAGGCTGCAGTAATGAAGACCTAAAAGGGACATTTGCAGTAATTCTTCCTATAACGTTGATCCTTCTCTGTCCCGGTTTTGGGAAAGAAGCGGGGCGTGGGGGGGAGGAAGAGTAGGGGGGCACAGCAAAGCAGACATAACGATCTGGCAAAATGAGAAGCGGCTTCAGCATGTGTCAATCTTTTGTGTCAAAAACATCGGAGCTGATTTAAAGCTGTATATTTAGCTCAAATGGAAAAGTGTTAAAATCTCCAGTATGGTCTCTGCTCCATTAACTCCCATCCCAATTTAACATGCTTCATCGTTCTGGGACAACAGACACTGCTATGCGACCTCTTCCTAAGCAAACAGGGTTTTGTTTCCATAAAGCATCTGGACTGGGAAGCCGGCTCACTAAGCAGCTGCGGAATACACTTGGCCATTTTTAAACAGAGAACTGAGAAACTTTTATTTCCTTGCAATAAGGAAAGAAAATGTCTTCCCCCCCCCTTTTTTTGGCCAAAGGTGGGGGGGGGAGGCGACCGCCATCGAAGGAGAAAGCAAATTTTGGCTGTGCTCATTGTTTTCATTATTCAGCCAAAGGAAAAAAATGTTGGCTGTCCAAGGTTTTATTAAAACACACGCGTGCGTGCACATTTTTTTTTTCCACCCCCTAAAGGTTTTGACAAAAGTGATACCATTCATGAAGTCGGACAGGGCCGCCTTTCATATCCACAAAGCCGGTTTGAATTGCTCAAGCCCAGGACCGAGAAAATTGATGGAATCCAGTTTGTATCAATGGTGAAAGAGTGGGTGCACATGGCCGAACAGGCTGCCTGTGTTCAGCCAGGATACCCTTCCCAATGGAAACACTGAAGCCCCTGGCGAGCACAGGATAAGCTCAGGGAAGGAAAAAGGACGGGGCTTTGCACAGCTTCGAGGCATATACTGCTGTAATCTCCTCCAGGTATTTAATTAAAATGTCATCACGACTAAAAGGGGGCTTTTTTAACAAGAGCTGTTTCACACCTTACGCAGATAAGATCCCAAGGGTGTCACCATCAAGCCAAACTCATCCCTGGGTTTTTAGACAAACGCGTTATTCAATTTGCACTAGAGGACAGAGAATGAAAGAGTTTGCACATGAAAGTTCTTCGGGCGTACAATGAAACATGTCATGTATGGAAGAGACAAAAAAAAAAACAACTCCTGCTCACTACAGAGCTTATATAAATGACAATTTCCTTCAATGCATATACAGGAAAATATTAATTTGCTGTCATTCTTCTCCAGACCCGTGCCCCCCTCCCTCCAAATTCTTCTCCACTACAAATAAAATCTGGTTGTGGATAATGTTATGGTAAATGATATATAATGGACTATCAACCGGGGTGGGGACTTCTCAATAGCCTTTCCCTTTTTATTCCCTTCTGTCCTATTCTCTTAAAAGTTGCTAAGGTATAACTTTTTGTGTGTGTGCAAAAGAACACTAAATAGGGAAGGATTATAAGTAGTTTCCCCTCCGAAATTAGCGGTGTTGCACTTATAAATCAAAACAAAAAATGACTTTGCAAAATCTACCCTACCTTTTTTTTAAACACCCCCCAAAAAAAAAAAAGTTTCCTTCAAATGGAAAAGAACCGTCTATTTTATGTGTCCTTCCTTCTCCTGGTGATGTTTTCAAGTTTAGATGCCAAGTTGGAGGTAGTGGATACTGGAAGGTTGTTTGCCTGTTATACATTTTTCCCTCCATGAAGACTTCCTGGCTACCCACACTTCCCGGTCTAAGTTTTTTTAAAAAAAAACAACAACAACATAGCACTGGAAGGGTTTCTACATGAAATCTTCTCTTGGAACATCAAAACAAGCCAGGAAGCCAGAGGAACTGTGGACAGCTGAATAAAATTGCAAGATATTCACACATAGACTTCAGCCACTTTGGAATTAAATAAATTTGTGGAAGAAGCTTGCTCCACTTATGAGAATTTTATCAACATCTTCTAACTATTCATGGACTAATAGCAGCTTTGTGTGTGAGAGAGACAGAAAAAGTCAAAAAGACAACTTCAACTGCACCCATCCTGCCCAGGGGACATTTCTGATTAACTATAATTTGGCAAAAATCAAAGAGTTAGTTTTCAGCTGTGGGATCGAAACCCCTAAGATGGCAACAAGCAGTTCTGCTTTGCATTCTTCTTCTTCTTCTTTTTACAAACCAATACAAAATATATGTTCCTTTGTATTTATTTATAAAATTACTCGTTGCCTGGTTCCATGTACCAAGCACTCAAGCTTATTTAAAAGTCAAAATAAATTACTATAAATGCTACAAGAAAATCTCACTGAAAACAGAACATTAGACACATTCAAGAAAGCCTCTTAGAATGAAAGATTAGAAGCAGGAAGTAGCAACAGACAATTGTAACAGAAAAAAATACCATTGTGCTAGGAAAAAACAGAAGGAGAGGGAGAGGGGAGAGAGGGAAAGGGAGAAGGGAAGGGAAGAGGGAGGGGATTGCAGGAGAATGGGTGAGGGAGGGAGAGGAAGAAGGGGAGGGGATAAGAGGAGGGGAGGGAAAAGAAGAAGGGAGAGGTGGAAGGAGAAAAGGGGGGCGAGGGAAAGGGAGAAGGGAGGAGAGAAAGTGAAAGGAGAAGGGAAAGGGGTAAGGAAAGGAAAAATGAAAGGGAGAATTTATTGGTAAAAATGAATAATGGAAGTCATTTGATGGATCTTTCTGGGCAAAGTGTGAAAACTTTGTGCAGTACTCTCCTCTCAATTTATTTTACTTTTGGAAACTAGGCAAAAGCTAGAGAGCTCTTCTGGGTTTTTTTTTTCCCAGACCAACAGTTATAAAGCTTTGTAGTAGTGTAGTATGTACACAATGGTGTCTCTGGGTACGTATCTGAAAATCTACAAGCTGATGGGTGCAGTGTTGCAGATTTTCACCTTTCCCCCAGACACTGTGGGTACTACAAATCCCAGCGCTTCAGGGACAAACGGAGAGGGAGACAAAAACGGAGATCTGTAAGAGTGTGAGATCTAAAACTGCTCTGTATTAAAGATTGAGTGACAACGTGTATTCTGGGATTCTCTGAGCAAGGCCACACACACACGCCCCCCCCCAAAAAACCAACCCAACCCAAGGGCCCTCCAGAAATTAGGTGTGTAGTACTACATAGCCCCAGGATCATCTCTGCTCTTAACATCTGCTACCAACCTCTTATTCTTAAATTGCTGGCAAGTTAGAATTGGCTACAAAGACCCGTACAAAACCGTAATTCTGCATTTGCAAACCGCACTTCTGAAATAGAGATTGTAACTCAGTGGCGGAGATGCTCTTAGTAACCTTCTCAGATAGACGGATTAAGATGATTTCCTTGGCTGCTTTGACATCAAAAGTGCTTGTTCAAATAGCTGGCAACAGAGGAGGCTGCCTTTTTACCTCCATCAAGGCACCAGAAGGGGGTGTGGGGGAGAGTATCAGGAGCTGTAAATATTGCTGATCCTATCATTATTAATGACATTCCAAAGCCACCTACTTTACATATTTAAGTAATTTAAGTATTATATTTCATCCTGCCGGAGTGAGACCTTTAGAGGTTGTAATTGGACGAGTGCGAGAAATCTGCAATTTGCAGTTCCTGGAAACTTAAAAAGGAGAATATGACAACAGGCAGTATATATAAGATAAAATGCACAGAACTGCACATTAAAGGATGTCATTCTCAGTCATGAAAGCAATGAAATCCTCTCTTTCCCTGTCTGTAATTTGTGCTGCTTAAAAAAAGAGAAGAAAATTCCTCCCTCCCTCCTTAAATTCCTCATGGATCAAAATGTTCTAATTTGACAGTTGATAAAACATATGTTGATAAATTATTCCCCAGCTTCGTTGAAGAAGGATGCGAGGAGGAGGAATAACGAGCTATAAATATTTCTTTAATTTTTTTTAAAAAAATAAACAAAACAGATTCTTGACTTACTGTGAATTTAACTGAGGATAACTTCTTAACAACATTCGTCTAGGCCAATTTTTTAAATTAAAAAAAATAAATAAAGCTCAAAGTGTGAAGATTCACAACAATTATAATAATTGCCACAATAATTCGCATCCAACTTATGCAAGGAAGTATCATAATAAATGGAAAAGGAGTTAAGCTTTGACCTCCTTATTGCATATTTCATCTCCCACTCACATATATTTAATGCTGTACACAATTATGTAATATACTTACAATTACATAATAAAATAAAAGCAGGGAGAGGGGAATGAAAAGCAAAGAAACAGTTTGGGCCACATCAGATCTTTCTCTGGAGCTATATATAAATTCCCTCTGTGATCCGACAGAGATACAGGAACAAGCTCGTGTTCAGTAAAACTGTATGTGAGTCATACAGGCTATCAACTGATTGATGAACAAATTCAATAAATAGCAATTGTTCGAATTCCCACTCTTCCCCCGAATTCCTTTTGATTTTAATGCTTTTTGAAAATAAAACGTTCACAGGCAGATGTATGTGCCAATTATTGAACAGGCATGGTTTTATAATGTGTAGTGAAAATGCAAAAGGTTAGAATGATGGCTGGGACATGGCCAAGATTTCTGGATAGCAAAATTCTCTGTGATTTCACCAGAAAGTTTAACACTTCTCCTTTGCTTAGTTTTAGAGGAACTGTACTGAGGCTGGCTTCAAAATTTAAGGCGTTAAGAAATGCCTCATCTTAGATCCTTTTGCACTACATAATAATTTGAAAACAGGAAGAGATTCTTTATTAATAGGACGTCCAGAAGCACATTCTGTTTCAAAAAGCTTAATTATAGTCCAACAAGTTTGAATTAGTTGTGATAGGAGATACATATGGTAAACCCTTAGTAATAAACTTCTAGCAGCTTGTTTTTTGAAGCTGCATGAAAACTCCCCATCTTTTGAATTCTGGACCTTTTATTTCTCTGTCTCTAATTTAGATTTAGATCTAGATGCCTGTGAAACTGTTCACAGACATTGCACACATCAGTCTTGCTACAAATTAACCACATTATCCGCTGTGTCACAAATAATAGAAGATGAAAACTCAAGTTAAGAATTAAACTTTATTTTTGGTTTTATTCCGTACTTTTACAGAGTAGAGGGACATACCTTCTTATTGCCTTTCAGTTGTTTGGATCAAAGGCATCCTCCAAGATTTGTTTGAGAGGCCAAATTGCTCGATTATATTCACAACGGAACATGCAAAATTGCCAGTGTCCTTCAGCTTGAAGAAAAGACCAAAGCAACTATACAGTTCCATGTTCAGAAGAACCTGCTATGGAGCCTTCATACAAATAAAATGCAGGAGAATCCCTATTTGATTGTCTTTTGGATTCATCTTCTGCTAAACCGGGATATCTAACCATGATTTGTAGAATCACATGGAAAACTCACAGCTGATATTGACAAACCAAACTGACAAATTAAACACATAGTGGACTAATCCATAATGTACTTGAACCACATTCTGGCTTAGCCTGTTATAATAACTTGCCACTGATTCAGACCTAACTCGGATCTTTTTCCATGTTACATGACATGACAATAGGGGAAGGCACCACATTTATCAAGCTATGAGATAGAAAGCCATCCTCTAATTCAAAAGATGGTAGCTAAATACCTTGCTCCAGTTCACACAGAACAAGCTCTAAGTCCTTGTTCACCTTCTGAACATATAAAAACAATAGCCAAAGAAAAAAGTTAAGAGAAAAATATTTAATATGTGAATATTCTACAGCATACTTCCTTGCCACCCAAATCAAGGAATAACTTATTTCAACTATTGTTTATCTACTACAATTGAATATTCTGTACATGCAACACAGATACACAGAAAGACCCCAAATAGCTACCACTGCAGATGTGATGATGTTGGAGGTAGGAACACATTTTTTCATCTTTGAATGCAGAAGTCAATCAAGCAATAATCATGGTCAAAACTTCAGGAGAATTTTGTTTTGATACTCTAACATAACTCAAATTAACCAAATTTCAACCAATAATTTCATAGATATGGCCTGGTGATAGAACACACAGTTTTATGCAGAAATTCCTGGTGTTAATTTTCAGCATTCTCCCTTATTTATTTATTTTTACTGAACAATTTATATGCAATCCTAAGAAAAAAAAATTATCAGGGCAGCTCAGAAAACATTTTTAAAGCCTCTGGTCTAACAACTTATCCAGAAGAAAAACAAACATTAGAAGATGTGAAAGATCCTTAAATACTTGACACCTAATAGTCCCTTCATATACTGTATTTAGGACTACATCATCCATCGATCCAAAAAACATAGCTGGGTTCAGGAAATTTCATAGTTACATTTTAAACATCTGGAGGAAAAATACAAACTGTGCGGTATGAAGCAGACCATGTTCTGATTAATCTGCCAGTCTTCAACTACTGTTTAGAATGGAACTCAGGTTTATATTTCTCCCAAATTTGGAGTATGAGAAAATATAAATGCAGTTTAAAGTCTGTTTTCTGGATTTGTTTTTAGTACCCAGGTTAAGGCAGAAACATAATGATAATTCAAATTATATAAAAAATGAACACAGAACACAGAAAGTTCTATCCATTCCTGACCTGACATACCGTTCCTTTCTGTTTAAGGTGTAATAAACTTTGATGACTTAGAATAGGAAGGAATATTTTAATAATAATAATAATAATAATAATAATAATAATAATAATAATAATAATAATAATACCTCCAAATCAGTTAATAAGCACATTTGCTGTCACTACTTTATGTTTTAGCACAATTTCATTTCTTTCACAATATTCCTTGAAAATAAATTTTTCACTGGCTGTGTGCCTAATGTACTAAAATTTAAGAAGTCAAAATTTTCAATCTGCTGTTCTAAAAGGGGCCCTTTTTACCGCTCGCAGTGGCTAAGATGAAACATAATTATGTCATTCCCTACCTGCATGTCCAGCCACCTAAAATTCAACTGACTTGGTTATAGCAGAAATATATCACCCAAATCCCTGTAGCTCCATTTGGAACCCCTTATCTTTGGAAGTAGCCAAAAGTTAGTTCTATGTTGTATTGTTTTAAAAAAAACTGAAGAGGAGAAATGCGAAACAGGTGGGGAGTAATCAAATTAATACTACTTAATTAGTCCAAACATTTAAACTCTTATTAAATTTGAATATATTTAAAAGTCACCCAAAAGTCCAAGACAAAGTTTGCTCAGAATCTCACACGTTGGCGTTACACAGAGAAAAGAATAATCTTACTGATCACCTCAATTCTCTTCAAAGATAATGATCTGACAGTCTGGAAAATCCTACCAGCATTTAAGTATATCAAACTGCTTGGATCTCTTCCCACTGAAATCAACAGCTTGGAATTTCCATCAGTTCACGTCTCTGCAAGATTATCTAGCACTCGGTATTGATCACCATCTGCATCACTCCTGGTGGCCCTGTGTGATCAAACAGAGGTAGGATCTAGGCCAGCATTCTCTATGAACAGCAGCTACATGGGTCATCAGGAAATGCAACAAAGATGAGATGCTTCTTTGGCGACCTAAGTTTCTTCTTGTGGCAAAGAGGCATTAATAGGTCTTCACAAAGTTGTCTGACTCCCTTGTTTTAGAGCCATCTAAGCTATCAGCCGTCACCACATCTGGTGACAGAAAAACCGCATAAGCATCGAGGAAAGAATGACAGAGGAACTGACACACTGCAAATTGCCCCAAGAAATGATTGCAGTGGAGAGATACGTTAGCCTTGGCATAAGCAGAAAGGCTAAGCTGTTCATTATACCATAAGATTTCACAAACTACACTTCACTTCATCAATTGCACAGAATATGATCCTTAAAAAGTATATATGTATACCCCAGCTTAGAAAAGGAGAAGATAGTTGGAAGGAGAGGTTCAAAGAATATGAAGCAAAATAATGTATCGTTGAAAGTCAAAAATCTGCTGAATTCATATTTCTAGTGTTGCAACGCATTTTTGAGTGTTTTAAGCATCATAAGTATTGCCTATAAATCTACAGCTCGGGAGAAAATGAAGATGCAGATTTCTATTAAAAGGCATATTTAAAGAGGCTTTAAAAAACACAGATTAATATGAAACTAGAACAGAATTTAAGGTAAACAAATGATATTCCTCCAAACTGGGTCAGATCTGCACATATTTGTGTGCATTTTTACTATGTCCAAAAAGGGTTACCTAACCAAAAGCTGCATAATGAATCTAGAAAAGAAGCATAACTTGAACACAACTCCCATTCAAAAGCCAACATATCATTTATGGTATAGATTGGTTTTGAATAACATCTACTCTTCATGCGTATAAATCATTGATAGGCATAAATTGAGCTTTATCCACCCAAATAAAATAAACATTTTCTGAATGTTGACAGACACTATAAGGCAAGGAACTTTCTGTTCAGGAGAATTTGCAGTATTTCAGAATTAAAGGGATTTCTTTTAAAGGCAGAATTTGTAAAGGAGAGAACGGAAGACTGTATTTTTAAACCATGTATGCATCATTTCACGGCAACTTAGAAAGCCCATCCTATTTAACAAAAGAATATTCACGACATGTAGAGAAGCATTGCATCTGTGTACTATATGTGTATATAAACACCTTTAAAGCCTCATATAGCTTGTAAGTTTGAAAATGTAAAAAAATGCTTTTAAGAAAAGAATTGTGACTACATAGAGATTTAATCATTGAGATATTAAAAGCAATATAGAACATCGAAATCCCACAGGATTCTGAATTATCCATTATAATAAATAATTGTTAACAACAGATAACTTGGAGAATTATTTTTTTAAAATTAAAAGTTCCAACAAAATGAGCCTGGCCTTTTGAAGGAGCTCCATGTCTCTCACAAATGGATGAGATACAAGAACTAGCACTGCATTGTTGTTGAGGATCAAGGCCAAATTTCACACCATTGCAATAGTATGGAATGGTGTTATTATGCTAAGGGAAAGAAAGTTGTTAGCTGTGGATACAGAGGCTTTGCATAACACTATTTCACAACTTAAAATCAGTATGTCAAAGTGTCCCAAAAAGAAGAATGTTAGGGCAGCATAGCTGTTCAAATAAGACTTTAGTGAACATAACCTACTATATTCTAATGTGATTTCAAGTATCTACGATTGCATTTTAGAAACTTTAGAAAGTTTCTTGTTAGTATAAATGAGGATTGCTGGCTTACGCTTGTTGCTAAATCCCTTGACCTTCCTCTTACATTCTATGAACAAATTGTGTTACTTAAACAAAATGCACCTAATATATAAGGTTTAATATAACTGTGATGAAAGAAAACACACCTAATATATTATGTTTACTCTAACAGCAGGAGAAGATTAAAGAACAGTGTTTAATTTAAGAAAAATGAAAAAGCTGATTAGATGCTCAGATTTAAATGGAATGAAAACCTTTAAAACTGTTTAGAACAGCAATGGATAAACCTTTGCTAAACTAGCTATCCCACAAGAAAACCAAATCAGCAATTCTGTCATCTTTTGGAAGACGATTTAAATTAAGATTATGAATGTGAGGTTTAATATATTAAGACAAAATTTATAACCCAAAAGGGGAACAGGAAGGGAAGATTTAGGTGCTTAACTTTCTTACAGAAATCAATGAGATATATATTGAATAGATAAATGCTACTATATCTTTATATCATTAAGTCAACTATTGGAATATAATGCTTAAAGACTTTTTTTTTTTAAAGTGAAACTGGAATTCATTATTAGTTCATGCATTGTTGGTCACTTGGTTCTAAAATGCAGCTGATATTTTCCTTGAATTCATGATTTTGTGAATAATGGGTTTGAAACAGATAAAAAAGTCAGATTGGCTTGCTCCATTTTATTTTATAGATGGTGCCACAATTACTGTTATCAGCACACACTACCCGTTTACCATCATACAGGTGTTAGATTGGGGTGCCAAAAATCTTTCTCTCTCAATTGCACATGTATTTGGACACACTGCTTATTTCCAAAAGTGTAAAATTACTAGCCTTTGCTAATGTAATGTATCTGCACATTCGGCATTTATTATGCTCACCTACTCCAAACCAATAGAATGGTCAGGAGTAGCCAGGAATATCATGCACACTGGAAAACAAGAGAAAATAGACAAAAACTGCCCAGCAGATTTGGGAGGAAGACAACTTTGTTTCATTTTCTTAAGGGTTAAAATGGGGCACATTTTACTACAAAGTCTTGAGGGCCCAACATAAAATGCCACCACCGGACTTTAAGTTTACCCTTTTCCAATCCAAGCACAGCAAATCACACACACACACATACACACCCCAATCTGCACAATTGTAACTCTTCTTCTCATCTAGATTTTATTGCATGACAAACAACTCCACCACATTTATAACATGTATCGTTTGGACACACCACCTTCCAGGAGCTTCTCAACCTGGCAACAGTTAGGAACACAGTGAGGTGAGGGAGTGATTTGCAAGGATGTGTGTTCCCATCTATTCTGCTCTCAAACACACCCCCTAGTGGTTGATTCACTTTAGGCATTGCGGGACCATCTCAAACTTTAAAAAATGATCCTCAAGAACATGCAGATCAATCACGACCAGACCAAATATCTAATTGAACCCTGAAGGGATTGCAGTGCGTTTAAGAATGAGTTTATTTTCTCTCTCTCTCTCTCTCTCTCTCTCTCTCTCTCTCTCTCTCTCTCACACACACACACACACACACACACACACAGAGAGAGAGAGAGAGAGAGAGAGAGGGAGAGAGAGTCGGTTCACACAGAAAAGCAGCCTTGCCTACTTGGACATCAGCATCACTCTGTTGCGGGTCGTTGCTGTTTTAAATAATACAAAAAGTTATAATACAAAAAGTTAAGTTTCCCAAACATCTCCCCTCCCTCTTCACGGGATGGCCTAAATCTATAAATCCCAAGGGTTAGCGAAGAATATAATTTATAAAATATTTAATAAAGGTGCACATTTAGAGAAGGAAGAAGAAAGTAGAAAGAGGTTTGAGCGAATGCTGCAAGGGAATCAAGCTTACTTTTATTCACTTTGGCTGGAAAAAACAGTCTTGAGCACTCCGCTGTGCTGATCTGCAGGAACAGCACTGACTGGGGGATGTTTTACAGAAACCATATTTTGGCATGCCAAATCTCCTTCTTAAAACAAAACCTTCAAGGAAGGCTTTGGCATAGTAGAAGAACTAGGGGGGGGAAAAGTATCATTTTTCACAACGTTGTTTTAATACAAAACGACCTAAATTTGGAGAATTGGCTTCTTTTTTGAGCTTTTACAAGGATGCTGAACTTACTATTCCAAAATTGGAGGAAGATGTCAAGAACCAGCAAATGTCTGTAAATCTTGCTGCATGTTAACACCTCACCCCCCAAATCAATAATAAGTGTGTGTGTGCATGTTTGTGATAAGTAATTAAATTTAGTGTAACCGTGAAAATCACCCAGCTCCTTCCCCTCCAGCTAGTTGTTTTCTGTCTCACGTGTATTGCTCCATATGTACACTCTACATCGAAATAAATGCGCCATGATTGAAATCAACATATCAATTCCATAAGGCAACCAAGAAAACCTCATCCAATTCCTATCAAAAAAGCACCCGGGTTGAAACAACAAGAGAGGGCATTTATAACAAAGTACTGGCATCGTTTTAGTTTTCTCCAAGATGCGGCAATTCCTGTGTTTTCATTATACAATGCACAACAGAAGCTGGAAAAAGAACCACGCTTCCTCCTTCCCTTAAAGTACCAATCGTACTTTGCACACCGTATTCATGAGCAAACGTTTTAAAGATTGATGGCTTTCAACTAAGGAAGAGGCTGCCACCCCTTTCTTCCTTTCTCCTTCTCTCAGTAACTCTTTGAAGACCAAAGACAAGATAGTAACTTGGTTTGACATTTGACAATAAACACCACAAGGTTCCTTCCACTAAAGAAATTGTTTCTTACTTCATCCTCAGAGTTAACTCCAGCTCAGCTTTTCCTTATTTCCCCTCAGTGGACACATTTACTGAAACCTTCATTCAGAAGGATTCAAACGGCAAGCTCAGTCACAACGTACATCCAACATGTTTCCTAGAGATCCTAAAAACCAAGCGTGGTAAAAACAAAATCATGTCCAAAGCAAGTAAGTGCCAAACAAGCGGGAGGGGGGGAGAAAAAGCATTCATCCCTCCTCACATCAAACAGGACAAATATTGTTTGGCCAGAATGAAAGTTTGTAGCTATTCCCAGTTTCAGTGTTTTGGTCTAGAAGGAATAATCAATCAATCAATTGCAAAACACTTTTAACGCAAGCATTCAACAACACCTGCCTATTCCAGGTCCTTGGGAAGGACTTGATAGCTGGATAAAAATGCCAAACATCTGGCCGAGTGTAATAATAATAATAATAATGATGATGATGGTGATGATGATGTCAATATTTGTGATACCTTTTTAAATGTTCAGTTGACTGAGTAATAATAATAATAATAATAATAATAATAATAATAATAATAATAATAATAATAATAATAATAATAATAATAATAATACAAGCTTTGGCTTTTAAAGGAAAGCCTTCGGTACAACTTAGCCTATGCTGATGGTCATAAGATTGGTTAGGCTATTATCCCCCTGCTGTCTGGGATGATGAGACTTGTGAATTCAGGGAGCGTTAGATTGGGCACAATTGCTTCAGAACATTCTTTGAGAGAGACAGATTCAGCAATGCCTATATTTCCTGTTGGTGTTGAGTGAAATGGGAGACCAAGAATAAAAGAATACACTTTGGAACACTGTTTCCAAAGTGCAACAATTAAGATATTTTAAAAAGAATCTTAAATTTTCCTTGTCAGATGCTACTTAAATTAGTTCCCCCCCTTCTTTTTACAGCAAGTCAATCAAAATGTTAGCTTTATTTTTTCCTGAAATACCCTTTTCTTTTAGTTCTCTAATCTTTAGTATGAGAAGAGTCTACCTTTCACTATAAAGTTGCACTAATTCATGCATAAATATATGGTTCTGGATAGCTCATGGATTTAACATCACCTATATCCACAAATATCAAGTATTCCCTTTCTCTTTTATTTCAATATACAAGAATTTATGACGAGTTTTAAAGTTCACCACAGGCATTTTTCAGCTCACAGTCATTCTTACAAATTCTAGATTGTGAGGATGCTGTTACAAGATTCTCTGCTTATGGAAATCAAAACTTTACTTGGACTTGTCCACATTAGACTGCTGTAGGACACCATCTTATTTGCACAAAAAGGGAATTAGAATACACAGAGCCATGTGTTTTACATAGAATTAAGAACAAGTCAATTTAATTAGACTTATTTTAACTGTATTTAGAATGGCTGCCTTTAAAAAAAATTCCCTAGCAAGAAATATGACAATTATATCTATCAGAGAAATAGGATGCTCCATCCAGTTAGAAGCTTCCAGTGTGTTGCAATTTCAGAGTTTGTATATGTAGTTTGGGCTGTATGAACCATCTTCTAACATGTTGGCAGAACTATACAGGCACATGTTGGGATCATCAGCTTGCTCAAAATTGCTAAGCTTATCCTGATTTTAAATCAATCAATTGGACATGGAAATTCACAAAACTGAACTGAGTTATTATAAATATCGCTCCAGATTTCTGCCTCATTTTTCACTGGATGCTCTAGAGATTTTCCACCCCAAGCTTCTCTGTGATCAAAGTTAAAAGAAAGTCATGGGAACCAAAGCAGTACTCAGATTTAAAAAAATTAAAAGGAAAAAAACCCTGAATAAGGTCCCTTCCTAGGAAAGCCATGAATTTTATTCCCAAAGTTAAGGTGAAGTTCTAAGAGTTTTAAAATTCTGTCCAAACTGAACAAAAAACAAAGAAACAAAAGGTACAGGTCCTACAAAAGGTACAGTAGATGACTTGATAAATGACAATGAAACCAAAATTCCTCCAATTATACATTTTTACCCCTTACAGCTTCATAAAAAGATACATATGTAAAATGGGCCTTAAGACCATTTAGCAAGGTATAGCTTAGTCTGACAGGTGAAAACACTTATTTAACAAAATGCATTTTTTTAAAAAAAAAAACCATTAAGAGCCAGGCTGGAGAAAAGGGGAGGGGAGGGGTTGATTCCCCCCCCCCTCCTTGCAAAATGTACAAATTCTGCAGTAAATAAAATCCACAACCTGTCCTATACACTTTACCATGTGTATGCAACTACAGTCAAACACAGAGAATGTAAACAAATGGTAATGATTAACAGAGATATTGGTTTGGATTACTAGCTAAAACCACAGATGGAAAATGGTAAATAAAAAAGAATTAGACAACAAGGTTTCTTTTCTTTTAAAAAAATAATATTGCTATCAACATAACTCAATAGACTTATGTCTGTGAAAACTAATTAACGCACAGATTATTATAACCAGCCCTTCCTTGGGCCCTTCCCGAACATTAATAAATTTCTGAATGCACACCCCAGTTTATAAAAGAGAGAGAGAGAGAGAGAAAAGAGAAAGAAAGACTCCAATTTAGGTTTTTTTCCTACGCTCAAAACCTTTGCTTCCAAATTAACACCAATCCTTGTTCTTTAAAACAGAAAGTACACCAACAGTGCTTGGGGTTGTGGGGGGGGAAGCAGAGCGTGCCTTTTACACTCTTATCTGCCTCACCTATTAAACTTGTGCAAAAAGTTAAAGCACACACACCCTGAGTTTGCTTCTCTGCCAGCCTCTCCTTATTGCATCGGACAGAGCTGGCAAAATACTTTCTCCAGGTTTTGCCAGGAAGAAAATGATTATCCGCAGGTCAATTTAGGGAATACTAAGAAAAGCACTTCGGCTCTTCCCAGTGTGTCCCCATCACAATATTAAGAGGTGAGGGAGGGGGGAGCTGTAAATGTCAGAGATTTTCAACAAAGGAGAGGAATTAATTGAATCTAATAAAATCTTGGAAGGAGCTCAGAAGCTCCAGTTCAAGGTGTTTTCTGAATCAGCTTGAGAATTGGTTATTTTTTTTTTCCTCTCCACAAATTCAGAAATAGAGGAATAGTCCTATCTGCATACAATTCGGATCCTGGTTATTGTGTTTTATTCATCGAGGAGTCGTCCCTGCACTTCTTCTCCTTTCTTAAGATCTCCTCCCCACCTCCCTGCCTTTTACTATCGAATTCACCCACTTCGGCAGTGAACAGCTTGACTTCCCATATTTTTCACCAGCTGGTCTATCACCTAGCTTGCACTACAGGCTCACTTGCAACCAAATGTTTATGCAGAAGGTAGTTTTCATGAAACTTTGGTGTGAGAGGAGAGGGGTGATAGATTTGGCTTTCTCTTTCTTTCTTTCTTTCTTTCTTTCTTTCTTTCTTTCTTTCTTTCTTTCTTTCTTTCTTTCTTTCTTTCTTTCCCTATTTCCAAGAGCTAAGTTTCACTCAACTCTTTACAACTAAACAAGATATACATGCAGGATTTAGCAGGGAAAAAAAAGTGGGGGGGAAGACGGGACAGGGGAGCAAGGGAGCATCCCGATTCACCCCCCAAGGAATTGGGCAAAGGCGGTTGAAAAACGCCTCTTTGAAGACCCCGTTGCCCCAAAAGTCGAGATTTATGGCGAAAATAAACAGTCTCCAGGAATGTTAAAACTCTGGCAAGTGTGTCCCTCCGATGGAAAGAGGGTAAGGAAACAGATGGTAACCCAAATAAACCGTAAATTAGAGAGAGAGACTAAAAAAGATCTCCGACACACGGGTGACAAAGCTGCAGGAATCACCTCCGAAGGAAGATCTTATAAGATTTATTTGTTTATTTATTTATTTGGTCCTTTTGCGCCCTACCACCTACTCTTACTACGGGTGGCTGCCGTTCATCCTGCACAAGGACTTCGGTGAAGTTGCCTCCACATTACCACGCCTCTAAATCCAACATCAGCAACCATCCACCACCAAACTTTGGGCCGCTCCTATGAAACTTGGGTTCTCCTCCTCCTCTCCGCCACCAGCCCCGCCGTCATCCCGGCGGAAAGCTCCAAACGGGAAGTTTTCTAGTCTCCGCTCCCTCGATTTCCCCATTCATCCCAGGAAGCGCTTACCCCGCCACGGCGGTTCGCGGATAGAAAGAGCTGGGGGGAGAGAGCAAATCCTCCCCAGTCCCAGACCCAATTCCACCCCCAGGGGAAGACCTGCAGGCTTTGCACTTTTGCGGATTCAGAAGGGGGGGACGGACAGAAAGCTGGCAGGCTGGGGTTGGATCAAGGTTTGGGGGGTGGAAGAGAGAGACCAGAGAAACCGGTTTGCATTACCGGGGCAATTGTGTGTGTGTGTGTGTGTGTGTGAGGAGGGGGGGTGCCGGGCAGCCGTCCGGTGTGCATCTCAGCCCAAGTCCCTTTCCCGGGACCTTTTAGGTGCTTTTTCCGCCGAGTTTAAAAGACCGGGGCGGAGGGGAAGCGGGTTTGTTTGGGGGTGGGGGGTGCAGCGCGAAGAAGCGCGCTAGGAAATGCAAAAGGAACCAGCTGCGGAGGCAGGTCGGTAGCGCTCGGGCGCCGGTGGTTGCATGCTGGGAAGGGAAGGGAAGAGGAGGAGGAGGAGGGAACGGACGGACCGACACACACACAAACACACACACACACACACAACCCGAGCGCTTCCCCGCGGTGCCGTCGTGTTTTGTTGCATTCGCTTCTCGACTCGCCCGGAGGGGGAAAGTTTTGGGGGAACACTCCCCCCCGTCTTCTCCTCTCCCCCCGCGCGCCCCGCGCTTTCCATCCGCAGCCCCGGCCGGGGCGAGGAGAGCCGACGAAGAAAAAAAAGAAAGAAAAGAAAAGAAAAGAAGAAGAAGAAGAAAAAAAAAAAGCATGCGGTAGCTCACCTTTCAAACTCCGGAGGTAAATCAGGGTCAGTTAGCATGCTGGAATTATATATATATATATATATATATTATTAAAAAAAAAAAGAGGAGGAGGAGGGGGAAAAGAGAGAAGAGGTCGATGTTGGTTTTTTGTTTTTTTTCCTCCCTCTCCTTTTTGACACCCGGTAGCCTCCTGCGATCGCCTCCAACTGAACCTGTCAAGTGGATCCAAAGCTCCCTTAAACCGATAGATTATTCTCTCTCTCTCTCTCTCTCTCTCTCTCTCTCTTTCTGCCGCTCGCTCGCTCGCTCCCTCTTCTAAGCTCAAACTCCTTGACCAGTCTCTTAAAGGGGCAGCACACTTTAGCTGGAGGAGACGGTGCGCTTAGCTCCCCCCACAACAGCGCCACATGGCTGCGGTCTGCCCGCAAAGTCTCTCTGGGTACCGTCTCTCGCCCAAGTCGCCGCTAGCGGGGCTGTGGAGGGAGGGAGGGAGGAGGGAATGGAGGCGGACCGGGGTGGGGGTGGGGGTGGGGAAGCTTCCCAGTCTCCCCTTCCCTTCCCCTCCCTTCCCCAGCCCCTGCCATCCAGATATTTACAGATAATCAGAATTGGAAGGGACCTTGTCGGTCATCTAGTCCAACCCCCCCCTCCCCAAAGCGGGAGACCCTACACCATTTCTGACAAATGGCAGTCCAATCTCTTCTTGATAGTCTCAACTGATGGCGCTCCCACAACTTCCCAGGGCAAGCTAAGATCTCCACCGACAACTGGGCTCGCCACGCGTTTCCCCCCCCCCCTCCCCCACCCCAAGCAGGATCAAAGATCACAAGCCAATGGAGGAGTTCATTTGGAGCCCCCCCCTCCCCGAATTTCGGAAGGCCAATAAATAAATCAACTGCCCTCCCCTGCTCTCCACCCCTCCCCTGCCACTCTCCAGCCTGGCTTTCCCAAAATGTGCTCTGTGGCGAGGCACAGTACATAATCCGGTGATCAAATATGTTCCTTGCTAAAAAAAAAAAAAAAAAAAACAATTATGTCACATGCATCCTAGGGATGCAAACACAACACACACACACACACACACCCACATACATAGACACAACAAGGAAATCAATACTTCTAGTTAGGATCAAACTCCTCCCTTCTATTTCAGGGTTGCACATACAGGTATACAGACACAGATGAGTTCATTTTTCTTTCTGCCAATCAGAAATGTTATGTTGTTTTCTCAAGAAGAGCGGGCATCCGTTGTAAAAGTGGGTAGGTTTGGGTATCTCTCTGCCCTGAAGATAAAAGTGATTGCACAAGCAAGCTCTCGGAGACCCTAAACTTTCTTCGAGAAATCTTGGCGAATTCTGCTTAGCAGAATCAAAACCTTTTAACGCCATTCTCACTTTCCCCGAGAATGCTGTAGGATGGAGACAGGCAGTGTGAGAATGATGCATATGCATCACAAATAAAGTTCTTTTTTTTCCCCCACTCCTTCTTTGCCAATCTAGGTCTCTGTGAGCTCAGGCAGAAAATGAACGCACAGGTGTGCACTTGCACCATTAAAAACACACACACACACTTACTTTTCGATTCGGTGAACTATTTTTTTTTTAATCCCATATAAGTTTGATAAACAAACAAGCAAATGAATAGATAAATACATCTCCCATACCAGCCACACACCCTTCCCTTTGCTCTTTACCTCGGTGGCTATCTCTCAGAGGTGAGACGATGTGGCCTTAGAAGAAATCGAAAGAAAAGAAAACAAACAAACAAACTCATCAGCTGCATTGTCACAAAAGGCTTACTCGAGATGCTGAACTGCACCAATGAACCGTACATTTATTCCAACAAGTTGGGTCTGCAGGACTTGCTAAGATATCATAGAACAAACGGAGCATCATCGCCTGTTGCACAAAATGCACCAAGTAGATCTTTCATTGACTTGGGGGGATGGGTGGTCTACTCAGTGTAATCAGGAAGAGGAGCAGGAACAGAGAAAGAGAGGAGAGAGAGAGAGACAGAAGAAGAAAGAAAGAAAGAAAGAAAGAAAGAAAGAAAGAAAGAAAGAAAGAAAGAAAGAAAGAAAGAGAGAGAGAGAGAAAGAGAGAGAGAGAGAGAGAGAGAGAGAGAGAGAGAGAGACAGAAGGAAGAAAGAAAGAAAGAAAGAGAGAGAGAGAGAAGGAAAGAGAGAGAGAGGAGAGAGACAGAAGAAAGAAAGAAAGAAAGAAAGAAAGAAAGAAAGAAAGAAAGAAAGAAAGAAAGAAAGAAAGAAAAGAAAGAAAGAAAGAAAGAGGAGAGAGAGAGAGAGAGAAGGAAAGAAGAGAGGAGAGAGAGAGACAGAAGAAAGAAAGAAAGAGAGAGGGGAGAGAGAGACAGACAGACAGAAAGAAAGAAAGAAAAGAAAGAAAGAAAAGAAAGAAGGAAGGAAGGAAGGAAGAGAAGAAAGAAAGAAAGAAAGAAAGAAAGAAAGAAAGAAAGAAAGAAAGAAAGAAAGAAAGAGAAAAGAGAGAGAAGGAAAGAAAGAGGGAGAGGAGAGAGAGAGAGAAGGAAAGAACGGAGAGAGGAGAGAGAGAGAGAGAAGAAAGAAAGAAACAGAGAGAGAGAGAGGAGAGAGAGAAGGAAAGAAAGAGGGAGAGGAGAGAGAGAGAAGGAAAGAAAGGAGAGAGGAGAGAGAGAAGGAAAGAAAGAACGAGAAGAGAGAGGAGAGAGAAAAGGAAAGAAAGAGAAGAGAGGGAGAAAGAGAAGAGAAGAGAGAGATTGAAGATTGTATCCCATTTGCATTCCTAGAATCATATTTTTATTGCATTGAATGGTAATGTGTTAATACTTTGTGCCTGTGAGTATCAGTGTATTATTCCCCGCCACACACTTAGTCTTCAAAAAGGAAGGGGAAAAAAAGGGACTCCCTCTCACTCTGTGCAGGGAAGAGAGAAAAAAATCTCTACCCTACACAACAATCACGCATTGTTCTACCAAAAGAAAAGCAACTTTGACAGACTGAAATATACCAGAGGCCCCTTCAAGGAAACCTGTAAACAACTTGTCACTCACTCTGTCGGTTTCACTGCTTTGCCCAACAAAGTGCTACGAAACAGCTCAGCAACACTGCCACCCTTCCCACAAGCGGGGTGGGTTAGGTGGGGTTGGGGTTGGGGGAAATAATCCATGCCCCCCCCCTCCCGCTTTCCTCAAAACTCTTTAAAAGTTGCCTTGGTCCCCGTTTTCAACTCTAAAAAACTGAATTTTCGGAAATGAGAAACCACCAAGGGCCAGGAGGATAAAACAGGCGTGTTACAACCATCGCCAAGCCAGACTTAAACCATAACTGAGATCATGATTTATAATCACCTCTTTCAGTTTGAAGGAGACGCCTCTGTTCCCTTCTCTTGTTCCACCGCACCATGTAATTCTTTATTCTACCAAGCCAGCATCACGCAATATTTATGTTAAGGCTACGCTTAGGCACCTCTGCTCGTCCTACTTTTGTAAAAGTAAGGATGTTACATTTGTCTAACTAGAGGCTGTGTGTTGGTGTGACTTCGAGTCAGTTTTTGACTCCTGGCGATTGGTCCCTTGCAGTTTTCCTGGCGGGTTTTCAGAGGTTTCCCATTGCCGCCTTCATAAGGCTCAGAGGTGGCATTCAGCAGGTTCTGACCAGTTGTGGAAATTTCGAGTAGTTGGGAGTACTGGCAAATACCATCCCCAACTCTATTCTCTTGCCTCCTGAGTCCCAGCTGATTGGCTGGGTCTTCTTTTGTTGCCCTGAACAGGAGAACGGAGCTGGAAAGCAGGTTAGTGGGGTGGGGAGGGAATGGGGATTTTGCAGTAACCTTTCCCTGCCATGCCCACCAAGCCACGTCCACAGAACCGGTAGTAAACAATTTTGGAATCCCACCCACTGGGCTGGCTCACAGCCACCCAGCTGACTTGGTATCCAAGGCAAGAACCTTGGTCTCTACCTGGTTTTTTGTTCTCCTAAGTCTTACTAGGGCTACAACAAGCTGGCTCTCAGCTAGTGGTTGCTCCACAGATTCTTGTGGGGGTTTCTCACCTCAAAATTATTAATTGGAGAGAGAGTTAAATCGAGGAGCTGTCCATGAAGGTTGCGTGCATCTCAGGAGCTCCGTTAGTCGTCATTTCAGACAAGCGAAGCAATTCTGCCGTTTCTGCAAGCACATCCCTGGCTACTTTCGCTGTTTGCACATAATTCATATGATGATTTGGCAGGCTGGAATGTAATCAGGTAATGACTCTGGGTGTAAGATGCCAAATTTTATGCAAAGCACCCTGCCACCCCCGTCCCAAGACGATACATTTTATTCAATACACAGGTAATCCTCGACTTACAATCATCCATTTAGTAACCGTTCGAAGTTATATCAGCATTTTTAAAAAAGTGACTTGGGACCAGTTTTCATACTTTACAGCTGTCAGGGCTTCAACAAATCCACCCCCATTCAAATCATAAGTCTCTAGTGGCATCTCTCAGGGGAAAAAAAAAAAGATTTATTAGGAGTGACCATGTTGGCGTTAGCTGGGTGCAGCCGACTCTAAAATACATCATTCATTTCCCCCTTGACCCTGATCTTCCCCCCGCCCCCTGGGTGTATATTGTAGCATCTCCGTGGTCACATGATCAAAATTTGGATGCTTGGCAACTGGCTCGTACTTACGACGGTGGCTGTGTCCCGGGGTCATGGGATTAACTTTTTACCCTTTTCTTTTGACAAGGAAAGCCAGGAGAAGCCACTGAACAACGTGCAGTGATTCACTTAACAAACTGTGGCCAGCAGGTTATAAAATGAGGCAACAGTCAATAGCTGTCTTGCTTAGCAATGGAAATTTTGGGCTCAATTGTGGTTGTAAGTCAAGGACTACCTGTAGATGGAAACTCTCAAGGAATAGAGGACATGCAACGACAGTGGGCTATTGTGTTGATGTAATCCTCCATCCACTCTCCTCGCTCCAGCTCCAAGATTCTCTGCTTACTATCTGGGGAAGGTTTCTCACTACAGGGTTCCAATTTTGCTTCCAGTCTGTTGCTGAAGAAGGCTGGAGCCAAAACAGGCATGGTTTTCCCTTAGAAAATGTAACCAAACTTCCTGTGCAAATACAGAATAGA
This sequence comes from Notechis scutatus, assembly GCF_049901735.1. Lineage (NCBI taxonomy): Eukaryota > Metazoa > Chordata > Lepidosauria > Squamata > Elapidae > Notechis > Notechis scutatus. The sequence goes on along the minus strand of NC_142014.1, from coordinate 72,845,458 downwards.
AGAATAGAATAGAATAGAATAGAATAGAATAGAATAGAATAGAATAGAATAGGAATAGAGAATAGAGAATAGAGAATAGAGAATAGAGAATAGAGAATAGAATAGAATAGAATAGAATAGAATAGAATAGAATAGAATAGAATAGAATAGAATAGAATAGAATAGAGAATAGAATAGAATAGAATAGAATAGAATAGAATAGAATAGAATAGAATAGAATAGAATAGAATAGAATAGGAATAGGAATAGGAATAGAATAGAATAGAATAGAATAGAATAGAATAGAATAGAATAGAATAGAACAGAACAGAATAGAATAGAATAGAATTATTTATTGGCCAAGTGTGATTAGACACACAAGGAATTTGTCTTGGTGCAAATGCTCTCAGTGTACATAAAATAAAAGATACATTCGTCAAGAGTTGAGAATCATAAGGTCCAACACTTAATAATAGTCACAGGGTACAATAAGCAATCAAATCATACAAGGAAACAGTCAATATAAATTGTAAGGATACAAGCAATAAAGTTACAGTCATACAGTCACAAGTGGGAGGGGATGGGTGACAAGGAGTGATGAGAAGATGAATAGTAATAGTAATGAAGACTTAGTAAATAGTTGGACAGTGTTGAGGAAATTATTTGTTTAGCAGAGTGATGGCATTGGGGAAAAAACTATTCCTGTGTCTAGTTGTTCTGGTATGCAGTGCTCTATAGCGTTGTTTTAGGGAAGGAGTTGAAACAGTTTATGTCCGGGATGTGAGGGGTTTGTAGATATTTCCACAGATATTTTAACCCTCTTTTGGACTCATGCAGTATACAGGTCCTCGATGGAAGGCAGGTTGGTAGCCATTGTTATTTGGGTGGCAAGGAGATTGGTGGCCTGCACACCTTCACTGGGTCAAAACTGAAGCATGAAAGTCCTTGACTTAGGACCACAATTGAGCCAACATTTCTATTGCTAAGCAATAGTTGTTAAGTGAGTTTTGCCCCCATTTCACAACCTTCCTTGCAGTTGTTAAGTGAATCACTGCAGTTATCAAGTGAGTAACACATTGTTAAGTGAATCTGCCTTCTCCATTGACTTTGTTTGTCAGGAGGTCACAAAAGGTGATCCTATGATGCCGGGACACTGCAACTGTTGTCAATATGAGTCCCATTTGCCAAGCGGCTGAATTTTGATCACCTGATCAAAATTGGGGGATGCTCTAAAGGCTGTAAGTGTGAAAAATGGTTGTAAGTCACTTTCTTCAAGGCTGTTGTAACTTTGAGAGGTCACTAAATGAATGAATAAATGAATGGTTGTAAGTTGAGGACTACTTTTATGGGAAGACCTAGCTTTCCGGAAAAAGCTGTAATTTTGGAAAAGGTTGGGGAAAAAAGAGAAGAACAGGATGGACTCGGTTACAGTGGTGATATAGAGCAGGGGTCTCCAACCTTTGACACTTGAAGCCTGGTGGACTTCAACTCCCAGAATTCCCCAGCAAAGCTGGCTGGGAAATTCTGGGAATTGAAGTCTGCCAGGCTTCAAGTGGCCAAGGTTGGAGACCCCTGATATAAAGGCACTGTGGGAAGAGTTGAAGGACCCTATTAGGGACAGATCTTCATGGAGAAAAATCTCCCTCTGTGGTCTCTTAAGAATTGACCCTGTTTTGATGGTATATGCATATCAAAGCTTATGAAAGCAGCAAAGTTCCTGTGGATGTTGTTCGTTTTTTAAATTTCCGCAGTATTAGATTTATATCTTGCCTCAAAAAAGCACAACAAAGAATGTTCTTTCTGTGCCAACTCAGAAAGCTCCAATTGCCCAAGGAGCTGCTGATACAGTTCTACAGAGGAATTATTGTGTCTGTTATCTGCACCTCTGTAGTTGTCTGGTTTGATTCTGCAACCCAACAGGACCGACACAGACTTCAGAGGGACTGCAGAAAAAACAATTACTACCAACCTGCCTTCCATCGAGGACCTGTATACTGCATGAGTCCAAAAGAGGGTTAAAATATCTGTGAAAATATCTACAGACCCCTCACATCCCGGACATAAACTGTTTCAACTCCTTCCCTAAAACAACGCTATAGAGCACTGCATACCAGAACAACTAGACACAGGAATAGTTTTTTCCCCAACGCCATCACTCTGCTAAACAAACAATTCCCTCAACACTGTCCAATTTACAAAGTCTGCACTACTATTACTATTAATCTTCTCATTGTTCCTATCACCCATCTCCTCCCACTTGTGACTCCCATTACTGTAACCTTGTTGCTTGTATCCTTATGGTTTATATTGACTGTTTCCTAGTATGATTTGATTGCTTATTGTACCCTATGACTATTATTAAGTGTTGGACCTTATGGTTCTTGACCCTTGATGAATGTATCTTTTCTTTTATGTATACTGAGAGCATTTGCACCAAGACAAATTCCTTGTGTGTCCAATCACACTTGGCCAATACAGAATTCTATTCTATTGATTTACAAACTCAAGGCAGCATGCAGAGGATTTCACTTCCTCCTGTCAGCTCCGGTAAGTAGACCAAACCAGGGAATCAACTCCACCTTTCATGACTTAGAACCACAATGGCGGTGTCAATACGGTTGTAAGTCCAAGAGGATCTGTATACCAAACTGCCTCTCAAGCCTATAGCACCTTATATCCCCAGATGGTCTCCCGAATACTACCCAGAACTGACCCTGCTTAGCTTCCAAGATTAGAGAAGATCAAGCATTATCAGGGTAGTGTGTCCATATACAGAAAAACAAGCATTTAATTTAAGGAGTGGCTGACATATGTTTCCCTGAACATCTTCATGTGTTCCAAAACTTGAAATACAAAGTGCTGCATAGATTAGTACATAAATTACTGATAACCTGAGAGGGTCTCTCTCACCCACCCCTCTTTTTTTTTTACTGGTTTGTGTTAAACCAGATGAGAAAAAGGCTTTAGAAAGTACTGCTAGTCCTCTCTTAACAACCGGTTACTTAGCAACCATTCAAAGTTACGACAGTCTCCCCAATAAAAGGCATTCTTTCTGCGCCAACTCAGAAAGCACCAACTGCCCAAGGAACTGCTGATCCAGTTCTACAGAGGAATTATTGAATCTATCATCTGCACCTCTATAACTGTCTGGTTTGGTTCTGCAACCCAACAAGACAGATACAGACTTCAGAGAGTAATTAGGACTGCAGAAAAAACAATTACTACCAACCTGCCTTCCATCGAGGTCCTGTATACTGCACGAGTCAAAAAGAGGGCTGTGAAAATATTTACAGACCCCTCACATCCTGTTTCAACTCCTACTCTCAAAACGACCTTATAGAGCACTGCACATCAGAACAACTAGAGACAAGAACAGTTTTTCCCAAACACCATCACTCTGCTAAACAAATAATTCCCTCAACACTGTCTAACTATTTACAAAGTCTGCACTACTATTAATCTTTTCATCACTCCTTATCACCCATCCCCTCCCACTTGAGACTGTATGACTGTAACTTTATTGCTTGTATCCTTACGATTTATATTGACTGTTTCCTTGTATGATTTGATTGCTTATTGTACCCTATGACTATTATTAAGTGTTGGACCTTATGATTCTCAACTCTTGATGAATGTATCTTTTCCTTTATGTATACTGAGAGTATTTACACCAAGACAAATTCCTTGTGTGTCCAATCACACTTGGCCAATAAAGAATTCTATTCTATTCTATTCTATTCTATTCTATTCTATTCTATTCTATTCTATTCTATTCTATTCTATTCTATTCTATTCTATTCTATGCTATGCTATGCTATGCTATGCTATGCTATGCTATTTCTACTCTACTCTACTCTACTCTACTCTACTCTACTCTACTTTATTCTATTTATGTCCCAGTTCTGGAATTCTGATGGGAGTAGACAAACAGACAACACACACAGATGCATACACGCAATCATATGACTGCATTTCGGGGACTTGGGAACTAGATCATTTTTATGACTGGTTGCAACATTCTGCGATCGTGTGATTGTGATTTGTGACATTATTTTGTTGCCAGTTTCTGGCCTTTTGGGTTGGTTTCCAGAAAAAGAACACTCATAGCCTTGATTCACTTTGTGACCACTGTGTTTGTTTTATGACTACTGCAAAAAAAGCCACCATAAAATTGGTTTGGTCACATAGATGCCTGGATTGACAATGGTCATATATCATAATGGACATTCTGGGCTCCCTTAGAGTCATAAATTGAGGACTACCTATTCAAACAAGGCAAAATCAAAGTGTGGTGTTTTTGCAATTACTTAGTTATGACTTGGCCAAAATAATGTATGTACAAATGTCTTATATTTCAATCTACATTCATCTTTCTCATATTTTTGTTACATCCATCACTGCTGAGAGAAAATCCCATCTTTGAGAAATTTCTGGAAAGGTTCTTTTTCACCCAAAACAACACCAACAAATTGGATAAATCATCCACTCAGTCTCTCTTTCAGGTTGATAATTTTGAAAGGCTGTCTCTGCCCAACTTCAGTATCACAATTAGCATTAAAAAAAAAAAAGAATAAACCATGCATTGCTTTATGAGAGAATAGGGATAACAAAATGCCCCAAAGGGGTGAATTTGAATTGCTGCATGAGTGACTGAATAGAACACATGGCTATGATTTAAGGCTGCTTAAGAAAGCAGAAAATACATGATGCTTCCTTGTCTCAAACTGGGCATTTCAAATTTTTCAAATATTATCTGCTCTATGACAGTGATTGGGTTTTTTTTCCCATTACACTTGCAATGTCAGGAACCAAAAGCTTGAATACCTACAGATAAAGTCTTTGAATGATCCAGCTTTGATTGAATCAGTTTCCTCCACCCTGTTATATTTATTTATTTATAGCCTACCTTTCTTATTTTTACAAATAACTCAAGGTACCTAGTACTACTTCCTCCAGAGGTGGGTATTCAGCAGGTTCTGACCAGTTCTGGAGAACCAGTAGCGGAAATTTTGAGCAGTTTGGAGAACCGGCAAATACCACCTCTGACTGGAGATTTTACAGTATCCTTCCTCTGCCACGCCCACCAAGCCACGTCCACAGAACTGGTAGTAAAAAAAAAAATTGAATCCCACCACTGACTTCCTCCTTCTATTTTTCCAACAACAACAACCTTGTGAGGTGAATTGGGTTGAGAGAGAAAGTGATGGCCAAAGTCTTCCAAGTGGCTTTAATGCCTAAAGCGGGATTAGAAGTCAGAGTCTCTTGGTGATTGGTCCAAAAACAGTGCTGGAATTTAAAAAAAAAAAACTTTACTACCGGTTCTGTGGGTGTGGCTTGGTGAGAGTGGCTTGGTGGGAGTGGCTTGGTGGGCATGGCAGGGGGAAGGTTACTGCAAAATCCCCATTCCCTCCCCACCCCACTAACCTGCTTTCCAGCTCTGTTCTCCTATGTAGGGCAACGAAAGAAGACCCAGCCAATCAGCTGGGACTCGGGAGGCAGAGAATAGATGGGGGCGGGGACAGTCAGAGGTGGGATTTGCCGATTCTCTGAACTATTCAATATTTCTGCTACCGGTTCTCCAGAACCAGTCAGAACCGGCCGAATACCACCTCTGGTCCAAAGTCACCCAGCTGACTTTCTTGACTAAGGTGGGATTTGAATTCACTGCCTTCCACTTTCTAGCCCATGCCAACTACTAGACCATGGCTTTCAAACTCCCTGGATGAGCCACACCCATGTCTGGTTTAGTGAAGCCAGGCCCATGCCCGATACGTCACGTGACACCGCCATGATGACGTGAGTTTGACACCCCTGCACTAGACCAAAGTGGCTTAGCTAAACTTCAGCCCTATAACTTCAGCAAAATTTTCTCCCCCTGAAAACAAAGCTTCCATTTCTTTTCCTTCTTCTCAGGTGATTTGAGAGTTTCTTTTGAATTTCTCTGATGGTTATTTATAAGCTCACTTTAAAGAAGGCCTACTGCTTATCCTGCTGTGTTCTCTTACATACTTCCCATAATTCTAATGCTGCCTTGCTTGCTCACATTTTCCCAATTAAAAAAAATAAAAATAAAAAGAAGTTTCTCCATAACATCTTGCCTTTGAATTTAATTACAGGTAGTCCTCAGCTTATGACTATAATGGAGCATGCCTATAAGGGTCCTAAATTGTGATGGCCATAAAGCAGACCACACACACATTTTAACCAATGTTGGTTGTTAAGTAAACACTACAGTTGTAAAGCAAAAATGGCATTAAAATATCATAAAATGCAGTTATCTGACTGCAGGGTGCTGCAAAAGCCATTCATGAAGGCCAGTTGGTGAGTTATGATGGATCTCCCCAGTTCTGAAGTTCCAATGGCTTCCCCCCCCTTCATGGTCACACAACCACATGTTGGGTGCCATTGGAACTTCAGTGCCAGGGAGGTCCGTCATAACTTTGAATGATCACTAAGTCATGAATCAAAGACTATATGCAAGAAGCCAGGGAAGCCATAGATTAAGCCATAGACCAAGCCATAGACCAAGCCATAGACCAAATCTCGTTTCATTAAGACAGGGGTTCCCAAACTTGGCAACTTTAAGACTTGTGGACTTCAACTCCACAAGTCTTAAAGAAGTCCACAAGTCTTAAAGTTGCCAACTTTGGAGACCTCTGCATTAAAGACATACAGGTAGTTCTCAACTTACAAACAAAAGATTGGGAACAGAATTTCCATGGCTGAGCAAGATGGCTGTTAAATGAATTGTGCTCAATTTTATGACATTTTTGTCATAATTGATAAGTGAATCATGCAGTCATTAAGCAAATCCAGTTTCCCCCATTGACTTGGCTTGTCAGAAGCCCTTGGGAAGGTCACCAATGGTGATGGCATGGCCCCACCAGTTGTCTAGATTTTCATAATTGCTTGATAAGTTGTTGTGTTGGGAAGAGTTGCCGTGTTCTGTCCTGGCATTTTGGAGAATACCCATGAAAGATATCTCGTTTCATTAAGTCAGGGGTCCCCGAACTTGGCAAGTTTAAGACTTGTGGACTTCAACTCCCAGAATTCCTGGGCTAACATGACTGGATGAGGAATTCTGGGAGTTGGAAGTCCACAAGTCTTAAAGCTGTCAAGTTTGAAGACCCCTGCCATAGATCATTGGTGAGAATATAGTTCAATACCTAAGAAAATATTTGCATATGTCTGTTGACTACAGATAATCTTCAACTTACAACCATACATTTAGTCACTATTTGAAATTACAATCACACTGAAAAAAGTGACTTACAGAACCAATCCTTACTCTTACAACTATTGCAGCATCCCCACAATCAAATGATGAAAATCTGGGCAATTGGTGGGGCCATGCCATCACCATTGGTGACCTTCCCAGGGGCTTCTGACAAGCCAAGCCAACGGGGGAAGCTGGATTTGCTTAACGACTGCATGATTCACTTATCAGTTATGACAAAAAGGTCATAAAATTGAGCACAATTCACTTAACAGCCATCTTGCTCAGCCATGGAAATTCTGTTCCCAATCTTTTGTTCGTAAGTTGAGAACTACCTGTATGTCTTTAATGCAGAGGTCTCCAAAGTTGGCAACTTTAAGACTTGTGGAGTTGAAGTCCACAAGTCTTAAAGCTGCCAAGTTCAGGGACCCCTGCCTTAATGAAACGAGGTATCTTTTACCTGTTGAAGATTTGAATGCAGTTCTTTTTCATCAGATTGAATGGAGCTGGCATGGTTGGGGTGGGAGAGCGAACTGACTTTTCTATGCAGCCCTTAGCCTCTAACATTCCTGCCTCCCTCGCCAGGTTCAACCCAAGCCTTATCTATCTTCAGCTATGCAGCCAGTGTATGGATCAAGAACCCTGGGCATGCATCCCAAGTTGGCTTTTCCACTCCTCTTCATCTCCTCCCCTCCCAAGGATATCGCTAGAGAAGGGCAACCCCCCCTTTTTGTCGAGTTTCTGTTTCTGACTGCATCAAGCCAAACATGCTGGTGGATGACTTATGATGTTATTTTAACCGAAAGGAGGGTGCGGTAATTTGGTTCATCGGTGGCCCTTATTTGTATGCTTTTGGAATGCTAAATATAAACTCATCCGGCAAAAGGGGCAGGTTTTTTTTTTGCACGCAATTCCTTAGCCAAAGAATAAAAAGCATGCATGAAAATGGTTGTGTGTGTGTGTGTTTGATTAGAGGAGAAGAGAGATCTTCAGCTGGTCCAGGTCTTGAGGCTTCATGGGTATTCGCCAAAATGCCAGGACAGAACACGGCAACTCTTCCCAACACAACAACTTACCAAGCGATTATTAAGTGGAATTGCTGATTATCTGGCTCATCCTGTCAATCTGCAATCTATTGAGCATGCTCAATACTTGATATAATTACTATTTATTCAAGCCACCACCCCCCACAACTTTAGGACCTCTGATGGACTGTGACATACATTAAATCCTGATGACATTCAGGAAGCTATTAAAGACCTGGCTATTCTCCCAGGTTTTAGGGGCAGGATGATGATTGAGTCCCTATTGGACATGTGAACATGTGTTTGTGTGTTTATTTATTGTTTATATATTTGTCTTCAGGCTGTTCATGATCTCTTTTCTTTTCTTTTTTTCCCTTCCTTTTCCTTTGCACGTCAGGAGACTGAACCGTGTAAATAAATAAATAATATTTTGGGGTCTACGTGCCTAAATATTTACAAGAAGGAAGGAAATACAGGGTCCAAGTTTAACTTAGAATTAGATGTTCCGATGTAGGATTTGGGAATTCCAAGAGAATTTTTAAAGTTTGTTTGAATGGATTTTAAAGGACTGAGTTCCATCCAAAGTCATGCATAGCATGACATGCGCTCCGAGGCTCATGTCTGAAGATATCTGATTTAACCAGCTTCCTAAAGGTAAACAGAGTGGGTTTTGCTGGCACCTGAGACTCTGCAAGAAAACTACAGACATCTACAAACTCATCCTGTAATGGGTTCTATGCAGAGGTGGTATTCAGCAGGTTCTGACCAGTTCTGGAGAACTGGGAGCGGAAATTTTGAGTAGTTCAGAGAACCACATCTGACTGGAGATTTTACACTATCCTTCCCTTGCCATGCCCACTAAGCCAGGCCCACCAAACCACACCCACAGAACCAGTAGTAAAAAAAAAAAAAAGATGAATCCCACCACTGGGTCATTTCTACGATGAGAATTGGTGACAAACCATCTGAAAAGCTTTGTCAAGCCAAATGTTACAGAAAAGGATATTATAAGAATGCTGATACTGAAAGTTCTTATTGTTCCCAGATGGATTTTATATATTTCTGGAAGTGGTATCCTTTTAATGTGTATAGTTTTGAAATTCGAATAGTTTTAATATTTTAATTATTTTTCTATTTGAACCAATAAAGGAGAATAGTTGTCCATCGGGGTTCAAAGAAGGGTTTTTTGGTCCTCATTTCATCATCCAAACTAGCCTGATGGTATCACCTAGTTGGGTAATGAAATGTCTGCAAGAAAACAACCAAGTTCACAGAATACCAAAGAAACTTTGTTTTCTATTTGTCTTTTTATTATCTCTAAGCTGCCCACACTTGCCATATAAGGGAGATGGGAAGCATTATAAACAAACAAACAAATACCACACTCAGCTGAACTGATTAAATCCGGGTGCCAGTCCACAAGGCATTTTTCATATAAACTAGTCTATCTGTTCATCATCCCTGGTTTTCTATTCCCATCTCCACTTTTCTAACCTTATAACCCTAGATCCAGGCACGTTCAACCTTTATTAAACTTATTTACTTGTTTCCCTCTTTTTCCCCCCTTCCGTAGTTTTATATTTCCACACTCCGGGATGACCCCTGTTTTCTGCTAATAACAATGCCATTTTAAGGGATCAACTCTAAAAGGTACTCTGATGTGCTTAACAAAAGCACCTAGATGGCATAGTACATTTTCCAAACTGTGATAATTGGATGCTGATGCTAAAATGCTAACATATTTGGAAGACCTATAATGCTTTCTCTTCTTCCATGTCTTCCCATCGGTGGCCCTTCCTCTCTAAAAAAAAATCAAGATGACCTGTTTGCAAAGAGAGTGATGGTGTCACGACTGTCTCTGATTTTGGTTTCTTCTCTGCATCTCAACACAGATTCTAGTTTTGTGAGAGAAGGAGTGGCTGAACCAGAGGTGGATATTCAGCAGGTTCTGACAGGTTTTGGAGAACCGGTAGTGGAAATTTTGAGTAGTTCGGAGAACCGGCAAATCCTACCTCTGACTGGCCCCGCCCCCATCTATTCTCCGCCTCCCATTGAGTCCCAGCTGATTGGCTGGGTCTTCTTTGGTTGCCCTGCACAGGAGAACGGAGCTGGAAAGCAGGTTAGTGGGGTGGGGAGGGAATGGGATTTTGCAGTAACCTTTCCTCTGGAGTGGGATGGGAATGGAGTTTTTGCAGTACCTTTCCCCTGCCATCAAGCCACGCTCACCAAGCCACACCACGCCCACCAAGCCATGCCCACAAAACTGGTAGTAAAAAAAAATTGAATCCCACCACTGGGCCGAACCTGTGGGCGGAGTTATAAGAGGGATCATCCTAGAATCCTTGTGTAGCTACAAATGCACTAAGTCATAGCCACCATGAGTGAAAGAAGGTACCTTGTCCCTGTTTGCATTTCCAATTTGCCCTCTCTAAGCAGTTTACAGAGTTAGCTTATTGCCCCCAACAATCCGGGTCCTCATTTTATCCACTTTGGAAGGATGGAAGGCTGAGTCAACCTTCAGCCTGGTGGGATTCAATCTGCCAAATTGCAGGGAGGTGGCTGTCAGCAGAACTGGCCTGCAGTACTGCACTCAAACTGTTTCTAAGTGTGAAAAACAGTCAGAAGTCCCCTTTTTCAGCGCCTTTTGTAACTTCAGACAGTCACTAAACTAATGATTGTAACTTGAGGACTATTATTTTATTTTATGTGACTTCAAAAGTGACCAACTCCTGAGAATGAACAGCATAGAAGTCAGCCAAACAAATAAATGTAAAAAAAAAATCACTGATTAGCTAGGATTTTCTTTCTCACCTAATTTAGAAATAATCGGACCCAACCAACCAAAGAAGGAAAGGTGATTTTGAAGCTACAGCAGATAGTGAAAACAAAGGAACTGAATTTAGTTCAATCTGCATAGAGGGGTAAAGGGCGTGAGAGAAGAGATGAAATACTCTCAGGATCTTTTAATTATTTTCACCAACTCTCAAACTGCGATTAAGGTCTTATAAACTGAAGCATCCGTTCCAGCAGAGGGTTTGTTCTATTGCAGTGTTTCTCAACCTTTGCCATTTTAAGATGTGTGGACTTCAACTCCCAGAATTCCCCAGCCAGCATATCTTAAAATGGCGAAGGTTGAGGAAAACTGTTCTAATCATGCATCAGAATAAGAGGAGGTATTTTGTCGATCTAAGCTTGATCATGACATCTGAAGTAGCATGATCCAACCAAAGTCAGCATTTCCTTAAATTGAATCCACTTCAGTTGGACACTTTAAGCCAGTAGTGCTTATTTTCTTTCTGCCTTCGTAGCCATGAACAGGATTTAAATCTTGACTTTGCTTGGATCCTATCCTTAGCAACCTATTTGCCAAGCAGTTACTATAATAGACGAAGAACAATTGCTCGAGTGAAATTGGAAACATTGTTTAACTGCCATTTTGTTCACTCTCCATGAAATCTAAAATGGCAGGAAAATGCTGATCCTATGATAAATGAGAGGCAGTGTACACAGAGGGAACATGTAATTGTGCATTGTGTGATGGAAAGAGAATGCTTGCTTTAGAAAGATTTGATTCATTGCACCTCTACTCATAAAAACGCTCTTATAGAGAGGAGAGAAACCAATTGTTCTCCATGGAGACTGATGGCTGGACAGAAGGATAATGGGATCTTATTGCAGGAAGAAAAGTAGAAGGTCAAATATCAAGAATTTTCACCAACAATTAGAATAATCCAACAACTGGGGAAACAAAACCGTGGAAGACTTTGCTTTTGCTGCCAGAAGTGGAATTTCTTTTTCAAGTGGGTGAAACTGGAAGCTGGTAAAGGTGCATGAAGAATGATTCTCCTACCTATAAAGGGGGACAGATTTTGTTTTGTTTTATTATTTATTTGTAATCTATCTTTATTCTTTTTACACATAACTCAAGGCAGTGAACATATCCAACACACTTCCAGCTTCTATTTTCCCCACAATAACAACCCTGTGAAGTGAGTTGAGAATGACTGCCCAAAGTCACCCAGCTGGCTTTCATGCCTAAAGTGGGACTAGAATTCACAGTCTCCAGGTGATAGGCCCAAAGTCACCCAGCTGGCTTTCGTGCCTAAGGAGGGACTAGAACTCACCATCTCCTGATGATTGGCTCAAAGTCACCCAGCTGGCTTTTATGCCTAAAGTGGGACTAGAATTCATAGTCTCCTGGCAATTGGTCCAAAGTCACCCAGTTGGCTTTCCTGGAAAAGATGGGACTAGAACTCACTGTCTCCTGGTGATTGGCCCAAAGCCACCTAGTTGGCTTTCATGACTAAAGGCTGGACTTGAACTCATACTCTCCTGCTTTCTAGCCTGGTGCCTTAATCATCAGGCTAGAAAGCAAGAGACTATCAGTGTTATTGACGGAAAATTAGATGGGTAGCAAAGCCACTCGGGTTCAAATCCTGGGTGGCCATGAAGCAAATGTTGTCCAAAATTAGGTTGTCTTTTCTTGTCTAGTTAAAAAGTAATTTGATTCCTGCTGTCCTAAATGGAATATCTGCAGAAAGGGCTGCAGTAATCTGAAATAATGATTATGCTGCATTCCAAAATCTTGTTGAATTATTTCCTGCTTAGAGGGGTGAGGCATTGTGATGAAACATGGTCCAGATTTCCAGGACGGAGAGAGTGCATTCCAGAGGTGCAAGAAAAGTTTAGGTAGTTTGTGAAGGAGAAAAAAGCTGAAGACATATTCTCCCTAAGAGTTCCTAGAGTATATATTTGTATTTATTTGTTTGTTTATTTATTTATTTATTATGCCACCCATCTCCCCTATCAGGTATATGTTTAAAGGTACAAGTAGTCTGGCTTTTGACAAAACTTCGGTCTATAAGGTAAGGAACAATAAAGGAAAATATTTAGAAGAATCTCCGTGTTTTTTTCTTGGTTTGTGGAGCCTAACAGGTATGGATTAAAGAGGTGTTCGTGTAAGAAGAGAGACAGTGCCTGGGGGCGGAGTCAAGAGAGAGGAATTCACCTGGAATCATTACTTTCGCAGAAACAGTCTAAGTCCAACCTCTCTTAAATTCTTAACTTTTATCTAAGCACTAATATGGTGCTGACCATTAGTTGATTCGATTCTTGTGTATAGGCTTGAGCAATAAATCAGCTTAACTGGAATTTAATGTGTGGGCCTGATCCTTCATGTCTGACAGTTTGGCTGAATTTTAAGAAATATTGATAAGTTTTAATGTTGATTGTATTTGCTGGAGATGAAGGGGAAGCTTCTTTTTCTCTTTCCTTTTTTCCTGCCCTGTTTTAATTTTTAAATATTAAAAATATATTTCTGTATTATGGTGTTGTATCTGTGTAATATTATCTTTAATAAGATTATTGGGGGGGGGGGATCTTTTTGCATAGAACAACAATAGAGCTAAAATCTTACCCTCTTACTGCAAGGGTCTTAGCATTTTCAGACTTTTGGATAAAACATGTGAGTGGACTTCAGTAATTACACTTGATCATGGGCTTCTATGGATGCTGCAAAACAACAGTGACTTAAAATTTGTCCATTACAGCATGCTTCATATGTGTGTGGGCTAAATTATCTATATTATATTCCTTCCAAATTAAAATGAGAACCCAAATTGTTGAAGACAATATGCTGAATCTGTAAACCACGTAGATAAGGCTGTAAAGCACAGTGAAGCGGTATATAAGTCTAAGTGCTATTGGTATGCTATAATATTTTGTATTTTATAGGGGGTTTAATTCATTTGTTTAATTGAAAAATGACACAGAAATTTTATAAAGCAAATTCGTACCTGGAAAGACACAAAATCTATACAGATCAAAACCCTTGGTTCATCATACTTTATTGCTATAGAAATGCAAATGTTTAGCACAACTATGCAATTCAAGTAGTCCTTGCCTTACAACCATTCATTTAGTGACTATTCAAAGTTACAATGGTGCTGAAAAAAAGGACTTATTTTCAAACTTATGACCATTGCATCATCCCTAAGGTCATGCATTCAACATTTGGATACTTAGCAACTAGCTCATATTTATGACAGTTGCAGCATCCTAGGATCATGGATTTTGCAACCTTCTGACAAAAAAGTCAGTGGGAAAGGGAATCATTTAACAAACATATTACTAATTTAACATCTGCAGTGATTCACAACATCTGTGGGAAGAAAGGTTGTAAAATGAGGCAAAACTCACTTAACAACTATTTCATTTAGCAACAAAAATGTTGGGTTCAATTGTGGTTTTAGGTCAAGGACTACCTGTACTTTATTCCACTGCATTACTTTACAGCATGCTATTTACGCTTTCTTACAAAAAAAAAATTAAAATAATTTTGACAGTTTAAAAGTTAAAGCACACCTTGGAACCTGGCACCCACCAGGGGAGGTTTTCATGGGACATTTGTGATGTCCAGGCAACTGGAAATACAGACCTCAAATTCTGCCAGATTAAACCAAAAGTCTTGTTAGCCATGGATACCAAATGCTATGTAGAAGCCCATACCCTTGAGGTCTTCAGAAGTTCAGAACTTCTCTCTACTAGCAAAGGGACTTGGATTCTCAATAAAAAAAATAATTGGGTTGCATTGGAAAGCTGGTTGTCAACCATTATACACTGGACATTTTCTGTGAATTTAGGCTATAAATCCATAATCCATCCTCATGGTGTAACTGGAACAATCTTGAACTGAACACACTCAAAACCGCAGAAATGGTGGTAGACTTTAGAAAAAAAAAACCTCCCATACTACCACTTCTTACAATACTAGACAACACAGTATCAACAGTAGAGACTTTCAAATTTCTAGGTTCTATTATATCACATGACCTAAAGTGGACACTTAACGTCAAAAACATCATCAAAAAAGCACAACAAAGAATGTTCTTTCTGCGTCAACTCAGAAAGCTCAAACTGCCCAAGGAGCTGCTGATCCAGTTCTACAGAGGAATTATTGAGTCTGTCATCTGCACCTCTATAACTGGTTTGTTCTGCAACCCAACAGGACAGACACAGACTTCAAAGGATAATTAGGACTGCAGAAAAAACAATTACACCAACCTGCCTTCCATGGAGGACCTGTATAATGCAGGAGTCAAAAAGAGGGCTGTGAAAATATTTACAGACCCCTCACATCCCAGACATAAACTGTTTCAACTCCTTCCCTCAAAACGACGCTTATAGAGCACTGCACACCAGAACAACTAGGCACAAGGACAGTTTTTCCCGGAAGCCATCACTCTGCTAAACAAATAATTCCCTCAACACTGTCCAACTATTTACAAAGTCTGCACTACTATTACTATTCATCTTCTCATCACTCCTTATCACCCATCCCCTCCCACTTGTGACTGTATGACTGTAACTTTGTCTCTTGTATCCTTACAATTTATATTGATTGTTTCCCAGTATTATTTGATTGCTTATTGCACCCTGACTATTATTAAGTGTTGTACCTTATGATTCTTGACTCTTGACGAATGTATCTTTTTTTATGTACACTGGGAGCATTTGCACCAAGACAAATTCCTTGTGTGTCCAATCACACTTGGCCAATAAAGAATTCTAATAATCCAAGCAAGCAAGCATTACCAAAATGTACAGTAAGGCTTTTTTATTGACAGTGGGTTGAAGGCTTCAGTCTGTGCCAGGTTTATTTTATGTCTAATATCTTTAAGATAAAAATTGCAGGGGCAGATGGGAAACCTGGAGGAACTCATACAGTTTTGACAACTCCTCTTAGAAATTTGGCTTTTTCAATTCATATTATTATGCACTGGCTCCTTTGAGCTACACGTTGAGAACATTTCAGTGCCTGTGTTTTGCCTGGGGAGAATTCTTGGATTATGTGAAATGTAAGCAAAATGGTCTTTCAATGCTTCATAGTTATGGAAGATGGGCCACAAATATACAAGCATGCTGCTCCTCCAAAAGATGATCTTGTTCAGAGAAAGAAATGAAAGGAGAAGAACAAGTTGACTATGGTTGGTGATATCAGGGGCACCATATTTGATTTCAATGAGGAAAGTGTTTCTGGGAGACATAGTCTAATTTGCTTTTTTGGAAAAAAAAATACTTTCCAAGCAAAATGCAAATAGAAGTTTAGTTCTCTTCCAAACTGTGCTGTACTCTAAATATTATGATATAGTTCTCCAATAAAGAAAAGCTGCAGAAAAATGTCTCCATTAAGGAAAAGCACAAAAAATAATTCATATATTCATGCAAACAATCTACAAAAGTTATTTATATGGAGTAAAATCATTGGCAAAAAAAATATGTGCCCATTAGGTAAAATGTTATAAAATGATGGCTGTGAGAAATATGTAAAAAAAAAAAAAAAAAGCAGACTAGGAGTTTAATGTGAACGCTTAAACATGATTCTTAAAAATGGGGAAAGCATGAGAGCAACAACAAAAATGAAAGGGGGAAAAGGGGGGGAAAGTGATGAAAACATGCTATCCAAAAATGAAAAGGACATGTTGGCAAATGACTCCTCAGATTTTTTTTTGTATTATTATTATCACAAGACGAGCAGTGGATGATGATACTTCTGAGAATTTTAAGTGAGGAGGCACTAAAGGTTCTATTTTCTTTTTTTCTCCCAACAAACTTTTGAGAAAATGAATTTCCAGCATTACAAGATCCAATATAGAAATAGACTGGATGTTACACCAGATCTTTCTGTAACACACATCATTCCAAACATTGATATAATACATGGTCATATTCGGCTAATAGAGATAATTAAGATTTATAATCAAAATAATATAGCTAAAAAAATGGGGATCCTTAAAATATTTTCCTATATTCTTTAACTTTCCCTTTTTTAAAAAAAACAGCAGCATAACCCAAACCGCACCCTGTTTGTACTTGTGTTACAGTACATATACAAAGAGGATGGTCCTGGTGATGCTTCAATTCTCACAAGGAGAATTTCTTTCTGCTTCCACTCTTTGTTGATGCATTTTCCTTTCGTTATTATTTCAGGACTACGAAAAAGCCATCAGTGACAGCACGCCAAGGAAAACCTCAGTCTCCTAAGTAAGTAAAAGATTTTAATTCACTGGAAACAAAACCAATAATTTACTTCATTATGTACAAAGCTATCACACCCAACTGGAAACAAAACCTGAACATATGGTATAACAATACAATACAAGAATATTCTATTCTATTCTACATAACATAACATAACATAACATAACATAACATAACATAACATAACATAACATAACATAACATAACATAAGCAACAATACAAGAGCATACAACAGATACAAACTCAATGTTAACTGCTCCAAACTTGATTGCAGAAAGTACGACTTCAGCAACAGAGTGGTCAATGCCTGGATTGCACTACCTGACTCTGTTGCTACATCCTCTAACCCCCACTCCTTTAACCTCAAACTACCACTATTGACCTCACCCCATTCCTAAGGGGTCTGTAAGGGGCGTGCATAAGTGCACAATCGTGCCTACTGTCCCTGTCCTATTGTCCCCCATTGATTTGTACCTATTTCCTGTATTCCTCCTCATGTTTATACTTATACCTATTATCTTGTAAGCCAGGAGTCTTCAAACTTGACAGCTTCAAGACTTGTGGACTTCAACTCCCAGAATTCCTCCTCTAGTCATGTTAGCTCAGGAATTCTGGGAGTTGAACTCCACAAGTCTTAAACTTGCCAAGTTTGAAGACCCTTGTTGTAAGTAATTGACAAATTAAATAAATAAACAAACAAATAAAACATAACCTGCCAATCATCTTAAGGTTGGAGCAACTGTTTTCAGATCACCTGTTAAGTATCTTAGTCAGAGATTTTACTTAGAAGTAGGCAATCCTATTCTGAATTATGGCAACATTTCTCTGCAAAGGCATGCAGAAAAATCTTGTTAACATTTCCCAAATCTGTATCTTAGCAGTTTTTGAAGTAAATATAAACTTGAACAGCAGAGGAGGTTTTGAAGATTTTTTTAAAACGCACTCTCCTCTAAGGAATTCTGAGTCACCACCACATAGAAAAAAATAGAGGATTCTCCATAGATGAAAATAAAATAAAAAAGGTACTGACCAAATAACATTTCATGAGGGAGATTTCACTGATTTCTAACCCACTCCGAGATAGGCAAGTTGGACATTTACTGATGTAGCCAAGACCATCCAAAAATATTAAGCCATCCAAAGCTGGATCTAGACATGGTGGAACCTATATTAAAGGCTCTGTCTGAACACAGAAGTCCTCTTTCTTTTCATTCCAACTTTTTGTGAGCACATCTAAGTTAGGGGTCTTCAAACTTGACAGCTTTAAGACTTGTGGACTTCAACTCCCACAATTCCTCCTCCAATCATGTTAGCTCAGGAATTCTGGGAGCTAAAGTCCACAAGTCTTAAACTTGCCAAGTTTGAAGACCCTTGATCTAAGTGGTATCTCTAACAAATATTACAACCTAAAATAAAACAAAGTTATGGGTCATTTTTACAATGAAGATGATTAAATGAAGATGAGTTTATGATCGGATGGAAGTTCTCCCTAGGTATTATTAAAAGAGGTATTAGTTAAGAAGTTAAGCAGATATTTCTTGATATTCCTGCAGGAGATCCAGATATACATCTTTGCTAGGCCATGATCCCTGATGTGGTGACATTATCAACTTCTTAGCAACAGACAAACATCTGACTTTTCCACCCACATTGAGGATTTCTTGATGAATGCTCATCTCAACTCTTCCTCCTTAAGTTACTCCCTGTCAGTGTTACTTGGGGATTACTGTGTATTTTAAACTGTAAGCTTTAAATGTATTTCTTCTTTGGTTCCTTTATTATTTTATCTTGCTTTTATGAATTTTCAACCAGTCATAAGTTCCTCTGGACACTGGTCAGGCTCTGCATTTTTAAACTATGCACATTCTCTCTCAACCCAACCTCTTAGTTTACCCTTGTAAGGCTAAGAGGACACTACCAACCAACGTTCCTGAGCTCCTGAGAAAATGTGGGACACAGTACAATTGGGAGATTTAAGGAAGTCTTCCATCATATGTTCAACCAATATTTGGAAAAGCAACAATGCTTGCTGTTTCTAGTCCCAAGTCCTACACACTTTTTCTCCTTGAGATAAATGTACCACTTCTCAGAAATGCAAGAGTGCAGTGGCTGTGGCAATCAGTAAAGTTCCAGAGAAACACTATTACAATATCAGTGGGTGTTAGCTGAACAGCTTACTGACAAAGGTTGTGTACACAGTTGGCACAGATGCTGGAACTAGAGGATTTGGAGAAATCCTTTGAAAGTGGGTCCAGTTCCAAAGGTTTTATTTGAAGGCTTAAACCTAGGAGTTCAATGTCCCACAGGGATAAATTCTACACCTTTTGAGAATTACTCCCACTTTTCCACTAGTGATAGTGTCTGCCAATAAGAGAAATTTCTCATTGGATAAAGCCAAATCTAAAATACTCCAGCAATTCAACAACTTTCCTTGCCTAGAATTGTCTTCTGGAATGAATGTGCCTTTGGCAAATTAGTTTAAATATCTCATCATCAGAAAGAAGGAGATCAAAGAAGGGAATCCATTGGTGTTATTATTGGTGATTCCCATGCATTTAGAAGAAAAATATTTTTTTAACACCTGATTTAATAATGTTGTTAGTCTGTATGATTCTATTGTCAACTATCAAAAGCCATGTATCTCCAAATACTTATTAAATATTGGATGAGTTAATTCAGTATGAGATGAATTTTCTCTTGAGTTGAAGTTAACTTCTGATGACCTCTGAGACACATCCTTGAGATTGTGGGAAAGGATTACCGCTGTCTTCTTCTGAAAGGGTATTGCCTTCTTCTGAAAGAAGGAACAGGGGGGACATGACACCTGTCTTCCAGTACTTGAGGGGCTGTCACAGAGAAGAAGGGGTTGACCTATTTTCTAAAGCACCTGAGAGTAGGACAAGGAGTAATGGGTGGAAGATCATAAAGAGATACCCAACCTAGAAATAGAGGGGGGGAATCTGCTTTTTGGAGCTGTGGGTGCACCATCATTGGAGGTTTTCAAAAATAGACTGGACAACCATTTGACCAGGATGGTATAAGGACTCTTGCCTTGAACAGGGGGGGATAGACTAGAAGACCTCTGAGGTCCCTTCCAACCCTGTGATTCTGTTTTATTAAGTTTTTTTTTTTAGATTTGCCAGTCTAACCTACAGCCACAGTGCTTCTGAAAGGCCACCCATTTATCATTTAGTGTAAACCACATTTGTCAGGTTCTGCCACTGTTCAATGCATAAACCTTGAGTCAATCTTCCTATATTAATAAAGCAGGGTGTATATATCATGTATGTAGAAAGCCCATAAAATGTTGTGTGTGTGTGTGTGAGAGAGAGAGAGAGAGAGAGGGAGGGAGGGAAGGAGGGAGGGAGAGAAGCAGAGGGAGAGAGAAGGAGAGGGGAAGGGAGAGAGTTTGGGGTAGCGGTTTAAGGTACTAGGCGCCGAGATCGGGACACTGTGAATTCTAATCCTGATTAAGCCAGCTGGTTGACTTTAGGCAGCTCACTTCCTGTCAGCCCTGGGAAGAAGGCAAGGGCAGCATCACTTCTGGAAAAATAAGGTCAAGAACATCTGCAGAAATTCGTCCACATATTCACCAGGAATCAAGGCTGACTCAAAGTTAGCCTTTCCCCAAATCCTACAGAGCAATGTATGAGTTTCATCTTCATCTCAAAAGAGCTTAAAAAAGAAAGAAAAAGGTGTCCGAAAACAAAAGTGATGTATCCTGAAAATATAATTTCTCCTACAAGGGGAAAAACAGCTCTTGAGAAAACAATTTCACAAATCTAGAAAGGGTGAGTTGAACAAAACCAAGGCAATCTGGCATGGGAAAAAAAAATCAATGCTGGCATTCTGCAATATTACTCCGGATGCCTGATGATATTTAACTCTACAATTCCTACCCTGCCTTTTTATATTCAGCACTTTGGATTCAATTCTATAAACAATTTTTGAAGGGCATGGAGACACGAACACAGACCCTGTCCTCAGTTCTGAAAGACAGCCATGTGATTCCAGGGATTCCATGTGATTCCAGCACACCAACGTGCCTACCGTCCCTGTCCTATTGTTTCTCTTATTCTTTTATTTTTCTTATATGTACCCATTTCATGTATCCACAACTATGTATACACTTATACTTACTATCTTGTAAACAATTGGCAAATCAAATAAATAAATAAATAAATAAATAAAAAGCATGGTTGTGAGTAGCCAGAGATACTACATAAATACTCCGTGTACTCGCATGGATAACAGGTAGCATTCTGGTGAATCAATCAATACCATCACTGGTTAGGACATTCTGTGAGAGGGTCCACAATGTGTTCTTCTAATTTCCAATGTGTCCACCAGATTAAAAAATAAATTGGATACTTTGGGGTTAAGGTCTTCTCCCTATTGACTTGTATTCTTGCTTTTAATTTTAAAAGTTGGTTATGGTTTCCACCTACAAAGTTAGGTGAATCTTTAGTGGAGCATGAGGTAGAATGCTACAGATCCCCATGTAGCCACAGGACAGGTCACAATGGCCTTACTCAGTTAGATTTCACAAGCCAGACCTTGGTAATTGAAGTTCTAGTTCAAGATCACTAGAACCTTCAAGTTACTCCAAAGGTCCCAGATAGATGAGATAGAAGTAAGCTAAAAGTCTATGGAGATTCTCAGTCATCTAGGTCATGGTTGTCTTAAAGGGGCCATTTCAGGAGGCAACTGGACTTTTGGGGTTTTTTCTTTGAAGACTTTTCGCTTCTCATCCAAGAAGCTTCTTCAGCTCTGACTGGATGGTGGGGAATGGAAGGAATGGGAGGAATGGGATGAACACCCTTCAAATGGTATGGGAGTATGAACGGATTTCCAGAAAAAAAATATGCAGATTACAGGAACACTACTCCGGTGACCCTGAGGATGCAGATAAACCTCCGTGACTCTCTAAAAGAATGCAAATGACCAGCTGTCTGCAAGAAATATACAGTAAATCCTTCCATTCCTCGCCATCCAATCAGAGCTGAAGAAGCTTCTTGGATGGGAAGTGAAACGTCTTCAAACTATAAACAAGAAAGTCCAGTTGCCTCCTGAAAAAGCACCTTTGGGTATATGAGCTAAAAGTTGCTAATGCAAAGTATGGTTAAATTTATTCCAGTGTAGATTACTGTTGCCATTGGAAGCCTCTCAGAGAAGAACTGAGAAAGTGATTAATAAAATGCTGCAGAAAGGAGACAGTAAGGTAAGTGGAGAGAACAGAATAGGAGATTAAATTCAAATTGCTGAGCATGAACACAAGGAAAACTCTCCTCTACAAGTGGAGATCATGTTTCACGTACTCAAGAAATCTAATTCTGAAAGATGGATTTTTTTTTTTCAATTGAAATAAATTTTTGCTCCGATCTCAGACTGCAAAAAAAGTATTATGTTGAGATACTCAGTACCAGTGCTTCAGTTTACACCACTGGACTGTCTTCTCTCTGCTCTTCTCTCCCTCTCAGGAGATATATCCCAATTTAAGGATGGGAAACCATCACCAGCAACTTCTGCTCACCACCAATGGAGATACTACAGATAGAGTAACATCTTTTTAGACTTCCTTATAACCTTCAAACATCATACTTTCCATATTGGTTGGTAACCCCCATTCATGGTTGAGATTGTGCTCATATTTCTAAGGGCAAGGGACAATGGATAATATTTTGTTGGTGGCCAAGGGCCACCAGGAGTGGACTTGTGATAGAATAGAATAGAATAGAATAGAATAGAGTAGAGTAGAGTAGAGTAGAGTAGAGTAGAGTAGAGTAGAGTAGAATAGAATAGAATAGAATAGAATAGAATAGAACAGAATACTTTATTGGCCAAGCGCGATTGGACACACAAGGAATTTGTCTTGGTGTAAATACTCTCAGTATACATAAAAGAAAAGATACATTCATTAAGAATCAAGAATTATAAGGTACAACACTTAATGATAGTCATAGGGTACAATCAGCAATCAAATCATACTAGGAAACAGTCCATATAAATCGTAAGGATACAAGCGACAAAGTTACAGTCCTACAATCACAAGTGGGAGCGGATGGGTGATAAGGAGTGATGAGAAGATTAACAGTAATAGTAGTGCAGACTTTGTAATAGTTGAACAGTGTTGAGGGAATTATTATTTGATGGAAAGTGAGCAAGGTGTGGATTTTCGTGGGGGTATATATATATGGGTTCATGCAGGTAATTTTATTTAATTAGCTGAGTAGCAAGTGTCAGAATAACAGAGTTGGAAGGGACTTTGAAGGTCTTCTATTTCAATTATTTTCTCAGGCAGGACACCCTATATACCATTTCAGACAAATAGTTGTCCAATCTCTTCTTAAAGACCTCCAGTGTTTGAGCACCTACAACTTTTGGAGGAAAGTTGCTCCACTGATTAATTGTTCTCACTGTCAGAAAATTTCTCCTCTGCTCTAGGTTGCTTCTCTCTTTCATTCATTTCCATTCATTGGTTCTTATGTTGCTTTGCGGTACTTTGAAAAATGGTTTGCCTCCCTCTTCTTTGTGGCAGCCCCTCAAATATTGGAACGCTTCTCTCATGTCACCGCTAGTCCTTTTTTTTTCATTAGACTAGACATATCCAATTCCTGCAACCATTCTTCCTACGTTTTAGTCTCCCACCCTCTAATCACCTTTGTTGCCTCTTCTCTGCACTCTTTCCAGAGTCCCAACAGCTTTTTTATATTGTGGTGACCAAAACTTGATGCAATATTTATTTTTATTTTATTTATTTATTTATTTGATTTGCCAATTGTTTACAAGATAATAAGTATAAGTGTATACATAGTTGTGAATACATGAAATGGGTACATATAAGAAAAATAAAAGAAGAATAAGAGAAACAATAGGACAGGGACGGTAGGCACGTTGGTGCGCTTATGCACGCCCCCTACAGACCTCTTAGGAAAGGGGTGAGGTCAATAGTAGAAAGTCTAAGGTTAAAGTTTTTGGGGTTTGGGGAAGAAACTACAGAGTCGGGTAGAGTATTCCAGACATTGACCACTCTATTGCTGAAGTCATATTTCCTGCAATCAAGTTTGGTGCGGTTAACTTTGAGTTTGTATCTATTGTGTGCTCTTGTGTTGTTATGGTTGAAGCTGAAGTATTCACGGACAGGTAGGACATTGCAATGTATGATTTTATATACCATGCTTAAATCAGACCGAAGATGGCATAATTCAAGGTTTTCTAGTTCTAGAATTTCAAGTCTGGTGGCATAAGGTATTCTGCAACGAGTAGAGGAGTGGAGAACTCTTCTTGTGAAATATTTCTGGACTTTCTCAATTGTGCTAATATCAGATACGTAATGTGGGTTCCAGACTGATGAACTGTATTCGAGTATTGGTCTAGCAAATGTTCCAAGTGTGAGCTTACCAAGGCATTACAAAGTAGTACAAACACTTCGTGTGATCTTGATTCTGTCCTTTTAGCTTGCTCACTCTTTATAGGACCACATCTATTGAAGTTCTGCCCAAGCCGCAACCTCTTGTAGAGATTACATCATCTGCTCTCCAAATGTAAAAAGTTCCAGATGGATTTACCAATTGTAAGAATCCCTTGGGTGAATCAACTTGTTTGTTTTCATGTATGATCAGATGAGAATTAGGATTCTGGTAGGAAAAAAAAAACTTTCTTCCTTTATTAGCTATGGTTTGATGATATGTGAGAAACCAAGGAATGAAGTATGACCTCAAAGCAAATACTACTATTGGAACTGGCAGAGAGAAATGTGATGAAAACTTTAACTTGGCTATAGCAGAAAAACAAGGTCAGACTCTGTTCTAGTCCTGCCTTAGCCATGAAAGCTGCTCTGGGTGACTTTGGGCCAGTCCCCCTCTCTCAGCCTAACCCACCTCACAGGGTTGTTGCTAGGGGGGAAATAGGAGGAGGAAAGTATGTTGGACATAATTGCCACTTTGAGTTATTTGTAAAAATAATAAATGCAGGATACAAGGAAGTAAACAATTGTCTCTTTTGTCGATTTGTTCCAAGCTAACCAGTTATTTTATGGGACGTGGTGGTTCAGTAGCTAAGACGCTGAGCTTGTTGATCAGAAAGTCGGCAGTTCGGTGGTTTGAATCCCCAGTGCCGCGTAACAGAGTGAGTTCCCGTTACTTGTCCTAGCTTCTGCCAACCTAGCAGTTCGAAAGCATGTAAAAAATGCAAGTAGAAAAATAGGGACCCCTTTGGTGGGAAGGGAACAGCATTCTGTGCACCTTCGGAGTTTAATCATATTGGCCACATGACCACGGAGACGTCTTCGGACAGTGCTGACTCTTCGGCATTTTAACGGAGATGAGTACCGCCCCCTAGAGCCTGAAATGATTAGCACGTATGTGCAAGGGGAACCTTTATCTTTATCTTAACCAGTTATTTTATATAACATGGGAAGCCATACATATCTTAGTTAGGTTACTAACCTTTACTAACCTTAGGTAGGTTAGTAAAATTTATCATCATGAAATTTGAACTTTTAAAATCATGGGCTGTTGAACACATGTGGACCAATAAAGGCCACAAATATTTGGGGACACCACCAAATGCAGGCTTTGTGTACCTGGTGCAAACTCATAGGCCCAACATTATTTTCATCAATTATGGCATTGTGTGTATCATAAATACACTGTATGGAAGAGATCAGAAAATGCAATTGGTTAATCAGCAATGCATTCCTAAACATACCTAAATGTCAATACAGTGAGAAAACACACAGAGAGAGAGATAACTAAGGCAGGTTCTGATGAAGTTTAAACCAGCAATATAAATGAAGTCTATTCCACAGGTAGTCTATAAAATTAGATCTAACATTCAAGAGGGGTCTGAAGTGAGTTTTCCAGGTTCATTTGAAAGACCATGAAAGAGGAATTATGATGAATAGGTTAATAGAAATGTTAATTTAAATGAACAACTATTGGGAAAAAAGCAAAGCCTGGGTACGAGATCAATACAAAAGAAAAAAGAAATAAAGCAGTCAATAATGCCTAGGGTTATCATTATTTGAATTCTAGAAAAATGATCTTCTGTAGAAGCATTTGTTCTACTGCACACACTCCACATGAAGTTGCCGATGAACATTTATTAATTTGTTTTGATTGTGTCAATATTCTATATTTTCTCTACGTTGCTGAAGTTGGCTTAGTGTGACTTCATCATTCATGCCAGCTCTGCAATAGCACCTCTGTGAAATAGGTTGAATAATCTGAATTATCTTCAGATAATTATCTTCAGATTATCCTGAAGAATAGGGGTCCCCAAACTTTGCACCTTTAAGAGTTGTGGGAGTTGAAGTCCACAACTCTTAAAGGTGCAAAGTTTGGAGACGTCTGCTGAAAAGGGTCTATCTACAGGTAGTCCTTGACTTAAAACACTTCATTTAGTGACCTTCAAAGTTACAACGGCACTGAAAAAAGTGACTTAGGACCATTTTTCACATTTTTGACCACAGCAGCATCCCCATGGTCATTTGATCAACATTCAGATGCTTGGCAATTGACTCATACTTATGATGGCTGCAGTGTTCGGGAGTCACGTGATCACCTTTTGTGAAACTTTTCACCTTTTCACCTTTTGTGAAACTTTTCACCTTTTGTGAAAGCTCAAACTGCCCAAAGAGCTGCTGATACAGCTCTACAGAGGAATGATTGAGTCTGTCATCTGCACCTCTATAACTGTCTGGTTTGGTTCTGAAACCCAACAGGACAGACACAGACTCCAGAGAGTAATTAGGACTGCAGAAAAAACAATGCCTATCAACCTGCCTTCCATCGAGGACCTGTATACTGCACAAGTCAAAAAGAGGGCTGTGGAAATATCTACAGACCCCTCACATCCCGGACATAAACTGTTTCAACTCTTTCCCTCAAAATGACGCTATACAGCATTGCACACCAGAACCACTAGACACAAGGACAGTTTTTTCCTGAAAGCCATCACTCTTCTAAACAAATAATTCCCTCAACACTGTCCAACTATTTACAAAGTCTGCACTACTATTACTATTAATCTTCTCATCACTCCTTATCACCCATCCGCTCCCACTTCTGATTGTAGGACTGTAACTTTGTTCCTTGTATCCTTACGATTTATATTGACTTTTTCCTAGTATTATTTGATTGCTTATTGCACCCTCTGACTATTATTAAGTGTTGTACCTTATGATTCTTGACTCTTGACAAATGTAACTTTTCTTTTTATGTACACTGAGAGCATTTGCACCAAGACAAAATTCCTTGTGTGTCCAACCACAGTTGGCCAATAAAGAATTCTATTCTTCTGACAAGCAAAGATAATAATAATAATAATAATAATAATAATAATAATAATAATAATAATAATAATAATAATAATAATTTATTTGCGGTCACAGACCAAAACACAAGTACAACAAAAGAAGAACATGGGAAAATTAGTCATGAACAATTGGTCACCAAAAACTTGACTAAGGGGAATTACAGTGTTCTCCTCTGATGGTTACAGCTCTTAAATTTTTTTTGGAGACATGAGAAGTGATGTATGAGGAGCCATCCCCTAGACAATATAAGAACAAATTACTAACATTGGGTCTAGAAGGGTCTGTTTCAAGGAGAGACAGTAACTTAGATCTGCCTGCGTTATACATAGGGCAATATAAAAGGACATGCCCCACACTTTCAACCTCAGCTCTGTCACAGGGGCATAGCCGCTCGTTAATCGGGAGCCTCTTAAATCGCCCATCCAGTAGTGCTGAGGGCAAGACATTAAAGCGAGCTAGGGAGAAAGCTCTTCTATACTTGGGAATGGTTAGAGTGTAAAAATAGGAAGCCACCCTCAGTTTGTAATTATTAAATTGGCTGAAGGAGAGTTTTGTTAGCTCTGGCTTGTAGATATTGCAAGTCAATGTCCACAAGGCCTTGGACTACCCTAAATTGGGCGTCCTTAAGGCCATAATCTCCCAGGGCATCCCCCGTAAAACCTAGCAGGTGTAATTTCTTAATCAGCTCCCTCTCCCAGCAAGAAATATGAGAGTCAGCCAACGCCAAGGAGAGGTAGATACCAGGAACTGCCAGAAAGAGCACCCGAAACCACAATTTAAAGGTGTTAATCCACAAAGTTAATGAGGAAGCCAGATTCACTTAACAACCATGTTACTAATTCAGCTGCAGTGATTCACTTAATAACTATGAAAAAAATAAAAAAAAAGAACATAAACTTTCTTTTAAGAAAAGTCATACTGGGATAAAACACACTTAATATCTGTCTTGCTTTGAGCTCAATTGTAGCCCTAAATTGAGGACTACCTGTAATGAAAATAAAACTGAGTGAACAAAGAGCAACAGACATTTTGAACTCAATTATGGTGGTAAGTCAATGCACTACCTACATATAGTCACTCCCAGTGGATATTTGATCATCAATCAGAATCCAATCATGGGTTGTGCATTTCTGAATTCTCTAAATGTTGCTGTTCCCACACTATAAAAAAGATGTTGAGGCTCTAGAAAAAGTGCAGAGAAGAGCAACCAGGATGATTAGGGGACTGGAGACTAAAACATATGAAGAACGGTTACAGGAACTGGGCATGGCTAGTCTAGTGAAGAGAAGGACTAGGGGAGACAGGGTAGTAGTCTTCCAATATTTGAGGGGCTTCCACAGAGAGGAAGGGGTCAAGCTATTTTCCAAGGCACCTGAAAGCCATACAAGGAATAATGGATGGAAACTGAACAAGAAGAGATTCAACCTGGAAATGAGAAATTTTCTGACAGTGAGAACAATCAACCCATGGAACAGCTTTGCCTTCAGAAGTTGTGGGAGCACCATCACTTGAGACTTTCAAGGAGAGATTGGACTGCCATTTGTCAGAAATGGTGTAGAGTGTCCCGCTTGGTCCCTTCCAACTCTGATTATCTGTTATCTGTTAACCCACATGCATGCACTTCAATCCGAATCCTACTATAAAACGGGGTTCAGTTATTTAGATTAGTCCATATATATAAGCCAGTTTTCCTTCCTTCACATACACCTCAATTTCTTCTGACAGAACTTGTGAAAGCTACTGATTCAAAGCCTGGGATTAAAAAAAAAAACAAACCTTCAAGATCTGTGAATAAAGACAGGGACAAGATAAACATGTCAACTGCTTTTAGAGACAGTGATGGGATGTGATTTGCTCGGCAGCCAGAATTCAAACCACCAGGGGGGGACGAGGGGGGGGAGGAGATCCAGAATCAGCAAAAAAAAAAAAAAAACCCAACAACCCATGTTTTCCTTTATGAGAGCAATGACCATTTCAATATCCATCTTGGAAATAACCCCTTGTTTTAAGTGCATCAAGACCAAACTAAAAGTAGGCAATGGATTCCCTTGATACAGACTTCTTTCTTCTTCTGCCAAGAAGATAAATATTGTCAAATCAGGCTTCCAGACTACTGCAGTGACAAATTCATCCCTACATATCAATATGACAAGTATTTCTTCTAGCTACCATTGAAGGTCAGGCTCAAGGTTTTTCCCCTTCCACACTCCTGCTGCCCACTCAGATTTTTCTACTCAGTTGCCAGAGGAGCCTTTGTCATCTTAAACAGCGGCTACGCCTTACAAAATTAACAACACAACCACAGAGACATTGTTCCCTAGAGAACAGAATAAAGGTGGACAAAGAGGTAGACAGCTGGGTTGGAAAAAAGGAGGAAGGCGACTGAAATCAGCTAAGCAACTGAATTGTCCTACGTCTTCATTTCCTAGGTACAGGCAGTCATCACACGTACGACCACAGTGGGGACCAAGGATTCTGTTGCTAAGCGAGGTGGTTGTTGAAGTTAGAGAATCCCAATTTGTGAGACAATCCCAATTCTATGACCTTTTTTTTTTTTTGCCACAGTTGCTAAGCAGATCACTGGGGTTCTTAAGCAAATTGTATGGTCGTTAAGTGAATCTAGATTTCCTCCATTGTTTTGCTGGTCAGAAGCTGGCTGGACAGATTGCAAATGGCAAGCAAGTGACTGCTGGATGCTGCATCTGTCATAAAATATGTGTTGGTTGGCAAGTTCCCCAATTTTGATCACGTGACCCTGGAAATGCTACAACGGTCCTGAGTGTGAGGACCATTCTTTTTTTGCTTGTTTAATATTAAACCTTTATTGAAATTGAAACGTTAAAATACAAGAAAATCTACAAATAGCTTTTTACAAATCTCCATCTCCTTTGACAGTACTAAAAAAATCTTAGTTATATTCATATATTTCCATACATTTCTAAATAGTCGTGTACATATACATATTTATATCTTCTTCTGATCTATACATTTCTTATTCCTACTATCCATTGATACCAGTTATCCCAAACTGAATAATATTGTGAGTCTTCCTTATTGTTTAATTCTACAGTGAATTTGTCCGTTTCTGCACAATCAAAAAAAATTTGGATTATTAAACAATCTGTTGGTATATTGGCCATCTTCCAACATTGTGCGAGTGCAATTCTCGCTGCTGTGGCAATGTGTAACATCAAATATTTTACCTTTTTAGGATATTTTCCCTTAATAATCCCCAGAAGAAACAATTCCGCCTTCAATTCTATTCGGCAATGTATAATTTCATTTAACCATTTTTGCATTTTGTGAGGACCAAAATACTTTTTTCCAGTGCCATGTTAATATGAACAGTCATTAAGCGTATGGTTGTAAACCAAAGACTACCTGTATAAGAAATCCAGAAGGGTTCGAAAAAAAGTCAGCTACTTTGGGTGTGGGGGAAAAGAAGCAGGGAAAAAAAAGTAACAATGAAATCTGGGGAGCTGTCCCTGTTTATTATTTTTAGTTTTTTTTTTTCCAGTACAAACTTCATGTATCTATTCAAATTTTAGATATTTATTTCCCAGGAAGCCAATCTCTCTCCTTTTAAAAAGCAGCTCAGACAATTAGAAAGTTCTTGCTTTGGGGCAAATTTCATGTAACCACATCTGCACAAGCAATTATTTTAATTCCCCCCTTCAGCCATCTGCACATCTGAACTGGCCCTCCTAGTTCAGTGAGAAAGGAGCTGGGATGAGGGAGAAGCATGTTATAATTATTTACAGCTTTTCCAGTATGGAATGAAAGCAATTTGAGATACGCAAACATTTATATAAATCAGTATAAACTATTACCGAAGTGCATTGTGACTAAAATAATCAGATGGCTTTTTAATGAAAATAGTGGGGTTTTTTTTAATAGTCTTCAATACATCCCAGGGGGAATATACATCTAAGATTGTTTGAGTCAGAATTCATGTACCCTGTTCCATAGAGAAGGAAGGAAAGGAAGGAAGGAAGGAAGGAAGGAAGGAAGGAAGGAAGGAAGGAAGGAAGGAAGGAAGGAAGGAAGGAAGGATTTTAAGCCACAGAGTGTATGGGTCTGAAATTTCCCATCTGTATGACAAGGCCAACTATACCTCTTTGGGGTTCATAGTCTAAACGTATTAGCTAACATGCATGTTTAAGACATTTTCTAAGAAGAAATAATTAGATAAATTTCTTTGTAACCTGGTAACAATTTTATACCTTGTAGATGAGCAAATAGAAAATGGCAGTTCAAATAGATATCTTCTGGTCCTTCTGTCATAGAATTAGATCACTCGATTTTATAAGAGAAGATCAAAAATGAAAGTATAACATTAACGGTTTCTTCTCTGAATTCTCAATCCACTGCTGGACTCTTGCAGGGTTTAACGAAAATACAGAATATAATAGTTATTCTCATTAGGGCAACCAATTAGCTAAACAAGTTTTCCATTTGTGAATGAAGAAGAGTGTTTTCCTTGAATGGAAACAATTGGAGGGGAAAAAATCATTAGAAGAATTGGAAGAAGATTCACAGAGACTATGAATCCTTACACGAAAAAACACTGAAAGTCCTATTATCTTTTTCATCAGAATTTTGTGAAATTATGACTCATATTTTGTGTTTCTTTTCAAAGTCATGGGGCAATTTTTCTGAGTAAAATTATTCGCTCTCGCAAAGAGAGGCGGCAGGCACAGTAAAAAGACTAAGATTATATAAGTGAGAATTCTAATACCTCGTATTAGGATTATTAATTCTATACCTAGGATATTAGATTTGTACATGCAAAGATTCTCCATACTTCTTATGAAAAAATGCACACCGTTCCTTCTGTACAAGAATTACTATGTTGTGGGAATGCACCTCAATGTCAAAACTTCATGTTTTTATTTACTTACATTTCAAAAGTAAATCTGACACAGAATTTAACTCTATTGAAAAACCATTTTTAAATTATAATTCTATACATAGGTGGTTTCCTATTTGAAATTTGAGTGACTCTTAACGGAAAGTATATAATCTTCAGAAATCTTTTAAATCAGCAATTGCTTAGATATAAATCATATCAATAGGCATATACTTTGGGGGAAGCAAATTAAAATTTTAAAAATTTATTTCAATTAAAAAAAAAACTTTATTAGAGGCAGCTGCAAGTATAGAAGTCTGTATAGATTACAGATAATATTTATAAAATAACTTCCCTGGATTGGATTATATTCAATTTTACAACAACTGGGATTGGAATTTTCATCATTAGTTATTGTGGGCTTAAATCAAGTCATCACATGAGTGGACCTGATTTCATGACCATTTGCACAATAGTCATAAGTTTAGTCACATAGTTGTAAGTCAAATCATATGGTTGTAAGTACAAATCAGCTTAAAATAATAGCACTTTTTGCTGGAAACCAGAAAAAAACATTACAATTTGTGATCATATGACTGTGGGGCACTTGCCAAATGCCCAAATTATGATCACACGATCTCATGGGCAGGGCAATAATCATAAGTGTGTATTTAAGTTATAATTGATTTTTTTCAGCGATTGTTATTAATTTGAATGTCATTAAGTAAATGGTCGTAAGTCAAGGGCTACCTGCAATGCTCTATTAAAGTTATACTAATGTCAAGTGCAGGAAATGGGGAGTCAAGGAGGTTCAACTAAATACAGGTATATTGCATGCTAATGCTCTCTACAAGAATCTGAACTACTAACAGTCAAAGAACATTGGCGGAGGTAAGAGTCAACGGAATTCAAGGTGGGCTGGACTTAGATATCTTGTGAGCACGAAGGGATTTGAGACTAATGACATGTTTGACTTCTCCCTCAGGCTCAGCCTGGTTATCTCCTACATCAGATCTGTAAATCCTAATACTGAGGGCTGGATGAAGATGTTGACCACTGTTGCCTGTCTGGACCACTGTTGCCCCTGGAGTTTTCTCAGCAACTTTTTCAGAAGTGGATTGCCCTTATCTTCTTAGCACTGAACATTTTTTTGTTCAACTGCTGAATTGTGTCAGACTGTTTACGACCCCATCGATCATAACATGTCAACCCCCCTGCACCCCGTCCTCCACTGTCTGTCAGAGTTTGTTCAAATTCATGTTCATTGTGTTGACCCGGTTTCGAATCCAAAACTTTAACTCTACCTCAAACTGGCTCTTGTGAATAAATTTAGGACCTGGCTAATTCTCACAGTGCCCTAGGCACACAACTAGATCCACAACAGCAATTTTAATTTTTCCGGCAAGATTTTTCTGTCTCTTTTTCCATCTAAATCCTGGGAGCTCAAAATGTCCATCTCTCCTTTCTTTGAAGGCCTCCTCTAACAACCAAGAGAGACAATGCATCCATCAGTTGTTCAGGACCACAGACTGAACCTTAAAGGAAATTCTCTTTCTATGACCATCATTTGTCGCAAATTCTGAGCTTTTTAAAGAAATCTCCAGGTCACCGTTCTGCTTTCCAGAACTTGCCCTGTTCATTAAATCCATTGCCTCAAACAGTTATTCCTTGTTAACTTGCTGACCCACACCAGGCATATATGTTCTTGGAGAAATGAAAGAGATAATTGTAAGGCTTTCACCTGTAGCTAGAGGGGTTTTATCAGATACAATGAGTTGGCAAGATGTAGTTGGGTTCATTTTCGCAGAGAGCGTACACAAATCCATTGAGGTTAGTCAATAAAAATAAAGAGGAAGCTTTCAAACAAATTACAAATATGGAAAGACCTGAAAGATCAAAAGCCATTTGTGTGTGTTTGTTTGTTTCAGATCCAAAGGGACACGCTGTCATGCTATGGCTCATAGCTTGATGGACAAAATGTCTAGAAGAATTGGATCACAGAGAGATCTATATTCCCAAAGAAAACAGATGTGTGTGCTTGTGAATACACATGCACACATAAAGATAAAAAGATGACTTTTTAAACATCTTTAGTATGCTCAAAGCAACTGTGTTTTCCAATGAAAAGCCCCTAGCCATTTTAGTTTTATCAAATCAGTAATTGAGAGACATTGGGGATTGGCTGTAACAATCATATCACTGAATATGACATTCTCTGAGGGGATCTAACGGCGGTTTTCAGTTCATCAATTTCTTCAGATCCTTCAAAGAGTTTAATAATGTCACAGATGGTTTCAGTCTTAGCTTATGTCAGATCTTCTTCACTCTGCAACCCACCAATACCTATATCATATGCTAGCTATGAAACTCAGCCAATAAAGGTCTGATAAATCTGATTTATCTTTGACCAAAGGCTAAAACTGCACATTGTTAATAGTTCTATCTCTAATTATTTAGTGTGGGGGGAAAGTAAGAATTAACCTTTATTATGTGTATTAATTTAAGGCTTTATCCCTCTGTTTTCCTGGTCAACGTTGCTATACATTCCAATCAAATGGCTGCCCAGTCTCTTCTTAAAGTCTAAAGTGATGGAGCACTCACAAAGTTTGGAAGAAAGCCGTTCCACTGATTAATTGTTTTCGCCTATAGGGTATTTCTCTTTAATTCTAGGTTGGATCTCTCTTTAATAATCTTCCACCCATTATTTCTCTAGCCTATTCTCCAAAGTCCTGATATACTTTGGAGAACAGATTAACCCCCTTTTCTCTGTGACAACTCCTCAAATATTGGAAGACTGCTAACATGCCACCCCTAATCCTTCTCTTCGTTAGACTAGACTCCCAGTTCCCTCAACCATTCATCATATCTTGTAGCCTCCAGTCCTCTAATCATGTTTGTTGCCCTTCTCCGCACTCTTTCCAGAGTCTCAACATTTATTTGGCTCAAAACAGAAGAGAACAACAAAGTTGGAAGGGATCTCAGAGGTCTTCTAGTCCAACCCCTTGATCAAGCAGGAAACTCTATACCATTCCAGAAAAATGGCTGTCGAATTTCTTCTTAAATACCTCGAGTGATGGAGCACCCACAGCTTCTGGAGGCATCTGTCAGAAATGGGGTAGGGTGTCCTGCTTGGGCGGGGTGGGGTGTGGGGTGGGGTTGGACTAGATGGCCTACAAGGTCCCTTCCAACTCTGTTAATCTGTATCAAGCCAGATCGTGGTGACCAAAGCTGGAGGATCTTGTCCCTCAGCTTTCTATTTTCAGCAGTGGGGAAAGTATGATGTGAAGCCAAAAGAATGAGAAGAATACGGAGGACTTCAAGGTGATCAGATATTTTCAAGTCTGTTATATGTTAAGTAGGCAAAGGGTTATTGCAGTTGTGTAATGATATGTGGGAATGACCTTGGGAGACAGGTAAAAGGGTTGCATGCTGGGCAGGAGAACCAGTAAATCGACAGTTCGGAGAACCAGTAAATCGCACCCCTGGCTGGCTCCTCCCCTCCCCACCCGCCCCGCCCAGGAGGCTTTCCTGAGGCCCAGTCAGGGGTGGTATTCAGAGGGTTGGGGGAGGGAGAAGTGGCCTGAGAGCAGAGCCGAACCTTTCTTAGGATTGACGCTTCTATTTTTCAGTGCAGACTCAGGTAGCAGATTGCAGAAAGGTAGATCTGGGAGTGAAGCTGTGATTCTGCAAGCAGCTCAATCTGCCTGCCTGCTTTGCCTGATTTGGGGTAAAAGTTGCTCTTTTTAAAAAAAATAAAAGATTCAATCTTTACCTACATATTTACAATATTCACATACAAGCCACGCCCAGCCAGTCACATGACCGCCAAGCCACACCCACAAATTAGGCCATGCCCACAGGACCGGTTGTTAAGAAATTTGAATCCCACCCCTCATGCTGGGCCATGGTCTGGTAAGAGGAGGCTGGATACAAACTCCACCAGTTTCCCTAGTTTCTTGGATGGTAGTGATGAGGAGGGATGAGTACTTTCAGACTTTCAAGATATTGTTAATATAACCTTTCAATACAGCTAGAGCTATTTCTTCTGTGTGTACTTCTTAGCTGGAGTACTTCGTAAGGGTGACACTGGCAAGTTGCAAGCACAGACTGCCTATTTTGTGGGACACAATTTTGCTCCATCATTCTCCACCTTCTCATATTATGTTATCACAGCATAATTCCAGGAATCACTATAAAGAAAGAAAAAAAATGGGCACTGCGGAAAAATCTAAGTGGCTATTGGTATAAAAACTCATATTTTGTTCAAGGAGCGATGAAGCTAACAACCTCAACCAACACATTTTCAGAATTAGCAGGGGGTTTTTCAAAAAAAATATGCCATAGATTCATTTGAGCAAAACCTTAAATGTGCTCTTAGCAAAATCCACAGTGGAATTGTTGCACGTTGCTACTCGGTGCACAAGGCCTGCTTTATGATCTGTGTTCCTGATCTGATATTCATTTGAAACATATATTTTTTTTCTTCAAAAAATCCTAAAATGATATCTCCTATCATCTAGCTCCTGATCTGGCCAGGATATTTCTCTCCTTCCCCTTCAGCAAGTCTCAAGCCAACTATCTGAAAACTACATGGAATGATTTTGATAGGCATTCCCTTCCTCCGCTAGTGAATATTCTGTGTCAATGTTTTAGAGATTGACTTAGTCATTCGGTATCTCGTTTTATGTAAATTTTGAGTTACAGCCTATGGTTGCATATATAATAAATTTATTTATTTACATAAACGTAAAAACACCTGATTCCCAATGACTCTGAGCACTTTATGCTATAAAAAAGTGAGTTAAAATATAATGAAATAACAAAGAGATTTGCATTCAGAAAACCACACAAAACCAATAGTCTTCAGGGAAGATTTATGTACAGAACATTGCAATAATCTAGTCTTGAGATGACTAGGGAAGGAAGGAAGGGAGGGAGGGAGGGAGGGAGGGAGGGAGAGAGATAGTCTGAGGTTAAAGTGTTTGGGGAAGAAACCACAGAGTCAGGTAGTGTATTCCAGGCATTGACCACTCTGTTGCTGAAGCTGTATTTCCTGCAATCAAGTTTTGTGCAGTTTACCCTGAATTTGTATCTATTGTGTGCTCGTGTATTGTTGAGGTTGAAGCTGAAGTAGTCATTGACGGGTAGGACATTGCAATGGATAATTTTATGTACTACACTTAGGTCAGACCAAAGGTGGCATAGTTCTAAGTTATCTAAGCCTAAAATTTCAAGTCTGGAGGCATAAGGTATTCTGCTGCAAATAGAGGAGTGGAGGACTCTTCTCGTGAAATATATTTATTTATTTATTTATTTATTTATTTGATTTGCCAATTGTTTACAAGATAATAAGTATAAGTGTATACATAGTTGTGAATACATGAAATGGGTACATATAAGAAAAATAAAAGAAGAATAAGAGAAACAATAGGACAGGGACGGTAGGCACGTTGGTGCGCTTATGCACACCCCTACAGACCTCTTAGGAAAGGGGTGAGGTCAATAGTAGACAGTCTAAGGTTAATGTTTTTGGGGTTTGGGGAAGAAACTACAGAGTCGGGTAGAGTATTTCAGACATTGACCACTCTATTGCTGAAGTTGTATTTCCTGCAATCAAGTTTGGTGCGGTTAACTTTGAGTTTGTATCTATTGTGTGCTCTTGTGTTGTTATGTCATTGACAGGTAGGACATTGCAATGTATGATTTTATATACCATGCTTAAATCAGACCGAAGACGGCATAATTCAAGGTTTTCTAGTTCTAGAATTTCAAGTCTGGTGGCATAAGGTATTCTACAACGAGTAGAGGAGTGGAGAACTCTTCTTGTGAAATATTTCTGGACTTTCTCAATTGTGCTAATATCAGATATGTAATGTGGGTTCCAGACTGATGAACTGTATTCGAGTATTGGTCTAGCAAATGTTTTGTATGCTCTGGTTAGTAGTGTGATATTACCAGAGAAAAAGCTACGTAGGATTAGGTTAACAACTCTTAATGCCTTTTTGGCTATGTAGTTGCAGTGGGCTCTAGCACTTAGATCATTAGAGGTGAGTATTCCAAGGTCCTTTACAGAGCTTGGGTCATCAACAAGATCTTGACTATTCAGCTTGTATTTTATTTTCTGATTTTTTTGCCAATATGTAAGACAGAGCATTTATTTGTTGAGATCTGAAGTTGCCATTTGTTTGACCATTCTGATATAATTTATATCTGGACTCTCTTCATTGTATTAATGTCCAATATGCAGTGTGGATTCCAGACAGATGAGCTGTATTCAAGAATTGGTCTAGCAAATGTTTTGTATGCTCTAGTCAGTAGTGCAATATTACTGGAGAAAAAGCTTCGCAGGATTAGGTTCATGCCTTTTTGGCAATGTTGTTACAGTGGGCTCTAGCACGTTCTTTCCTGCTTTCCTCCCTGATTCACACTGATGGCTCTATCACCAAGACAAGTGCCATGTCAGCTGGCCCAGTGCTCCTCAACGCTGTCAACGACAGTGAGAATCAAGCCATCTCTACTTTTAAAGTCTTAATCGTCTTTCTTCTGGGTGATGGGAAGTGTAAGGCAGCAGACCTGATGCTCCAGTATCAGATCAGATCAGGCGTGCTATGGACTTTGCTGGCCAAAGGCAGAGTCAGGCTGTTGAAAAACTTTCTCCAACAAATGTTAATGGCAGCGGCAGACTTGAGGGAGCAAAATAAGAACTCTTTGGTCCATGAAGTAGACGTGTGGATACCTCAAGCAGCCTGATGAAATATATGTCATTTAAAATATAGTAGATCCGTTGGGCAATTTTGCACTCCTTTATTTTTATTTATTTTAGAACATTTACTTAGTTGCAGATTTAGATTTGGAGGAATTAACTGTCCCTGTGTCATCTCCAAGTAGTCCTCAGTGATAATTGAATCCAAAATTTCCATTGCTAAGATAGGTGTTAAGTGACCTTTGACCCACTTTGCAACCTTTCTCACCACAGTTGTTAAGTGAATCACTGCTCTTGTTAAGTTGTGACATGAATCTAAATTCCCTATATTTAAAGACCCCTCACATTCTGGACCTAAACTGTTTCAACTCCTGGCCTCAAAATGACGCTATGGAGCACTGCACACCAGAACAACTA
Organism: Notechis scutatus; assembly: GCF_049901735.1. Classification (NCBI taxonomy): domain Eukaryota; kingdom Metazoa; phylum Chordata; class Lepidosauria; order Squamata; family Elapidae; genus Notechis; species Notechis scutatus. Next base: position 72,805,911 of record NC_142014.1, on the reverse strand, counting down.
GACCCAAGGACAGTTTTTTTCCCCAAACACCATCACTCTGCTAAACAAATAATTCCCTCAATATTGTCCAACTATTTACAAAGTTTGCACTACTATTACTATTCATCTTCTCATTACTCCTTATCACCCATCCCCTCCCACTTGTGACTATAGGACTGTAACTTTGTTGCTTGTATCCTTACAGTCTATATTGACTGTTTCCTAGTGTGATTTGATTGCATATTGTACCCTATGACTCTTATTAAGTGTTGTACCTGATGATTCTTGACTCTTGATGAATGTATCTTTCCTTTTATGTACACTGAGAGCATTTGCACCAAGACAAATTCCTTGTGTGTCCCATCACACTTGGCCAATAAAGAATTCTATTGTCAGAAGGTTGCAAAAGATCACATGACCCTGGAACTCTGTAACTGCCATAAATATGAGCCGGATTTTTAAGAAGAGATCGGACAGCTATTTGTCTGGGTATAAGGGTCTCTTTCCTACCTGAGCAGTGGGTTGGACTAGAAGATCTCCAAGGTCCCTTCCAATGCTGTTATTCTGTATCACTTGATCCCCATTGGAAACTCTGCCCAACTACAAAGATGGAGATTCTCGACGTGGAAAGGTTGGTTCCATTGAGAAAAGCAACACCTAAATGAATGCTCTCAGGGATTAATATTCCAATTCAAGGTCATTGCCATAGAAGGTAGGAAATGCTAGCAATGTGCATGTTCACACAAGAATGGAAAGATCAAAGAGCCAGAAGAAAAGGAAAGGGAATAATGGACAGAAACAGAGTAGACAGAAGTACAAGGGGTGGGGTATGGAATATATTGTGCTTTATGTATGTATTGTATTGAGTTTGACTAGACTTCTGTTTTCCTAGCAGCTGACATGTTTCGGTCTAGAGAGGGATTACAATACACAGCTGGTGAGTATCTGGCACACAGGTGTCTCGGCCTCTGCATTTGCTCACTAGTTAATAGTAGTTGGCTTTGTGAATACCTGTGTATGTGCAAATCAGCATGTAAAGGGGAAATCCTTTTGAGTGGTGTTAGACAGAGAGAGAGAGAGAGAGAATGCTCAGTATTATCTACCCTCCTGGGCAGGAAGAATAAAAGTAAAGGGTGCTTGGCATTTGCTTTTTGGTATCACCATTTTCCACCATCGTGGAAAACACTTCAAATCCACAGTGTTTTTAATGTAAGAGGCCATGTGATGACTTTGTAGACCGGGATAGAAATAGGCACCAGCAATTTTCATCCTGTGTTTAGGTGTAATCACTTCAACAGCCATAATGGTGTTGACCAGGGGTCCCCAACCACCGGGCCCCGGACCAGTACTGGTCCGTGGATCATTTTGTACCGGGCCGCCTACTTTGCTTAGGCGCCGCCATCTTGTTTCGACGGCGCTTGAGAAAGTGCTTCCGGGTGAGCTTGTCGGTCGTCGGTTGGATGGAAAGCAGCGTTTGGGTGCTGAAGGAATCCTCGCACCTTAGTTTCGTCGAAGGGGGGGGCTGGCTTCAAACGAAGAGCCGTCCCGATGGCGGTGGAGTCTCGTGTTACTCAGGAGGAGATTAAGAAAGAGTCCGAAAAGCCCATCAACCGCGAGAAGGTACAAAGGAGGAGTTGAAGGTGGCAGGGAGAAGCGGGGGACGGCTGGCTGGCCGGTTGCTTGGCTCGCCTTGCCTTGGTCGTACGTGCTGATGCTGGTACCGGTCCGTGGATCATTTTGCAATGCCGGTACCGGGCCATGGTACAAAAAAGCTTGGGGACCACTGGTGTTGACTATATGTTGTGTGTTGAGACCATATAGATGCTTGAAGGGTTGGGAAACTAAATCAGCAGTTAAAGATTCTCAAGAGTAGGAAGTTAGCATGGAAAAAAAGTTTAATTGTGTGCCAGTTATGTAATAATGCCTCTTTTCTAATTCTTTTGGCCAATTGCTGATGCTGTCATGCCCCTGTCGGAGTCTGAATCTGAGGAGGAAGCCAGACAGCTAACAGGGAGTGGGACTGTGGCTCCATTGGCTGTGGAGGAGACTGGGGAAGGGCAAAATCTGGCTGGGCAGAGCAGGGAGAGATAGAGCAATGGAGAGGGAGTTCAGGCCCACCCCTCTTCATCCTAAGGCATGCAGGGAGCAACAGAGAAGAGAGCAATGTGGGTTGCATGGCTTATGAGGAAGGAGAGGGCCCTGATTCCCTTCATTAGCCACAGCTGGGAAAACAGTTGATAAGAAAGACAGGCTGCTGGGAGCAAACGTGACTTTATCCTGTGTTGTCATGGCTTATCTGTGTTCCTGGTGTCTTCCCAACTATGTGAGTTTTGCCATGCCTTCAAGCCTGAGATTCTTGCTTCTGCCCTGCTGAACTAATTACTTCAGTTTGGTTTGTTTGGACTTTAAATTACAGTTTGTGTTGCTCGTGTTTTGGTCTTAATTTTCTGTAGTCAAAGGCTGTTCCTCGGAGAGTTTTTCTCCAGCCAGAAGGTAACCTGAACATTGGGGGCAGTAATAAAGGGACTCTTACTGCTTATCTGACTGTGTGCCACACCCCAGGTAATCAGCGATGCTGAGAGCATTGACCTGTATGTAAAGGGAAATTACAGTGGCACTGGAAAAAGTGACACAACCATTTTTCACACTTAAAACGGTTGCAAAGTTCCCCATGATCACATGATCAAAATCCGGCCACTTGGCACCTGGAATGTATTTATGACGGTTGCTGTATCCTGTGTCACATGACCATTTTACAAACTTGCAGCATCCCCATAGTCATGTGATCAAAATTCAGAGGCTTGGCAACTAAACTCATATTTATGATGGTTGCAGTGTCCTGGGATCCTGTGATCAGGTTTTGCAACCTTCTGAAAAACGAAGTCAGTGGGAGAAGCCAAATTCACTTAACAACCATGTTACTACCTTAACAACTGCAGCGATTCACTTAACAACTGTGGCAAGAAAGGTCGTAAAATGGGGCAAAATTCACTTAAGAAATATTTTATTTAGCAACAGAAATTTTGGGCTCAAGTGTGGTCAGAGGTTGAGGACTATCTGTGTGATGTAGCATGGAAGTAGATCATTGTTTATCATCTGAAGATCCTAAAAGACGATTCCATAGGACAAAAAGGCAAAAGATTAAATGAGTTTTCCATCAGTATCAACTATGGTAGTAGTAAAAAATTCACTACTTCATTACTAATCTCTCTCCACATAGACAATCAAAGACATCAATTCAAAGGAGAAATAGAAGAATCTTTAGAACAAGTCAGATGGAGAATACTTAGAAGTGTGGTAATCTGATCAAGGTGCAATCAACAGACATATAGATATTAACCTATCTATAGATAAATAGCCCTGGTTTGAGATCTGAGTGCTGCATGACAGAGTGAGCTCCCATTCCTTGCTCCAGCTCCTGCCCACCTAGCAGTTTGAAAGCATGCAAATGTGAGTAGATAAATAGGTACCACTTTTGTGGGAAGGTTACAGTGTTCTGTGCGCCTCTGTGTATAGCCATGCTAGCCAGACAACATTGGCTCCTTTGGCTAAAAAACGGAGATGAGCACTATCTCCTAAGAAAAGGGGGGGGCCCGGCCCCTCCCATCCAGCCCATTGAGTACAGATATGACTGGACAGGGAGACATTTACCTTTACCTTTTGGACAAATCAAAAAAGGTGTAACCAAAAATCAACCTGTCCAGATCACTGACAAATTACTTTACACTTTTGCAAATTAACCAACAGAACTCCTTCACCGAACCATATACGTAATCACCATAAAAGCAAGATATATAGATAAGATATTACAATGGATAGGTTGACATTGGAATTGAAAGATAAAGATGAGTCAGAATACTATATAATATGGAATACATTTTACCACTGGAGGGAAATGAAAGGGAGTTTGCAAAATGCAATAAAGACTAAAGGAGTAGAAAGGAAGGATATGAGAGATTATATGATTTACCTGAAAGGTAATGAGAAGGAATTAAAATGTATAAAGATTAAATGTATATATGTATATAAATTTATATAAATACATATATAAATATGTATATAAATGTACAATTTTTAAAGAGTACTTAACATAATATGTAACAACAAAAATGTATGTCAAAGAAGTCTACCACGTTCAATGTTTTTAAAGATTATATCTAATAATTTTTTTTTTTTTAAAAAAAGCAAGATATATACAATTTTGGTAACCAATAAACCACATTTCTCTACTTCTTCTAACATCATGATGTCACCTAACATGGTAAAAAAAAAATCTCTGCAATCCGAAAACCTAGTTCAGAGAGTTCTAACAACACGTCAATATTGATTCTAATATTGATTCTAAAATACTTAATAGATGGGCAACCCTTCTCCCTAACTCTTAATTACAAAACAATTTGAAGACGATAGTTACATCAAAGCTGAAACTTTAACATTATTTGTTTTTAATTTCAAAAATAGGTAACTTCTAAAGCTTCAGTTTGCTCAAGTGTATGTCTCTCGCAAGAAGAAAACGAGCAGGGGCAACATGAAATGTGTTTTCAAACAGAAAGCACATTTCACTTAACTTCAACTCTCATGCACGATCAGCAGCTCTTATCAGAGCCAGGCTGCTTAGGTAAAGGTAAAAGTTCCCCTCACACATCCGTACTAGTTATCTCCAGCTCTAGGTAACGCTGTTACCCTCCCACCAAAATGGTCCCTATTTTTCTGCTTGCATTTTTACATGCTTTCGAACTGCTAGGTTGGCAGAAGCTGGGACAAGTAACGGGAGCTCACTCCGTTACGCGGTGCTAGGGATTCGAACTGCCAAACTGCCGACCTTTCTGATCCACAAGCTCAGCATCTTAGCCACTGAGCCACCGCGTCCCACCCAGGCTGCTTAGATGTTACTTATTTACTGCATTTTATCCCTCCTTTTCCTCAGGAGTTCAAGGTGGCATTTCGTGGGGAATCTCCCCTAATTTTATCTGCGGAAAAATAGCCCAATGGTAGTTAGAGTAGGACAGAATACGTCTCCCTCTCTGAACTCGGTAAATAGTAGGGAATTGAACCTCGCTCTCTACCATTCAGTCCAGCATCTAAACCACCGTACTCCACTGGTTTTATTAGTTGAGTACTGCGATTCAATCCAGATGACTTGTAAAATAATTTTGATTGTTTCTAGGGGTGAGTGAGGTTGGGGTAGAGAGGAGATACAGGACAACAGCATTTAGGTTAAATGTCCATGAAAATTCTCAATCATCCACGTCATGGTTGTCCCAAAGATGTTTTTTTCCAAAAGGCAGATGGATTTTCTTGGGTTTTTTTCATTAAAAAGTTCTGAAGAAGCTTCTTTGATAAGAAGCGAAATATTTTTAAGAAAAAAAAAAAAGCCAAGAAAATCCATCTGCCTTTTGGAAAAGGACCTTTGGAACAGCGTTCAGCCTAGTCCCCCCCCAAATGTGTTTCTGCATTCCAAAATGGTTACACCAATTTTACCCTTTGCAAGACTCAACTGCGCCTTTCCATGTTTATTGGGTTCTGATATTAGAGAAAGCTGAAAGCCAGATGATCATTCCCATGGTTTCTCAGTTTGCTACTTACACACCTAATATGAAGCCAAAGAATTTCAGACTTTCATAGATTTTTTAATTGCTATCATGGCATTTGCTCAATGTACGCAAGAAAGGAGCATTGTTCACAATCACAGAGGCACCTAGAGAAGCCATTAATGGAAGAATGAGAGCTCTAGTAAATTCACCAGGGACCTCACAAGCCTTTCCACGTTCTTCAGTGAAGGGATATTGCATTTGATGACGAGTCCTTTTCTCTTTCTCCAAGGAAAGCTTCATAAAGGCAACAGTCCACTGCAACAATTCAGAACTTTGATATATGAGAGAGAAAAAAATCTTTGACCGTTGACTAACATAAAATCTATGACTTCACTCAGCAGATGGAGAGATCAAACATTATACATCTGTGTCTACTCTGGTCCCATTTTCCACCTTGTGAGCCAAGAAGAGAGAACAAGTTGCAAATCAAGAGGGGAGGAAAGGTTCAGAATGACCTTCAAGCCTTCCCATCTCCAGAATGTTCACACCCCAAGTTTTCCACCATTCTTGAAATTCGCCATCTCAGCCTTCATCAAGACTACAGGGGTGTTCAGAAGCACAGTATATTATTTTCATTAAGTGCTTTTTGGTGTGGGGGGGGAGGAATTGGGGATTTAGAAGGAAAACTGATGGCTTTGTATGGCAAGGTCATGACCTTTGACAACTTTGGGGCTTATCTCTTTCATCTTTCCCCTCCTTGGAGACCCCAAACCTTAGAGGAATTGAGGCCAGTAAGCTGGGACGAGACAGAATTCCACATTGTTATAGGGCTACGCTTTCTCTCTCTTCCTCCTTTCTCCCCCCCCCTCCCTCTCTCCCCTAAACAAAACAGATCTGAACTGAGCCAAGGAAACAAAAATGTATTGTTCCTCGCAGATGGAACCGAGAGTCGCCTAGGTAACAAGATTAATCTCCTCTTTCTCTCCTTCCTCTCTTGTAGTGCGGTAATCGGTGGGCTCTCGTTTCACAAAAAGCCAGCCTCAAAGCTGGGGCTCTAACTAGGTTCCTAATTAGCTGCAATTTACAATGAAGACAACATGATGAGATAATAGAAATTTGCAAAATAATGACATACCTCAGCAAAATATTCCTCCTCCTAAGAACCATTTTTATACAAAAACAATAAAGAGGGCCCTTCTAAAGCAAAGCTGGAAAATGGTGGTGTATTATGTGACACAGAACATTATTGTTCGCCTCTTGTTCTTCCAATCAACAGCTTATTGTTTGGCATCTTAAATAAAAATGACTCAAATACAGACCACATAATGATCTCCATTGCGCTAATATACTGTATATACAGAGTAGGGGAGGATTTTTTTAAAAAAAAAAGAAGAAGAAGAAGAAGAAGAAGAAAAAAAGAAAAAAGTACTTGCGCCAAAGCCAGTTGGAGCTTAGAATGAAACAGGCTCCCCAAAAAAGTTATTTACAAGGCAATACAATGAAAGGATTGGGGGAGGTGGGGGGAGAGGAGAGAAGGATGATTATAGGGGCCTTAATCATAGGTGCCTTTTGTGATTCCCGAGGCAGCGTGGACAACGATAAATAAATAAATAAATAAATGTGCAGAGAAGGGTGGAGAAACTCTATGGCATGCAGCTAGTTAAGGAGACAGAGGAGATTGTGTTTTCTCCAATGGTTAGGCCTAAGGATGTTGTTGACCTTGCAGATGGTTGGCCTATAACGTTCTCTTGTGTGACACAGTGTTGTCGGAGAAGGCAGGCAGGCAGGCAGGCAGGAAGGAAGGAAGGAAGGAAGGAAGGAGGGAAGGAAAGGAAGGAAAGAAGGAAAGGAAGGAAAGAAGGGAAAGGAAGGAAAGGAAAGAAGGAAGGGAAGGAAGAAAAGGCAGGCAGGCAGGCAGGCAGGCAGGCAGGCAGGCAGGAAGGAAGGAAGGAAGGAAGGAAGGAAGGAAGGAAGGAAGGAAGGAAGGAAGGAGACAGGGTGGTTGAAATCTGAAAGACATAATAAAAAAAAACAGGAGACTCCAAATGAGTGAAGGACCTCCGACGGTCTTCTCTCCCTTATGTTTGTGAAGTGAGTCTGTGCCTGAATGAGACACAACCAACACAAAGGAGTCACAAACTCATCTCCCCCTCTCCCTCCCTCCCTATCTCTCTCTCTCTCTCTCTCTGTCTCTCTCTCTCTCTCTCTCTCTCCACTCTCACACACACACACACACACACACACTCCCTCTTGACTTGAGGAGGACAGGTCATACAGTGTATGGATTAATTCTTCACATGCCACAGCTGAACGTGGAATGTTGTAAGTCGAATGGGGGAACAACACCCAGACCTTTAGCTTCTTCTCCAAGAAGCTTCTCTGAAGAACCTTCTCTGAAGTTCTTCTCTGAAGAACTGAAGAAGCTTCTTGGATGAGAAGTGAAATGTCTTCAAGGAAAAACAAAGTAAGCCCCGTTGCTTTTTGGAAAAAGAAAAAGAAGTTGGGACAACCATGACCCAGATGACTGAGACTCTCCATAGACCAGGGGTTCCCAAACTTGGCAACTTTAAGACTTGTGGACTTCAACTCCCAGAATTCTCCAGTCAGCACAATCCACAAGTCTTAAAGTTGCCAAGTCTGCCGTAGACAGTCACTTACTGAGTTTCTGTGTTTGAAAATAGACTCATATCTGACATCTTAATCACAAGACTCCCATAAGTATTAGACCATGTCAAAAATTACACAGCAGTTTCACATCAAAAATACCAATTTAGATTTCCTCATATTACTCAGGGCACAAGTTATACAAACCTGTATAATCAGATATTAGGGGGAAAATGTCATTATCAAGGGTATAGCTATTCCATGTCTATATCAATGAAACACTATGGGAATAAAGGTCATCAAACATTTAGAAAAAGGTAACCCAATCATTAAATAGATTGAAAATGACTCAGTCCCATATTTCGATACTTATTCATTGAAAAGCAGATGTCTTAGCACTAACAAAAGGAAGTTATTTTTATAGAAAAGGCATTTAAATTGGGAAACATGAAGTTATCCGATGTGGGGGTTGCCAATGTAGATATCTTTAAAATATAAGCTTGATTAAAGGAATGGTGAATCAGGCTATGTTGGCCTCCTTTATTATAGCAGGTAAGACACTTTAAATTCCAGATGTTCAAAAGCACAATGGAAGCCCAGCCTTTTAATCCAGGCTGATGACCTTTCTTGATACCCACCAGTTGACTAATGGGTGATGCAAAATGTTGGACTAAAGAAGCGGTCTCCAAACTTGGCAACTTTAAGACTTGTGGACTTCAATTCCCAGAATTCCTTCTCCAAGTCATGTTAGCTCAGGAATTCTGGGAGTTGAAGTCCACAAGCCTTAAACTTGCCAAGGTTGGAGATCCCTGGACTAAAGGACTGTTCTTATGTAGGCAGTCCTCATTTACTAACTACTCATTCAGTGAATGTCCAAAGTTACAGCAATGCTAAAAAAGAACATTTTACAACCTGTTCTCAAAAGCCACAGCCACTTTACCTCAGCCATACAATTGCAATTTAGGTGCTTGGATATCAGAGTGCATTTACTTTTTTCATATATGATTTTTATTACAGACTTTCACAGAAATAGAAGATAAGCATCAAATGATACGTAATTAAGAGAAGAAGGAAAAAGCAGCCATAAATGCAATCGCCATAAGTGTGAAAAACAATACAAAGAAAAAAAGAAGAAAAAAGTGCTATATTTATGACAATTGCAGAATCCCACAATCACATGATTCATTTGTGACTTTCAAAGTTGGCTTCCAACGATCAAAGTCTACAGAGAAGCTGGCGGAAAGTTGCAGAACATACTGACGTGACCTTGTGCTTAATAATCCATAGTGATTCGCTTAATGACCTCAATGATTGGCTTAATTTTGCATTATGATAGATGGGATGTCAAAAAATAAAATCTTAAGGGTAGATACAGCAAAGTACTTCCTTAATTTTGCCAAGAAATTAACACGAGCTCAGCAGAGGTGGTATTCAGCAGGTTCTGACCATTTCCGGAGAACCGGTAGCGGAAATTTTGAGTAGTTCAGAGAACTGGCAAATACCACCTCTGACTGGCCCCACCTCCATCTATTCTCTCCCATCTGAATCCCAGCTGATCGGCTGGGTCTTCTTTTGTTGCCCTGCACAGGAGAATGGAGCTGGAAAGCAGGTTAGTGGGTTGGGGAGGGAATGGGGATTTTGCAATAACCTTCCCCTGCCACTCCCACCAAGCCACTCCCACCAAGCCACGCCACACCCACAAGCCACGACCACAGAACCGGTAGTAAAAAATTTTGAATCCCACCACTGTTTTTATTGTATTGTGAATCAAGGTACTCTACTCAAGCAGCTTATAAATATTGTTAAATCAAACAATCAGTTATGGTTTTTACATTACTATAGACAAGATTGCTGTACTGTAGTAAAGGTGGAATCCAGAGGAAAGGGTTTAATTTATATTCTCTTTTATTCTTGGAAGGCAGTTTTCTTAGGTAACTCTTCATGGAGTGGACAGAAAGTTTTTGAGGAAAATGCTACAATATTATATTAGTTGAGAACGATTAGACTGATGTAGTTTAAACACCTCTGAAACGGACTCTGGAATGCTTTTCTTCCACATTGTGGTTTTTTTAAAAAAAAAAAAAAACACCTCTGAAAAATAATATTAACTATGCCTCAACAAAAGCATTTTGCATTGTTCAGGCATCATTCAGTAGAGTTGCTGCTAGAGAGTATGCCCATGCAGTCTTAACTAACAATAAAAATCCCAAGTAGATTGCAATCAATGGGAACATTGCCAGCAGAAGAAAGCAAAG